>NC_133042.1:6537500-6837500 GCF_048771995.1 Taeniopygia guttata
CAGGTGAGGACAAGCAGGAAGGGGTTCACCAAACCCTGCCCTAAAACTCAAATGAAAAGACGATGAGCAACAAAGCCCTCAGCAAACACCAGCACGTCTCCCTGCTCCCCTCCCAGGCTGGCTTTGCCTCTGGCTGTGAGGGTTTTCCCTGGCTGGGAGCTGTGGTGGGCTCTGCACCACCCTGAGCCCTGAGGGAGGTGACTCCTGGCTGCTGTAGGAGCCAGGGCATAGACCTGCCTTGCCCACCCGAGGCATTCACTTACTGTTACAGGAAAGGTCCTGGAGAAAGGCCGAGGTCTGAAGGAGCTGCTCAGCATCCCCAACTCAGCCATGGTGGTGGCCGTGGAGCCCTACGAGCCAGGGACATGGCTGGTCACGGTAGGCTGGGGACAGACCTGCACATCCTCTGCCTTTTCCTGATGGATATTTAGCTTGCCAGGCTTTTCCAGGTGTGGACTTTCCCCATCCACCTCCGGCCAGGCAGAGGATGTGCGAGCAGGCTGGAAGGGGCCGGCTGCCACCTCTCCCTTCCCATCTCCTCTGCCTTCCCCTGCCCTCAGCACTCGATTCTCAATCTGCTTCCAGACCCGGAGCAGTGGCCGCCACTCGCTGAGGATCACAGGCATCAGCAACGTTAATTTTCAAGCCAGCTTCTCCTCCCAGCCGGAATTTGATGGCAGCCAGCCCGGAGAGCGGCCGGTGCAGGGTGAGGCTGGCGCTGCCTGGGGGATGGACGCCGCATCTGGGCGTTTGCAGCCGGGAATGTGGCTGGTGGTTTTTTCCTTCCTCTCTTTCCAGGTCTGCCCATCTCTGTCCTGGTGAACTGCAGCGGCCTGAGGCTGCCTGGGCGCCTGCAGGAGCTGGAACTCTTCAACACCTCGGGCCACGTCCTGGTCTCGCTGCCCGTGCAGCCCCTCTCCAACTCCTCCGGCTCCACCGCGCAGCTCTGGGTGGGGTCGCCTCTCTGGGTCCCCCCGGGTGACTTTCTGCTGAAGGTGAAGGGTGAAGATGGCCAGGGCCACCCCCTGCACCGCCTCTCAGGGGTCACCTACACCAGTGTGGTCCCCGGTGAGTGGAACCTGCGGGTGCTGTGCAGGGACCAGAGGTTCCAGCGCTGCCTCTGCTTTGGTTTCTCCTCGGTCATCCTGCTTCCCAGTGAGCTGCCAAGGGTGTTGCACATCTGCACATCCCCAACCCCTTCCAGGTTTGCCTAAAGTGAACATCTCCAGCAATATCCAGGCTTACAACCGTGAGCCACAGCTCATCTCCTGCTCTGCACACAGTGAGGTCCCTTTCCACCTGCAGCTCAGCCGTGGCAGGGTGAAGCTCGGGGAGGAGCAGCTCTTCAGGTGAGCCTCTGGTATGGCCCAGGAGGGAACCATGTGGGTCCCTGAGCTCTGTCAGCTGAGGGGGTGCTTTGTGCTGGGTGAGTGCCTCCAGGTTCTGAGCATCCCAAGAGGAAAATTCCAAGGGACAGGTCCACAGCAAGTGGGGATGCACCTCTGCCTGACTCAGACGAAAAACATCCCAGGGAGCAGAACTAGGATGGTGGCATGGCAGTCCAATGTGGGAGTGATCCATATTGTCATCTCTCCCTTTTTGTAGGATTTCAGGGAACATCAGCTGGCTGATCCCTGCGGCGTCCCAGAGCGACGAAGGCTTTTACGAGTGCACGGCCACGAGCAAGGTCGGAGTGACCCGGGCTCGTGCCTACGTCTCTGTCTCAGGTGGGTGCTGCTCGTGCCAGGCCTTAGAGCCCCTGCCACGTCTGTGGCCGGGCACAAGCTCCTTTCACCCAGGCATCCCGTGTCTGTAGAGCCACCACCGCGTCTCATCGCCCCGGGCAACATCACGGCTTCACCGGGCCAAGACGTGGTCATGTCCTGCGAGGTTCTGGGGGATGTGCCCTACAACCTGACCTGGAGCTGGGATGGGAAGGCAGCACAGGCAGGGGATGGCCGGACCCGGCTGCTGCAGAACAGCTCTCTGCAGATCAGCCACGTGCAGCCCGGGGACGGGGGCCCGTACGAGTGTGTGGCACAGAGTGCCCACGGCACTGCCACCGCCTCCCTGTGGCTCTTCATCCAGGGTAGGCTCTGCCCCCGTGTGGGACCCTGGCCTGGGGGATATCCTGCTGCCCTGAATGGTACCCGGGGCTGAGCCCTGCTCCAACCCCGTGCAGAGGCGCCGTGGGTGAAGGTGGACCCCAGTCCCCAGCGTTTCAGCAGGGGCCAGGAGCTGCGGCTGAACTGCACGGCCGGGGGGCACCCCCAGCCCCACAGCAGCTGGAGGCGCTGGGGCTGGGCCCTGCAGCAGGATGAGAGGTAACCCCTGGGGAAACGGGAGCCTCCATCCTGCCTGTCCCACAGGGATGGTGCTCCCCTTGCAGGGATGTACAGGGTGAGGGAGGGAGGCTTGGGGCTGCATAGCTCTGGAAAGAGGGAGGCATTGCAGTATCCCAGCCCGTGCTCCTGAGATGCTTGGCATGATGCTGGCCTTAATTTCCTGTATTTATTTTTAAGCTGTCCTGCCTTATCCAGGTCACTGTCCCCACTTTGCACACCTGGTGTGAGCTCAAGTCCCAAAATACTCCTTGTACTTCCCCTTAATTTCTTCTGCTTTTTGCCTTTCAACTCCTGCCTGTGTCAGGCTGTGAGTGCAGGAGTTGGCTTTGGGAAAGGCTTTTGGACTTTTGAGGTGAGAAAGCTCAATTCTCAGTGCTTTTCCCTGGTTCAAAGCAAAGTCCTTCCCTGCCTTCCCTGCAGCAACTGGCTCTAAGTGCTGACCCACATTCACCACATGCCCAGCATGTTCTGAAACCTGCTCGTTTATATCAACACATTTTCCATCATCCCTGTTTTCACAGAGCTCATTTCTCCATTTCTCTCCCATTTGCTGCAGGGTTTTCAGGGATGCTGAGGGTACCCTGCACATCAGATCTGCTGTCCCAGAGGATGCAGGGAATTACAGCTGCTATGCCAGCAGCACACTGGGCTGGGATGAGCAAGTGATCAGCCTGGAGTTCACTGGTACCTGCTCACTGGGAATGGGGCTGTGTGTGATGGAGGGTGTTGGGGTCAGCACATGGGGAATGGGGCTGTGTGTGATGGAGGCCATTGGGGGACAGCTCCCCGGGCTCTGGAGTCCCCTTGGGCTGGATGGCACCGCACCCAGCACAGCAGAGGGTGAGCAAAGACACCTCTCCCCATGACACAGAACCTCCTGCCATCCTGGCCGTGACACCCAGCCTGAAGGTGCTGGTGGGCGAGGATGTGACCCTGGAGTGTTGGGTTTCGGGGGCACCCCCACCCCACATCGTGTGGTACAAAGGTGAGACCGGGAGCACGCACCGGGACCCCTCGCCTGCCCTGTGGGGACATCACACATGGGTGTGACACCGGGAAGGACCCACAGCAGCACAAGGTGCTGACATGGGGGTCTCGGGCAGGGGAGCAGGCCATGGCGGCGTTCCCGGCGGGCGCCCCACGCGCGGCGCTGCGGCTGCAGGCGGTGCGGGAGGAGGACGCGGGGCTCTACGAGTGCCAGGCCCTGGGCGAGGCGGGCATCGCCTTCGACAGCACCGTGCTGCACGTGGGCTGTAAGTCCTCCTGCCGTGGGCTGGAGCCTCTTCCCCAGCTCTCCTTTCTGCCTCAGCTCCCCTCTGCTGCTTTCCGAGGCTTCCCAGCAGGGAGGTGCTGGTGCAAGACAAGGCAGTTGTTTCTGTACTGAGACATGAGGGCTTGGGATGCAACTGGGGATGCAAAGTGTATTCAGTGGGATTAGGTAGAAGTGGGGGCTGATTTTTGTGTGTGTGTGAAAAGCTTTTGCTGGAGGCAGAAGGGATGAAAGCATGAGGAGGAGGAGGGAAGGCTCTGTGTTGAGGGCACCAGGGTTTAAAGAAGTTAAAGATGGAAAAGTGCAAGTCATTTTACTGAGCCAGGGGTCGATGGGTGTAACTGGAAGAGGTGGGAGCTGCAACGGCTCTGACAGCTTTGGAAAAGCACCAAATGCTTTAAGTCAGTCTTGTAACATGTCAGGGTGCCTGGTTCATTGGTTTTGCAGCCCCATCCCTTCTCCAGGCTCAGCTGTGGGGATGCTGGACTTGCCTGAGCCCTTTCTCTGCTGCTCTCTCCTGCAGCTGCCCCTCACTTTCCTGAGCCCCTGGGTGACACGGAGGTCGAGGTTGGGGAGACAGTGAGCCTGCTGTGCCGTGCCGAGGGGTCTCCCCTGCCCCAGGTCACCTGGTCCCGGCAGGACGGGAAGCCCGTGGTGGGCTGGCAGGGACCACAGGGGGATTCCAGCCAGCTGGAGGCTGCCCAGCTCCTCATTGACAGTAAGAGCTGAGTGTGCACGCGTTTATTTGTAATTTTAACTTGTGCAAGCTTAGCTGTGCAGTAACAGCCTGCAAGCCTCCAGCTCTGAGGGCTGTGTCCCCTTTAGAGATGGTGGTGGGGCAGGGGAGGCTGGTCCCCGTCCTGGAGCTTGCTCGGGGCTCTCCAGCCCCACCAGGCTGAGGGGTCTCCCCACTGTGCTCCAGGTGCCTCTCTGGATGACCAAGGCATCTACATCTGTGAAGCCCAGAACGAGTTTGGGAAAATCCGTGCAGAGGTGAAGCTGACAGTCACCGGACAGGGTTTGTTCTCCCTGCTTTGCTCAGTGACTCGATCCCAGTGTGCTGGCAGGGGGTGAGTGGCAGAGACCAGAGCAGCTGTCTCTGGTCCTGAGCTGGCCACAGTGAATGTCAGCGACCCCAGGGCAGGGTTTGGGCAATGCCCTTCCGAGCCCTCTTTGGCTTCATACGCTGACATGGACCCACATTGCAGCGAGTATCCCAAAATTCCTGGGGAGTGGAATTGAACCTGGCTTGTGCTGAGCTAGGATCCAGACCCTGGAAGAAAGGTGATCTACATCCATTCTCCTGAGCATTCCTGGCAATTTGTCACTGGTTAATACTGGCTCCCTTTCCCCTGTTTCAAGCAGCCCCAGAAATAGCCCTGGCATCCCCTGTGGTCCGTGCGCTCCCAGGCCAGCCTGTGTCCCTGCCCTGTGTGATCCTGGCTGGGAGCCCCTTCCCAGCCCGCCTCTGGCTGAAGGATGGGCAGATGGTGAGACCTCTGTGCCTGCTGGGATGGTGGGGGGGTGGACACCTACCCCCTGGTGGGACTTCACTGCAGGATGAGTCCCTCAACCTTTGGGGTGAAAGCTGCTGGTGAACGAATCCAGTGGAGCGTTTGTGCTGGGAAGGTGCTGTGGGTTTATCTCCACACCAGGATGTTGCTCAAGGATTCATTTCTGGATGTGCCCCAAAGATGCAGGGATGTGTTGGTGTTTGACCCTGCCACCTGTCCTGCTCTCTGCTCTCTGCCCATGTCCAGGTAGCCCCAGGTGGCCGCTACTCCATCCGGGCTGATGGGAGCCTGCACGTGGAGCAGGCATCACCGGGGGATGCAGGAACCTTCACCTGTGAAGTGACCAACGCCCTCGGCTCGCACAGGCAGGACGTGTCCCTGGTCGTGCATGGTGAGTGGCAGGGAGCTGGGTGTCCCCAGTGACAGGGGGCAGGTGCTCTCCGTGCTCTGCTCTCTGTGGTGGACGTGGCCCTGGCCATGCAGGATGAGGGGCTTCTTTTCCTTCCCAGTTCCTCCCAGCATCGAGCCTGGCCCTGTTCTCATCACTGCCACCGAGGGAGCGGCTGTCACCCTGCCCTGCAATGCCACCGGCGTGCCCCCCCCCACTGTCACCTGGGCAAAGGTAGGGGACAGGGACAGGCTGCTGTGCCCTGCCAGCCCAGCTGGGGCCACCCTCCGGGTCAGGGTAATGTGTCTGAAGGGGGTGTAGCTCTCCCGTGTGCCTGTGGCCGCCTGGGGAGGTGGCACCAAGTGCCCTGGGAAGCTGGGACCAGGGCATGGCTTGCTCTGATGTGTCCAGAGCTCTCTTCTTGCCTTTGGGATGTTGAACTCATGGGAGAATCTCTGCTTTCCTCCCTTCCCTTCCCTCTGTAGGGCACAGAGCCCATTTCACTGAGCCCACACTACCAACTGGACCCCAATGGGACCCTCCTGATCCCTTCATCATCCCCTGGGGATGCTGGCACCTACTTCTGCACAGCCACCAACGCAGCAGGATTCTCCCGCCGGGAGATGCAGCTCTCCATCAGCAGTGAGTGCTCAGGACAGCTCCAGAGGGGACTGGCAGGGAGAGAAATGACCTGGGAACGCTCCTGCCTTCCTTGGAGCACCAATCCAGGTGCCAGATGGGTTTGGAGGATGGGAAGAGGAGCGATGAGGGCTGTGGGGTACCTGAAGTGTCCCTGCACCAGCTGTGCTCCCTCTCCATCCAGCAAAACCCAGGATCAGCATGAATGGATCACGGGCATCAGACCCTGTCCCCATCCTGGCTGTGCTGGGGCAGGAGACCACCCTGCCCTGCGAGGCCCAAGGAGATCCCCCTCCCCTGGTGGTGTGGAGCCGGGAGCCCCAGCCCCTGCCCCTCGCCACCACGAGGTAAGGAGGGCTCTGGGGGCTGGGGCCACCAGCTCCTGGGGTTTTGTCTCTTCAGAGCGATGTCAGGTCCTTGAAGGGACTCAGCTGCTTGGCAGGGGGATGTGAGGGGCACCCCTGGCATCCTGTGGGCAACGCAGGAGCTGAGGCAGCCGGGCAGTGCTGCATTAGCTCTGCTCTCCTTGGAGGGTGCCAGCCTTTTCTTCCAAACATCTGGGGCCAAGCAGCTGCTTCCAATCATTCATGTGCCCACCCTGGACACGGGGCTGGGGTTGGGAAGGAAAGGAAACTGCAGTGCAGCTCCTCACCCCGCTGTCTGTCTGCCTTCCTGCACATTCCTGCCTCGTGCTGTCACAGGTCAAGGATGTGCCTGGGGATGGTGGATCCCTGTGGGAAGTGTTGGACCAGGGTCTGATGCTTCTTGGGATGAGGTTTGGCACAAACACAGTTTTTAGGCCAGCAGTGGCTCTGTCTGCACTGGGATGTGGGGTTTTAGGCCAGTTTTGTTCCAGTGAGTGACTTCTGGGGGGACAAATCAATTTGTTGATGGTATTGAAGCTGATGACCGCCATGAGACAGTCAGATAATGTGATTTGATGGGCGAGGATAAACACATATCAACCATTCTTCAGGTTATCTGGTGTCTTGGTCATCCAACGTTGCTTCCATATGTTATCACCATGTTGGGAGGAACCCCTTAAAGCCACGGGCACTGGTCTTGGGGTTAAACTCTCCTTAGCTCTACCTGAGGGTTGCTGTGGCCTGGGGAAGCAGGGAGGCATCTTGGCTTTGCTCCTCTTGGGGGATGCATTGCCTTGTTGTTTGTGTCTGATTTGCCATGGTTGTTCCTGGCTGGCCTCTGCTGCTCCCCACATCTCAGCTGCTTGTCCACGCTGGGTGATTTATGGGAGCTCACGAGGAGGAATCTGCAGCCGTGGGCTGAGATGATGTTATGTCTGTGGAGCACAGATGGGGCTGGCAATGAGAGCATGGCCAGCTCCAGCTGCAGGGACTGTGCTCTGGGGGGGGACCCTTGTCCTCCTTCATCCCCCTGGGCTCGCGTGCTGCCTCATGCTGAGCTCGTGCAGGGGCTGAGCAAAGGGGATTTGCCCCCATGGGCAGCTGTGCCACCCTCTTTGAAGGGAGGTGGCCATGGTGACCTTCTCTTGGCTGTCCCGAGGTGATGGTGAGCTCTCAGCCCTCACCTACTCAGGGCTGAGTGATGGCTGTTTCTCCCATCCATCTTGTCTGTTCCTTCTCCCCCAAGGTTCAGTGTCCTCCCTTCAGGGTCCCTGCACCTGGCCGAGCCCCAGGTGAGGGACGCTGGCCTGTACACCTGCACGGCCACGAACGCAGCGGGGAACGCCTCTCTCAGCTACAGCCTGCACGTCCGAGGTTCACACACCCTCCCCGTGTGCCCCTGGGCTCCTGCTGCCTCCAAACCCTTGCCTGTCTCACGTCCCTGTGCCAGGCAGCCACAGCCTGAGGTGCCCTCTCCCCTCAGCTCCCCCCCAGCTGTGGATTGGTGATGGGGAAAGGCACCTGACAGCCGTCACCAACAGCTCCCTGAGGATTCGCTGTCACAGCACGGGCATCCCCCCACCCCAGCTCCAGTGAGTGCTGCAGAGGGGTGAAGCTCCCTGTGCTCCCAGGGTGGTAGGGGCTTCCAGCTTGGGGTGTCCCTTAGAGTGGAGGCATCCCTTCCTCCTCCTTGTCCCTGGTGTCCTCTTCTCAGCAGTCCTCAGGTGATGAGGGGACAGTGTTTGCTGCCAGCACCCCACTGCTCGCCCTGGTGTGTGGTGGCAGGACAGAGCCAGGACTTGCTGCCTGTCCCCTTGCTCGCAGGTGGCTGAAGGATGGGCACCCGCTGGACGGGCAGGATGGTGTGGTGGTGTCCGAGGACGGTGGCACTCTGCTGGTCACCCGTGTGGGGCTTGGTCACCAAGGGCTCTACGTCTGCCAGGGCAGCAGCTGGGCAGGGCTGGCCCAGGCAGAGGTGCAGGTTTCAGTGCACGGTGAGCGCAGCGCTGGGGTGAGGTGGGTTATCCATCCCGTGTGTTGGGAAGAACGTGGCTGCCCAAAGGGGTGGGAGTTCCTGGCCCAGATTTTTGGAAGGTGAAGTGTCACTGGCTTGATTCCTTGGGATCTTGTCCTTTGTCAATGAAGTTGAGAGGTGATGGCCACTGGCACCACAGTAAATCCTTGCCTGGTGTTTCCTGCTGGAGGGTCCTCCCCCAGCCCCATTTCCCATCTGGGACTCTGGAGGTGCCAGGTGAGAAACCAGGCAGGAAACAGAGATCCCTTCCTGGGAAGAATGAATGTCTCATTCAGGGGCAGGGACCAAACCTCTGCCTGGTTTGGGGAGCAGCGGTGGCACCATGGGGTGATGTGGTCCCCTCCCAGGGTGGGGACCGAGCTGTGGCCCCGGCTGTGGCTCTGGCAGGACTCGGTGTGTGCCAAGAGCCATTGGTGAGCCTGGCTGTGCCCCAGGCCCTGCCCTGTGGTGGCTGCAGAGCCACTGACGGTGGGTGCTGGTTGCAGTGCCCCCAAACATCGAACCCAGCGCGGTGGATCTGCTCATCCCAGAGAACGGCTCAGCTGCCCTGGAGTGCCTGGCCTCGGGGCTGCCTGCTCCCAGTGAGTCAATCCTGTCCCTCAGCTCCTGCTCCTGAACCCCTGGGGTTTGCCATGGTGAGGGGGGCAGCAGCATCGCTCCCCCAGCTCAGCTCTCGCTTCCCTGCAGACATCACCTGGTACAAGGGGCAGGAGCAGCTCTCGGCCGGGGCAGCGCTGGGCCTATCCAGGGATGGGAAGCGCCTGGAGATCGCCCGTGCCCGGCTCTCCCACGGGGGCAGCTACCGCTGCGTGGCCTCCAACGTGGCCGGAGTGGCCGAGCTCCGGTACAGCCTGCAGGTCACCGGTGAGTGCAGCTGTGCTTTCCTGAGAGATGGGGGCTCCCCCCCTATGGGATAGCTTGGGATCAGTGGGCTTGTCCCAGCCCTCAGGATACATGCCTGGAAGATGGCTCTAGCAGGACCCTGTCTGCTGCTTCATTTGCAATTCCAGTCATGCTCATCCCAGATGATATCCTGGAAAGCCATACCCCATGGATGGGTATTGCCAGGTCCCCATTACGGGGTCACCTACCCACCCTGTCCCTTTTGCACCCCGTGTGCCTGGTGACGTTTCTGTCCCCCCAGGCTCAGTGGTGACTCCTGGGCTGCTGCCAAGACAGGCATTGGTCACTTTTTCTCACTTGATCCAAGCATCCCTGCAGCTCCCCAGACCACTCAGCAGGTCCAGAGCTCCGGGGGCTGAGCCAGGCCCTGGCTTTTCTCAGGGATGCTCTAGTTGGTGCAAGTCCTGCAGGCAGGTGGCCAGGGCCTGGAGAAGATCCAGTTCTGCTCTGGGCTTGTTCCTGCAATCTCTTCCCAGGGAAATGTTTGCACGTCTGCTGTCCTGGCTCGGGTGCATTGTTTGGGTTCTGCTGTTTTTGTTTTTCAAGGGTTTCTGGGTGTTGAGGCTTTTCTTCTCTAAACTGATATCCCTCATGGGAAGGAGTTACCATTTTCCAGCCAGCTGTATCTATGGACAGCTGAGAACATCATCTGATAATGGAAAGAGTTGGGTAACCTCAGTGAGCAGGGCTGCCTAATAGGGCTGTGTCTGGCCAACCTGACCTTGGCCTGTTTGTGGGATGCTTGGTCATCCTCTGCTGTTGGCCACGTGTGATTAAAAGCATCCCTCACTTGGCTGGAGAGACAAGATTATTTGTTTCCACATGAAACCAGGGCAGGAGAATGTCACTGGGGTTTTTGTGGCACCCAGCAGGGCTGCAGGGGGTGTGTATCCAGTAGGATGGGGCTCCAAGCTGCCCTTCTCCTCTTGCCCAGTGCCATCAATGAGCTGCTCCTCTCATCCCTGCAGTGCCTCCGTCCCTGTCCTCGCCAGAGCCCGAGGCCGTGTCCGTGCTGGAGGGACAGTCTGTCCAGCTGGCCTGCGAGTGCCATGGGATCCCCCTGCCCACCCTGAGCTGGTGGAAGGACGGTAGGGCCATGTTCCTCAGCCTCATCTCTCCCCACATGGGTTGACCCAGCTGTTGGTCTCCTTGGAGCAAGGAGTGCTTTTTGTTGAGCAGAATCCAGCTGGTGGGTGGGAATTTGTCCTGCTGGGAGCCTGAGGGGAAGCTGCTGTCCCCTTCCCTGGGCAGGTGAGCCCCTCTCCACCCAGCCAGGGAGCCCAAAGCTGGTGTCTCCAGGAGGGAACGTGGTGCACATGGAGAAGGTGCAGCTGCTGGACCAGGGGACGTACACCTGCGAGTGCAGGAATGCTGCTGGCAGCAGCAGCAAGGAGCATCACCTGGAGGTGCACGGTGAGCATGGGGCACCAGAGGCCTGTAGGGGAGGGTGGAGGTGGTGTGACTTCTCTCAATGCGAGGCCCAGCTGGACTCTAAATCCATTGCCTGGTGCCTGGGATATTTTGGAAGGGATGCTGCTGCCTGGCTCAGCTTTGCCCGGGAGTTGCTGCACATCCCCTCCACCCCGTGTCCCTCTGCCCGCAGCACTGCCAAGGCTCCAGGGCAGCAGCAGCGCCCCGAGGAGCGTTTCTGTCATCGAGGGTGGCGAGACAGTCCTGGAGTGCGAGGCCATGGGGACACCCCCACCATGGGTGACATGGGTGAAGGACGGGCAGCCCGTGGCTGCTGGGGACGGGCTCCTGCTCACGGAGCAAGGGAGGCGGCTGCACATCCCCAGGGCAGAGGTGGCCCATGCAGGACACTACACTTGCCTGGCTGCCAACGCAGAGGGGCAGGAGCAGAGGGAGTTTGATGTTGTGGTGCATGGTAAGGACGTGGGATGGAGCTGGTGGCTGGGGGTGGGGTGGATGCAGGAAGGATGAGGAGGGTGGGGACATGGAGTAACTGGATGTGCAGCAGGTGTTGGACAATCCAGCATGTAGCAGGTCCCAGGGTCAGCAGGGTTATGCTTCAGGAATAGCTGAATAGAACTGTGTCCATCAGGCAGGAGCTTCTCTCCAGAGCCATCACAGCAGTCATCTCATAAAAGGTACTACCCAAGGACTCAGGGACCTCATGGGTCAGGGTCACTTGAGTTATAAAAGGCCTGAAGTGGCTCAGGCTGTGTGGCCATCCCAGTGTGACCTTGTAAGCCTGGACTCAGGTGGGCAGGTATTGTAAATGCAGGTGAACCCAGTGGGAAGAAATGATGATGTCTGACTGCAGTTCAGAAGGCTGAATGATTTCTTTATTATAACTATGCTATAATACATTAATATACTATACAAAGGAAGATACTAAAACTACATAATTACTTGTTCTAACTACCATATCTAACTAACTACTAACTCATGACCCTGTTCTCCGGAGTCCAGACACGGGTGGATCTAATTGGCCATCAGGCTCAAACAATCCTCACCAGAATCCAATCAAGTAATCACCCCAAGTAAACAATTCTCCAAATACATTCCACAAAAAACAAACAAACAAACAAAAAAACCCCAAAAAAACCCAAACAAAAACACAAAGAGCAGAAATAGAAATAGTTTTCTCTTCCTTCTCTCTGTACACCTCTATGGAAAATCCTAAGAAAGAGAGAAATGTCCCTGTGACATGCAGGTAAGTGGCACTGTTTGCTGTGGGTCACCTGTCCCATAACACCTTTAAAGTCACCATCTCCAGGTGATGCTAATGGAGCTTCTGGGTTTGTGCCCTAAATCTGTACAAAGCAAGAAGGTGGGAAAAACCAGGTTCACCCACTTCTCCCCTCTTTGCTTTGCTCCTTTGATGTCCTGGCTGCTTTGCAAATGGGTGTCCATCTTCTCCTGCATCCCCAGTTCCTCCTGAGTTCATTCGAGGATCAGGACTGACAACCAACGTCAGTGTTTCCCTGCAAGGATCCCTGACGCTGAGCTGTGAGGCCACTGGCACTCCCCAGCCCAGTGTCACCTGGTTCTGGGATGGCTCTCCTGTCACCCCCAGCGAGCACACACACGTGCTTTCAGGTCAGAGCTCTGGGTGTTGTGAAAGCTCTTTGGGAGCGTGTTTTGCCCCAACACTGATGAATTCAAACTCATGGTGGAGCTGTAGCCCCACAGGAGCACAGCTGGGACGTGCTGGTACGTGGGTCAGGGCCTTGAGGTCTCTCTGCTCTGTCCTTCCAGGGGGGTGGCTGCTCAGGCTCACCCGTGCACGAGCCCAGGATGGTGGTCACTATTCCTGCCTGGCCAGCAACATAGCTGGGGAGGCCAGGAGGCATTTCTACGTGGAGGTCCTGGGTAAGGAGGGGTCTTCTGTCTGCTGCAGGATTCCTGCTGGGGTTTCAGAGCTCCACCCTTGCAGGAGCAGACATGAGTTAAGACTGGACATGCTGGGTGTGCTGGAGTCCTTAGGATGTGAGCTCAGAGGCCGAGCTGGCCAGCTGCTGAAGCCTCTGGGGGCTTGTGTTCCTAGTTCCTCCCCACATTGAGGATTCGGGTGAAGAACACACCTTCAAGGTGCCCGAGGGCCACCCTGTCACCTGGTCCTGCCTGGCTTCAGGTGAGCATCAGGTGGGGAAAGGAGGTGAGCAAGGCAGGGATGGGGCTCAGGGGCAGACCTGAGTCCCACTGTGGGGTGTGGAACAAAGGGATGGCTCCAGTCAGAGATGTGCAAACAGCTGAAATCGGCCGCCCAGCTCGTTTGGGATGGTTCCTGGCTCTGCACTTCTGCTGTCCGGGAAGTGCTGGGGAGGGGACGCCCACATGGGGACCCTGTTCCACAATGAAAGATCCAATCTTTCCCAAATGGAGCTAAAATTCCTTTAATCTCATTTCTCTTTTAGTGATGGGAATAATTAATCACCTCCCACTCAGGACAGTTCTTTCTTCTTGCTGGCTCATCCAGCAGCTTCTAAAATCCTGATCCAGATCATGATAATTCAGATTTGGGATGATGTCCCTGCTTTCCAGAAAAGCTCTGACAGCAACCCCAGCCAGGCTGTGCTCACACGTGGAAAAACTTCACACAAAGGCCAAAACCCATTTTCCATCCCTCACAGGCAACCCACGACCTAAGATCACCTGGCTGAAAGACAACCACCCTCTCCCTGGCACCTTCTCCATCTCCCCTGATGGCTCCTTGTTCCACATCCCCCAAGCCTCCCTGGCCCATGCTGGTCACTACTCCTGCGTGGCCTCCAACTCTGTGGCAAATCAGACCAAGCATTTCCTGCTGGATGTTTTGGGTAGGAGATGCCTTTGGGTGGAGGCAGGGTCTCAGGTGTGAGCAGACTTAGTGGCCTTAAATGGCCTGCCCCAGGTAGGTGGGGAGGATCCCTTAGTCCTGCAGCCAAAGCACGGCATGGACCTGTCCTAAAGCCCTTGTGAGATCTCTTGGAGGAGCAGAAAGCACCTGCTTAGTGCAGGATCCATCTGCGGAGGTGGCTTGTGGAAGGGGGGATGTGTCTTCTGGATCTCTGTGGTTTTGGAGGGCAGCAGGACAGGGCAGAGTCTGAAACTGGCACAGGCTGTGTCAAATCCACCTCCCCGAGCCTGGGTCATGCTCTCTGGTGGGGGGATGAAGCACTGCAAAGCCTAAGTGTGTGCTAGTGCTGCTCTAACACACAACCACGGCTCTGCAGCCAGTCCCACCTTTGCTCGAGATGCTGCTGCTGCTGCTGCAGAGGAAGTGACAGTGATCATCAACAACCCCATCTCCCTGCTCTGCGAGGCCCTGCCGTACCCATCTCCCAACATCACCTGGCTCAAGGACGAGGTTCCTCTCAAAGCATCTGGAAATGTCCTCCTGCTCCCTGGTACCGTGCTGCTGTCCACTGGCTCTGCATGGCTGTGGTGGCCCCTTGCTCTGTGTGCCCTGGGGAGTGGGAGTGGGGCCTTTTCTTGGTCTGGCTGGGGTCCAGCACAGTGGGATGGTGAGAAATCATCATCCTGCAGGACCTGAGGGCTCAGGGATCAGCTGGATGCTGCTCTTCCACGTGCTGCATCCTCTGATTGTAACAAGCCTCCTCAGTGCTGGTTTTTATACGCCTGGGATGCTCTAGAAGAGCATCAGACCCCCTCCAGCCAGGCTTGCAGGTGCTCAGCAGGTCCCTAGAGATGCCTTCAGGTGCTGCATGGGGGAGAGGGCTGTGGCTGCTGAGAGAGCAGCGACCCTCTCAGGAGGACCCCCTTTGCCCAGGTGGCCAAGGGCTGCAGATCCTGAACGCCCAGGAGGAGGACACGGGCACCTACAGCTGCATCGTGGCCAGCCAAGACGGGGAGGCTGTGAAGAACTACGCTGTGAAGGTTCTGGGTGAGGGAGATCCCCACGTCCTTCCTAATTCCTGCACTGACCCCACCGCTGTAACCAGGCCAGTGCTGCTTCCTTTTGCTTCCCTTTGTCTTCCCCACTAGTTCCTCCTTGGATTGCCAGAGAGGATCCTTCGGGGGAATTTGCTGTGAAAGAGGTGAAAACCAGGGTGAACAGCACGGTGGTGCTGGAGTGTGAGACCTGGGCTGTGCCCGAGCCCACCATCCGCTGGTACAAGGACAAGCAGGTGAGGTCCCAGCTGTGACCAGGGAGGAGCTGCTGGATTTGGGGACTGTCCCAGCTGGATGGAGGGGGAAGATACCCTTTGTAGGGCTGGCTGGGTTCTGCCCCGCTCCTGGGCGTGTGATCCTCCTCCTGCCCTTCTCTTTCTTCCCTTCAGCTCCTGGCAAGCTCCGAACACCTCCAGATCCTCAGTGAGGGGCAGGTTCTCCAGATCCCAGCAGCTGGTGTCTCGGATTCGGGGCACTACACCTGCGTGGCCACCAATGCTGTGGGTGAAGATGACAGGGACTTCATGGTGCACGTCCAAGGTGAGCCCTGGGCAGAGAGGCAGCACCCAGAGCAGGGGGTGTCTCAGCACCAGCAGGGGTGCTCAGGGTCACTTGTGGCCACAGAGAACAGTGAGCAGGAAAAAAGGTTTAAGCCTGCTGGAAAACAACAAACATCTCCTCATCTCCAGTGAGGGCAGATGCTGCGGGTGCACCTGGGGGTCAATGTCCCTGTTCCCACAGCTGACCACAGCCTGTCCCCGCAGTGCCCCCCATCTTCCAGCAGCAAACAGGCCCCAAAGAAGCCCTTGAGATCTTCTATCGGGAGGAAGACCAGGATGGGGAGGTGACAGAGCACCGACAGGCTGTCCTTGGCCAGCCCACCGCCCTCTACTGCGACAGCAGCGCCATCCCACCGCCCCTGCTCACCTGGTACAAGGATGGGGAGCCCCTCTCCCCCGGCCTGGGGGTGCTGATGCTGCAAGGTAATGGGGAGTGGGTGTGAACCCCCACTGTGGGCCTGGGGGTGGTCCTGCAGCAACCTTGTGGGTTGAGAGCATCCATAGCATGGAGGAGGATGGATCCTGTCCCCTTCCTCCTGCCACCACACACAGCACCCGTGGGACCCCTGAGCCGCTGGGGCTGTGCAGGGCAGGGCTGGGGGATGTCCCACAGACGCTGTGCCGTGTCACAGGGGGCCGGGTGCTGCAGCTGCAGGCGGTGCAGGAGGAGCACAGGGGCAGGTACACCTGCGAGGCGGCCAACGCTGCGGGGCGGGACCGCCTGCACTACGAGCTGGAGGTGCTGAGTGAGTACAGGACAGGGGACGTGGGACTGGGCACATGGCAGCCCCATGACCGCCTGCTTCCAGCTGCCCCAGCCATCCGTGGTGGCACAGAGAACCCGGTGGAGGAGGTGACGGCCACCATCAATGGCACTGTCCGCTTTGAGTGTGAAGCTACTGGGCAGCCAGAGCCCACCGTGTCCTGGCTCTGGAATGATCTTCCCATAGAGGCTGGCCCACGGCACCAGCTCCTGCAGGGTGGGACAGTCCTGCAGGTTGGTGTCCCCTGTGCTGGGGAGAGTCACAGGGACAGTGGATGGAGGGGATGGGGCGTTCTTTCTCCCCAAAGGAGGCTGCCCTGGTCTCACCAAGGTCCCCGAGGGAGCCCCAGCATCTCCCCAGCTGGGGGCAGCCCTCAGTGGTGCTCTGCTCCCCCTCTGCAGGTGGCAATGGTGGAGGAGGGTGACACTGGGAGTTACACGTGCATGGCTGAGAACCCGGCCGGGTCAGCCGAGAAGCACTTTGCCCTCGCTGTGCAGGGTAAGGCATCTCCCCTTCCCTGGGTCACTGATTTACTGCCCTCCTCCTCCTCTTTCTCCACCAGCTGGAGTTTCCTTTGGCTCTGGCACTGCATGGCTGCCTCTGCCCCTCTGTGCTGGTCATGCTGGCCCCGTGAGAGGAGGCTGAGGTGCCACAGGCTCTGAGCAGCGAGGGGCTCAGTGCGGGTTTCCTCCTGGGGAGGCATCGCCCTCCGCAGTGATGGCTCCCCTTTGGCACTGTCTTTTGGGTGTGCTGGAGCAGGAGCGCCCTGGAGTGTGGGTGCAGACCCCGAAAACGTCAGTGGAATTGTCAATGGCAGCATCTCACTCGTGTGTGACATCCAGCCCCACCCCGCTGCAGAGATCACCTGGTACAAGGATGGCCACGTCCTGCGGCCCGGAGAGGAGGTGACTGTCACCCGAGGTATGTTGGGATGAGCAGAATCATGGCCTGTGCCCCAGCCCTTGACAGCGAGCTCTAGGTCCCCTAATCCCCCTTTTTTGGATGCCACGTGTGGGTCCCGAGCTCAGGCTGTGTGACACACTAATGACACACTGCTGAGTGATCCCCTCTGGAGGGGACCAAGGGCTGCATCCTGCAGAACTCCACACTGCTGCTTCCTGGAAAGCTCAGCGTCCTTTCCTATGGGGCACAGCAAGGCTTTGGACCTCAAATATGGGAATTCCATGGCCAAACTCCTTTTGCATGGAGCTTGACCAGGTGCTGGGGGATCAGTCAGCTTGCTGGCATAACGGCCCAGACCTGGTTCTGCTCCAGGCTGTCCTGATTCCCTGCTCTCCACTTCTCCCAGGCTCTAGGGTGCTGCAGCTCCCTCACCTGCAGCTCTCCAGCTCGGGCACATACACGTGCATGGCACTGAACGTGGCCAGCCAGGATCAGAAAAGCTTCATCCTCACCATCCGTGGTACGTGGGGAGGGCTCAGCCAGGAGCTGCCCCCTGAGCTCACGTGAGGAGGTGGCAGTGAGCCCTGCTCTGCCTCACACCCCCTGTCCTGCTCATCCCCCTCAGAGCCCCCAGGCACGCAGGAGCCGCAGCAGGAGATGCTGGAAGCTGACATGGGGACACCCCTGGTGCTGACCTGCCACGTCGCTGGTGTGGCCGTGCCCGCTGTCACCTGGCTGAAGGACGGGCACCCTCTGGGTGTGTGTGCAGGGCAGCGCTGTGCCAGGCTGGCACCCCCAGCCTCTGCTGCTCCCCTCCAAGCAGTCCTGCCTCAGCTTCCCAACTTCAAACCCTGCTGCAAGAGACCCTCAGGGCTGCACAGGGAGGGTGCACAGAGCAGGAAGGGTCTGGCCCTTTCCCTGCATGATTTCAAGAGACCTCAGGTTTATTCCTGAGGCTCAAAGCAATGGGATGTGGGCACAAGATGTGATGGGGGGTATGCAGGGGGTGAGCTCTCTGGGTACCAGCCATTGGGGTGCTTGCTGGGGCAGGAGTTTGCCCCAAACCAGAGTCTCTTTTTTCCTGTAAAGCTCCAGCAGTGAATTCTGCAAAAACCTTCCTTTGCTTCAACGGTGTCTCCAAACCTGGGTTCAGGGGGGAAGGGGGAAGCACAACAATGAGCCTGGGGAGGGCTCAGTGGAGGAGCACTGCTCAGCCCCTTTCCCCTGTCTCTTGCAGAGATGAGCCCAGAGCAGGGAGTGGTGTCTGGGGGGGCCCAGCTCCTGCTCAGCCCCCTCCAGCCCTCCCACCAGGGCCGATACTCCTGCCTGGCACAGGGCCCGGGGGCCGAGACACGCAAGGACTTCGTGGTGCTGGTGCGAGGTAGGGCTTCCCCGAGGCAGCCCGCTCCCTGTGGGCTCTGCCTCAGAGGTGAGCCTTCCTCCCCCTCCTCTTGCTCAGCCTCCCTCTCTCCTCGGTGCAGTGGCCCCTCAGATCAGCAGCGCAGGGGACCCCGGTGAGCACAGCGTGCTGGAGGGCGGCAGGGTGAGGCTGGAGTGCCGGGCAGAGGGGCAGCCCACCCCCCACATCTCCTGGCTGAAGGACGGGCAGCCCCTGGGGCTGCAGCCCCCCTCACATGCCCGGTGAGTCCAGGGGGCTCAGTGGCAAAATCTTTTGGCAAGGCAGGGTGAGCTGTGCTGCTTCTGGCTGCTGCTTGGTCTGGGATGCGTTAATCCCGGCTCTTTGCTGAGAGAATGTCATCCTGGAGTAAACCTTGGGGTCCGGGATGGTCACTGTCACCCTAACCCTAACCCTAACCTTGCAATGTGCCCCAGAATCCTCATCCTTGGCCTCAAACGGAGCACAGAGCGCTCCTGCCCCACGGGATGAGCACCCAGCTCACTGTCCCACCCTCCCCACGCAGGGTGGCCCCGGGTGGCAGCGCCCTGCTCCTCCAGGAGCTGCGAGCTGCCGACTCCGGGGCTTACACGTGCGTGGCCCGGAACAGCGTGGGCGAGGACACACGGCTGCACACGCTGAACGTGCTGGGTGAGCGGGGCTGGGACCTGCTGGGCACCACCGGGGCCACCTCACCCCGACAGCCCCAGCAGCGCCTCTGTCCCCTCACCCAGTCCCTCCCACCATCGAGAGAGGTGCTGCTGACTCGGAGGTGGTCCGTGGGGTCCCGTCCACCCCGGTGACACTGCAGTGCTGGGCACGGGGGTCCCCTCCGCTGCACCTCAGCTGGCTGAAGGATGGGCTGCCCCTCCGCCTGTCCCCTCGTGTCACCCTGCTCTCGGCTGGGCACATCCTCCGGTGAGAAGTGACCCTGGGCAATGGTCAGCACAGGCTTTGGGGCTGGTAGCCGGGCTGGCGTGAGGGCACTGCTGCACCCTGAAGTGGCGAGTGTCACCTTGGGGAGCAGGGGGTCACCCGGAGCTGACGTGTCCTCTGTCCCATCCCACGGGCCAGGATCTCCCAGGCACAGCTCTCCGACGCCGGGCTCTACACCTGCATTGTCTCCAGCCGGGCAGGAGTGGCCGATCGCAGCTTCCTCCTGCAGATACAGGGTACAGGGCAGGGGGCTGGGGCGGGCACAGCAGGGGCACCTGGACGCTGCTTTTGTTGGCAGAGCACACGCTGTGCATTGCACCCATCCCCAAGCAGGGCCCTGAGCCATTCCTCCACTGCTGGGGTGGGCTTGGACATGATGGAACAAAGCAGCACCAGCCTGAGAGCACTCCCAGAGTGTCCTGCAGGAGGGCTGAGCCGACTCTGGCTGCTCGCAGGACACCAGGGAGTGGCCAAAGCCACCCCCGGAGTCTGGGGACCTGATTTTTCTCCCCAGTGCCCCCTGTCCTGGAGAGCCCCGAGAGCAGTGAGGAGCAGATGGTGGCTGAGGGCTCCGATGTCACTTTCACCTGCAAAGCCACCGGGTCCCCAGCACCATCAGTGACCTGGCTGAAGGATGGAGAGCCCCTGGGGCAGCAGAATGCCCAGGTGCCCGGTGGCCCACAGCTGAGCCTGGTGGCCGTGGCACGGACAGATGCAGGCACCTACTCATGCCTGGTGGTGAATGAAGTGGGAGAGGTCAGCAAAGCCTTCCACCTCGTGGTGATGGGTGCGTGTCATCCCTCTGGGATTTCAGAAGGGCAGCTTAGCCAACTTTTTGGGAGCAACGAGGGGATGAGTCCTCCTGCCTTGCTGTGTGCCTTGCAGAGCCACCCCGTGTCGAGGCTGGGTCCCATCCCACGGAGATTTCCATCGCTGTGGGCACCCCTCTAGGGCTCACCTGTGTGGTGACAGGTGTCCCCATGCCCACTGTCACCTGGGAGAAGGATGGACGACTGCTGGCAGGGCCCTCGCTTGTGTCAGGGAATGAGAGCAGCCTCCACATTGACAGCATTGAGGTAGGAGTTTTACTTTTTTCTCCCTGCCTGGGTTTTCTTTTTGTGCCTCAGTTTTTCCCTCTGCTGGCTGTGCAGGAGGCTGATGCTGGCTTGTACACCTGCCTGGCCACTAGCCCTGCAGGGGAGGACAGCAGGAGCTTCCATGTCAGCATCCAAGGTAGTGTGATCCCAGCAGTGCAGCGAGGAGAGGGCTGCAGGGTGGTCCAACCCTTGGGGGGGACCAGAGAGCCAGAACCTCCTTTTATGGGATTGGTGTGGGCTCCAAAAGAGGCATCTGGAGCACAGCGATGGCCTGCAGAGTGGGGGACAGGGCTGGAGTGTCCAGCCCATGTGGCACACCCTGACCCCCCTGGTCCATGTCCCACAGCACCCCCCAGCATGGCAAGCACCGGGGACATCCCCATCATCACGGCCGTGCCAGGGGGGCAGCTCCTCCTGGAGTGCCCAGAGGGTGCTGAGCCCCACCCCAGCATGGAGTGGCACCGGGAGGGCTCCCTGCTGCAGGTACCTGTGACAGGACCAGGGACGGTCACGGGCAGGGCCTGGCCACTGTCACACTGTCCCACTGTCACCAGCAGCATGGGCTGGTGCTGGGGGTGGTGCTGGGCGGCTGCTGACGGGGTCCTGGTGGTTTTAGGACGATGCCCGCAGGCAGGTCCTGGCCCAGGGGCGTTTCCTGCAGGTCCTGGCGGTGGCTGCAGCGGACGGTGGCGAGTACAGCTGCAGGGCCACCAACACCCCTGGGGACACCGAACCACGCGTCCGGGTGCAGGTTCACGGTGAGCGCTGCCCTGCCTGCCCTGCCCCGAGTGCTGGCTCCTTCCCGGCTAAATCCAGCCTGTGGGATGTTATAGGGCATCTTAGGGGTGATGGGATGGCAGGGCTGGACAACAGCCACCCCCAGTGCCGCTCTGGGCTGGCACCCTCCATCCCTGAGCCTCACCCCACGCTCTCGGTGCTGTCTCTGGGTGCTGCTGCAGTGGCCCCGGAGATCCAGGCAGGCCCTGAGGAGGTGAAGGTGCTGCTGAACGCCTCGGCCGTGCTGCCCTGCCGGGCAGAGGGGTGGCCCGTGCCCCGGGTGACGTGGCGCAAGGACGGCCAGCCCCTGCCCGGGAGTGACAGGTACGAGGCTGTGGTTGGTGGCACCGAGAGCTGGCACTCGGATCATGCCACCCCCCACAGCAACAGGTGATTAGAGTGCCAGTCTCCCTGTGAAGAGCTGTGCTCTGTCCTCACACCAGCTTAGGGGGCAAGAGCTGCGTGTGGCTGCAATGGCACTTGTCACCTTCCCAACCCCTGCTCCCTGTGCCATGCAGCCTGGCCATGCAGAGCCCCCACAGCATTCACCTGCTCTCCCTGCTCAGATTGCAGCTCCTGCCAGGTGGCTCTCTGCAAATTGACCCTGTCCAGGTGCAGGATTTGGGCCATTACCTCTGCATGGCATCCAGCCCTGCTGGCTCTGACTGGCGTGGCCTGGACCTCCACATCCTGGGTGAGCAGGAGGGTTGGATGGATCCCTCCTGGCCTCACCCTCCTGCAACCCAGCACTGCTGGGCTGCCCTCAGCAGTGCAATGATGTGCTGCTGTCCTCTGCTCATGGCTGCCATGCCCTCCCACAGTCCCTCCTGCCATCGCCCCTGGGCCCTCCAACCTCACCCTGCTGGCTCAGCAGCCGGCCACGCTGGGCTGTGATGCCTGGGGGTCCCCCGAGCCCCACATCAGGTGGGAGAAGGATGGCCGTCCCCTGAACCTGCACCTCCCACCCGGCACCTACAGGTACCTGTACCCCAAAGGGTTCCCCTGTAGGGTGGGGTTCGCCCTGCTGCTGCTCCCTGGGGGACAGAGGTGATCCTGATGCATGCTCTGCCCACACAGTTTGCAGTCCTTAGGGTCACTGCTCATCTCCAGCCCTGCTCCCCGGGACGAGGGCAGGTTTGAGTGCATCGCCACCAACGCTGCTGGAGAGGCTCGAAAGGCCTTCCTCGTGTCTGTCCATGGTGAGCTCCTGGGGCTGGGGGTCTTGCTGAGAGTGGCTTTCCCAGGATCTGTCACCACCTCGGCTGTGACATGGGTGTGCTCCAGCCCTGCACTGGGTTGGTGTCCACTCAAGAGCTGGGCTTGGGGGTGGACAAGAGAGGAAGAGAAATACTCGTGCCTGTATGAACAGGGACAGAATCCTCTTCAACGTTTGCCATACAGCCCTGCTCACCTCCCTCCCTCCTTTCTCCAGTGCCCCCCACCATCGCTGATGACCTCACGGACGTGGTTGTCACCCGGCTGTCCCCCGCAGTCCTCACCTGCTACACCTCAGGCGTGCCCCCACCCACGGTGTCATGGAGCAAGGAGGGGGCTCGGCTGGGCAGCAGAGGAGGGGGCTACCGTGTCCTGCCCAGAGGTACAGCACAGGGCAGCACGGCCCGGGCGGGGACAGGGGTCCCTGCCAGCCCTGCTGCCACCTCCCCTCTGGCTGCTGCTTTCCAGGAGCCCTGGAGATCCGGCAGGCGCTGCCTGCACACTCGGGCCGCTACACCTGCACGGCTCGCAGCGCCGCGGGCACGGCGCAGAAGCACCTCTGGCTCACCGTGCAGGGTAAAACCAGCTCCAGGGTCCTGCTGCCGCGGGTCCTGTGCCCTCTTCCCAGGGTGGCACTTCCCTGCCCTTCACAGAGCCCCCTGCCTTGAAGCCCCTGCCTGGCATGGTGATGGTGATGGTCAACACCAGCGTGGTGCTGTCCTGTGAGGCCACAGGCGTCCCCCGGCCGGAGGTCACCTGGCAAAAGGATGGTGTTGGCATCACTGGAGGTGAGCGGGAGTGAGCTGGGGGTTGGCAGAGCCTGCATTACCTGCCAGACTTTACCTAGACGGAGATTTATGTGCCAGGGGTTTGTAGGCACCCCGACAGGGTGTGGGGTGTCACTGTGCATGGGTCCTGCTGGCTGCTGTCCTCGGTGGGTGTGGTGGCCGCTGGAGCTGTTCCATGGAGACTCCTTGGGAAGAGGCACCTCTGTGGGGGAAGCACTCCCTGCACATCATCCCTCCGTGCCTTGGCTCAGCCTTGCTGCCCCATCCTGTCCTTCATTCTGCCAGGGTCTGGGCTGAAGGTGCTGCCCGGGGGGCAGCTCCGTCTCCTCCGAGCATCCCCAGCGGACGCAGGCACCTACCTGTGCCTGGCTCGCAACCCCTCGGGCACCGCGGCGGGGCGGACCAGGCTCATTGTGCAAGGTAGGGCAGCGACCAGAGCCCCGGTGCTCCCCGCTCTGCTCATCCCCGCGGCTGCCGAGCTCTCAGCGTGTCCCTCTGCCCACCAGTGCCGCCCACCATCGCTGCGGGCCCGGCGGGGCTGGCGGTGCCCGCGGGGCTGGAGGCGCTGCTGCCCTGCGCTGCCCACGGCGTGCCCGAGCCACGCGTGTCCTGGAGCCGGGACGGAGCGCCGGTGCGGGCCGGGAGAGCCACGGTCCTGCCCTCCGGGGAGCTGCTGCTGCGGGATGTCCGGGTGAGTGTCCCCTAGGGCCGCCGGGAGGTTGGGGTGCTGAGGAACGAGTGTTTTCTGCTGCTGATTGTGGGTACATCTGGCGGAGGGAGAGCCCAGTGCGGTCCTGTGCCACAGGCTGGAGGGTTGGGGCGGTGTGAGGTTGCTAACGTGGGCTAGAAAAAGTGGCTCTGTCCAAAGCGTGCACAAGAACCAACAGAACTCAGCGAGCTGGAGCCCAGAGTGGAGATGATTCCCTCTCATCCTCACACAGGAAGGCGATGCTGGGAGCTACTCCTGCACCGCGGTGAACTCTGCTGGCAGGGCCGTTCGCCGGCTCTCCCTCTCCATCCACACCCTGCCCACCTTCACCCACCTGCCCACAGACATCACCCTGAGCCGGGGCGAGAGGCTGGAGCTGCTGTGCGCCGCAGCGGGCAGCCCCCAGCCCCGCGTCTCCTGGATGGCCAACGGGCAGCTCCTCACTGGTACCCGGGCAGGGGCAGAGGATGCGATCCTGGTGCCACCCTTGCCCCACTTTTCAGGATCCCCGGGGTGCCAGCACGGCTGGCCGTGCGGGGTTGTAACCAGCTGATGGCCAACCACCCTTTTTGGGGGTTTGCACCCCACAGATGGCGCGTCGGGGCAGAGCGGACGGAGCATCCTGCGGCGGGAGGCAGCCACAGCCGCGGACAGCGGCACCTACATCTGCCACGCCGAGAACAGCGCCGGGGCCGTCAGGGCCACCGTCTTCGTCTCTGTCACAGGTAGGTGCTGGCAGGGAAACACCCGCGTTTTTAGTGCCAGGCCAGCCCACCTCTCTGCCACCCCTTTCCCTTTCCCAGAGGCACCGGTCATACAGGGGGATGCCAACATCTACCAGGTGGAGCACTCCGGAGGTGATGCCCTCCTCGACTGCCACGCCCAGGGTCACCCTGAGCCCCTCATCCGCTGGAGCAAGGACGGGGTGCCGCTGGTGGCCCGTGGGCGCCTGCACCAGCTGCAGAATGGCTCCCTGGCCATCCGTGCTGTGGGGGTGAGCAGGGCCTGGGGGGTGCTGGCACATTTCAGGGTGTTTTCCCCACAAAGCAAAACTCTGTGCTGATGCTGTTGGTCCTGCTAGAGCACTGATGTGGGGCAGTATCGCTGTGTGGCGGAGAATGACGTGGGCACAGCAGCAAAAGTTGTCACCCTCGTTCTGCAGAGTGAGTGCTGGTCCCCTCTGCACCCTTCTTTTAAGGGACTGCCAACCATGTCATCTCCCAGCCCCTCAACTCCCCCTGCTCCGTGGGGAATGCTGCATCACTACCTGCATCCCCTTCCCTGCCCAGGTGCCCCTGTGGTGACAGTGACACCAGCAGAGCTGAGGGTCCATGCTGGGCAGCCGGTGCTGCTGCACTGTGTGGTGTCAGGGGAGCCCACCCCGTCCGTGGAGTGGCAGCGGGACGGGGAGCCGCTGCCCGAGGGTCCCCACGCTCGTGTCCTGCCCAATGCCACCCTCTTGCTGCCCTCTGTTGCCCACCGTGACGCCGGCAGCTACTCCTGCCTCGCCCGCAGTGCCCTGGGCTCTGCTGCAGCCCACGCCTCCCTGGATGTCCGAGGTGGGTGTCTGCCCTGCCTGCAGTGCTGTTACACCTGGGGAACACCTCCAGCCTGCTGGTGTGGAGGGACATTTCCTGCTTGTTCTACACCCCGTGGTTCATTCTCTGCTTTGGCCTCTCCTCCCCTGCTCAGCTGAGGCCTGAGCCCAAGCAGCCCCTGTCCCCAGCAGCCACCTCGTGCCAGCCCTCACTCGCCTCTCCTCGGCCTTCCTGCCTGAGCTGCCCATGATTAAATTCCCCTCTCCCAGGGGCTCTGCTGAATGTACAAACACATCCTCTCCTGCTGCCCCTCGGGAGCAGAGAGCCGGGCCGGAGGAAGTGCCAGCTGCCCTGTGTGCCCTGCTGTGGCTGGTGGCATTTCGCTGCCAGGCACGCTGGAGAAGCAAATAAAAGCCTGGGGCTACGCCAGGACCTTGAGGTTGATACAGAGCAGGGTTTGGGGGTGTCAGTGCCTGTTGGTGTGATGAGGCACAGGGCCACACTCTCAACATCCCTTGTGAAAATGGCACCGTGCCTGGAGCCATGGGGTCTCGGGGGACTGTGCTCAGCCAGGCAGGGACACTGCCGGCCTTGCTCTGGCTGCTTTCACCTCCAGAAAAAAAGACTTTTTTGACATCCAAATTAGTAAGAGGGGAGTCAGGCAAGGGAGTGCAGTCCCAGTGCTGCTGCCTGACCCCATCCCATTTGCCCAGGGGAGCTGTGCCAGGTGCGGGGCAGCCTGGTCGGTGCCATCAATGGCCACCAGCTCGGTGTCTCCACCCTTGATGCCACCGTGCTGGGTGACTCTCCATCCAGCACCGCCACCCTCCAGAGCACCATTGGGAGCATTCCACCTGCCATAGGTGGGTGGACATTTCTACCCTCACCCTTGTGAGAGTTTTGACCTCTGTCAGATGTAAATCTTAAGGGAAAGGTTTTTATTTCTTTTTTTCCCCCTAAAAGCAAACCTTCCTTCCCCATTCCCAGGGCCGCTGATGCGGGTGTTGGTGACCATCATCGCCCCCGTTTACTGGTCCTTGGCACACGCCAGCGGGGCAGCCCAGAACGGCCTCCTGCTCACTCAGGGCACCTTCCAGCACGAGTCACTGCTGCACTTTGCCACGGGTGAGGGGTCTGCGACAGGACAGCCTGCTCAGCTCCTGGGGAAGCTCAGCCTCCTCTCCCCCAGGCAGCATCGCTGATCCAGGAGCGGAGCTGTGTGTGGGGGTGCTGTGGGGTGCTAATCACCATCCCCCCTTGCAGGGGAGCTCCTGCGGGTCACCCACCTGGCCCGGGGTGCGGGCGGCGCTGGCGCTCTGCGGCTGGACAGCGTCATCAGCGGCTCCGTGCCCGAGAGCTTCAGCGATGCTGTGCTGCTGCTGCGGGTGCTGGCACTGCTCCTTACCCCCACGGGAACCACGGCTCCCATGCCGGGAGCACGGGGGGGTCCATGGCCTGAGCCCCGTCCCTGCCTCTCCCCAGGACTTCAGCGAGCGCTACGTGCGGACGGGCGCGGGGCAGCTCTCCGGGGGCTCGGTGCAGAGCTTCCTGCAGGATGGGCGCCTCGTCCGTGCCCACTGCAATCACACCATCGTGTTCGACCCCCCCGTGGGCCCACAGCCCCCCCGGGTGCAGCACCTCCGGGCCAGAGCCATCTCAGCCTCCTATGACCCCGCCAAACAGGAGCTCCGCTTCCAGCTCCGAGCCTCGCTTGATGCGGGTAACCAGGGGAGATCTGTTGTTCTGGGTGTCTGTGAGGGTGCAAAGGCCACCAGAGGAGTCCCCAGCTTGGGCACGGAGATCTGCTGTTCTGGGTGTCTGTGAGGGTGCAAAGGCCATGTCCGTGCAGTGACATGTGACATTCTCTCTGCTCAATTCACAGGTGCAGATAGAGACCAGTGCCCACTGGGGTTCATCCCAGACCCTGGGCAGCTGTACTGCGTGGGTACGGACCTTCCTGAGTGGGCACGAGGGTGGCAAGGGGCGCCTGGTGCCACTTCCCTGTCCCCCCAACCCTGTCCTCTCTCTGCTGCCCAGATGTTGATGAATGCACCGAGGGGTCCCACGCCTGCCGCTACAACCAGATCTGCCAGAACGCCGCCGGCTCCTACAGCTGCTCCTGCCCTCCTGGATACCGCACGCTGGGCACTGGCTGGCCATGCCTGGGTATGGGCTGGGCTCTCAGGGTCTGTGGTCACCCCCCTGCCCTGTTCCAGCCTCAGGTTCCCCCACCCACCTCTTTCCTCCCCCAGATGTCAACGAGTGCCTGAATTTCCCCCCGCCCTGTGCCTTCGAGTGCCGCAACCTGCGGGGCTCCTACGAGTGCCTGTGCCCCGCTGGCAAGGCCGTGCTGCCGGGCGGGCGGTGTGGCACAGCAGGGATGGAGGGAGGGGGCACAGCGGTGCCCCGGGACACTCCCCTGCGCCGGCAGGGGCCGAGCAGCCGCCCACGGGGACGGGGACGATCCTTCTACACCCAGCTCGCCCTGCGCCGCGTGGCCAAGGATGCGGGGATGGGTGCCCGGAGCCCCCCCTGCCCCACGGGCTACATCAGGAGGAATGGCACCTGCACCGGTGAGCGTGCTCTGGGGAAGGGTGCTGAAGGCAGTTCAGAGAGTACTTTGTCCCCAAAATGTACCTCGTGTCCTTCTTGTGCCCTGTCCACCACTTTGTTTGCACCCTGTGGTCTTTGCTCTGCTGGGAAGGGGAGATGAGAGCCAGGCTGGCCCAAGGCAGTGGCACCAGAGGGGACTGATCCTCCGCTCCTGCCTTCACCCCTCTCATCCCACAGACCTCGACGAGTGTCAGACACTGAAGCAGTGCCAGCACGAGTGCAGGAACAGCCCGGGCAGCTACCGCTGCCTCTGCCCCGCTGGCTACCGGCTGCTGGCCAACGGGAAGAGCTGCCACGGTCAGTGCAGGGGTGCCAGGGCATGCCCCGTCCCCATGGTGCCCTGGGTGTTACCTTTTGGGGCTGCAAGTCTGTCTCCTTTCTCAGGATGGGTGCTCCCAGCCTCAGCTCTCCACAGTCTGAGTTCATGTCTCACTGCCTGTGTCCAGGCAGATGTGGGAGGATGGGGGATTGAACCCCCATCTCAGCCACCCGAGCACCCTCAGACCCATCCCCTCTCTCCCTGCAGATGTGGATGAGTGCACAGAGGGCACAATCCAGTGTGGCTCGAGCCAGATGTGCTTCAATACCCGTGGAGGCGCCCGGTGCACGGATGTGCCGTGCCCGGCTGGGTACCGGAGAGGCTCCAGCCCAGGGTGAGCCATGCTGTGGGGCTGGCAGTGCCCGTCCCGCTCTGCCCATCTCACCATAACCCCGGGTGTCCTGTCCCCTCCCTGCACCCACCACATCCCACACTGCCCATCTGTCGTGCAGGCTGTGCGTGGGTCGCTGCCCCCCATTCTGCGGCCCGGCCGGGCCCCCCACGCTGCAGTACCAGCTGCTCCCCCTGCCCCTCGGCATCGCTGCCCACCAGGACGTGCTGCACCTCACCCCGGCCCCTGCCCTGCGCCACCGGCCCGTCTTCAGGCTGCTGGAGCAGGACCCTGGCAGCCCCTTCGCCCTCCGCACCGAGCAGGGCCAGGGCATCCTCTCCACCCTGCGGCCGCTGCGGGAGCCTGGCACCCACCGGCTCAAGGTGCAGGCGCTGGTGCCAGACGGGCAGCGGGCACCCAGCATCTTCCTCCTCCTCATCTCTGTCTCGCCCTACCCTTACTGACACAGCCCAGGGACAGGAGGGGACGCAGGGTCCTTTCTCCTCCTGTCCCTCCCCACCCCATCGGTGGGGCGCGTGGCTCAGGGAACGCTGAGCTTGTACCTCTGCTGTCCCTCCCAGACACCCCCTCTCCTCCCAGCTGGGCTCCTTCCACCCAGGGCCGGGCCCTGACTCAGCAGCAGAGTCAGGATCCCGGGGGGATGACACGTCCCACCAGCCTCCTGCAATCAGGTCCCAGATCCCAGAACAAACACAGCTCTGGATGGCCTTGGCTGCTATCAGCCCCCAAATGTGGGGGGTAGAAGATGAACTGGGTGACAGTGGCCAGCGAGGGTCCCACCTGGGCTGGGGAGGGTGTGGGGCACCCCAGAATTAACCATTATTAAATTGAAATAGTATTTTTTTTTTTTAATCCACTCGGTCTCTGTGCACTCTTATTGATTTATGTTTTGTGGCTAAATATTAGCTGTGCCTGAAGAAGGCAGTTTCCTTCAGTGTGTGGGAGAATTCCCAGGGCTTTGGACACCTCCCTGCCTGGCCTTGGACCATAAAAGGGAGGTTGTCTGGATGTAGCAATGCCAAAGGACAATGTCCAGCCCCTGAAGGTCCAATCCTGCCCTGGTGTCCAGCCCCTCGAGCAGCAGGAGCAGGGCATGGCCTCTCTGCCCATGGTGAAGATGGAGGCTGTTCCCAAAACACTGTTTCTGTCCTAGCTGATGCTGTGGGGTGTGGGCTGCTGGCCCCAGGAGACACGAGCCCACAGCCACCAGGGCTGGGCCATAGAGGCTGATGGTGGCCGTGCCCCTTCCGTGGCCAGATCCTGTCACTGGAGCTGGCTCCTGCTGCACCTGTCTGAGACTGCCCTAAAAATCTCTGTCCTTTGGGATGGAGCTTTCCTGTCCTCCAAAGCCAGGTCTGCTGCGGGTCTGGGGTGCTCTGGGGATGTGTGAGGGGGGAAAGGTGAGTTTGGCCTCATGGACAGCGCTGTCCCCTCCTGCCTACCCTGGCTCCTGCATTGCCTCCTGATGGAGGTTCAAATAAACCCAACCTTCCCCCTCCTTGCTGCTCTGGGCAGGAAAGTCAGGTGCTGCAGAGCACCATCTCTCCTCTGCCCCCATTTTCCCACTCCTCAGGGGCAGGTGACTCGGTGGAGCTCCCCAGGGGCGATGACACCCATGGGTGCTCTGTGGAGGTTGCTGAGGAGGTCTGGAGTGGGGGGAGAGCTGTGGCAGCACCCAGCGCGGCCATGCAGGGGTTGGGGCTGGGCACTGGTTCCATCCCAGCCCGGGAACAGCTTCTCCCCTTGTTCTGGGGGGCAGGAGGAGCGCAGGGCCTCTCCCGGGGACGGTGCCCGGGGGGACTGTCCTGCGGCGGCTCCGCCTGCCCGCGCCCGGAATAAAGGAGCAGGAGGAGGCGGAGGATGCTCCAGGCACCGGACCGGAGCACCGAGGGCAGCCGGGCACCGGGAGTGCGTGAGTGTGGGCACGGCGTGGGGCGAGAGGGGAAAGGGGGGCCTGTGCCTTGGGGGATGTCCCCTCATCCTGTCTGTCCCGTTTCCACCCACCCACGGGTGTCCCGCACCCCTGGGTGCTGGAGCAGGGCAGGGCGGTGCAGCCCCTTCCCAGCGCGGTGCAGACTGCAGTCAAGCCCTTCCTGGGTCAGTTTGGGATGGGCGGGGAGTTTCCAAGTGAATCCCATTCCCTTGGCCAACTCAGGGAGGGGAACTGAGACCTCAGCCGGTACCACCTCGTGCCCTCTCTGCTCCGGATGGGACCTCCACGAGGCAGAGGGGTGATGCCGAAGAAAACCCCAGCAGCACTGAGCACACGCCTCTGCTGTTGGAAAGGCTGTTCCTGTCCCCCTGCCTGCCTTTGTCCCCGTCCCTGCCCCTCCTGCCTGCTCCATCCCAGCCCACAGGCAGCAGCCCACCTGTTAAAGACAGTACTTCTCTTCACCGAAGTTTCAGGCTTTTTATTCTCCTCTCTCTTTCTATTTCGCGGTGTTCCTTTGGCGCAGGGCAGCCCCAGTCTCTCCAGTAAAATCCCTGCCCCAGCTCACACGGAAATTGCTACAGAATAATAATAAGGGCTGAGAAAGTCCGGCGGCGTTCCCCTCCAGCGAGCTTTGTTTGCTCTGAGTTATTGCCACAGAATGTTGGAACTTCGGGGCTCTCCCTTCCTGGGCAGGCGGGTTTGGCACCAGCCCTGCTCCAGAGCCGGGAGGCTGCTGCTCCCAGCCCTTTTCTGGGATGCAGGATGCGTCTCCAGGACAAAGTGCCCCCGGGCCCCTCGGGCATTGCGACACTGGGACATGTCTGAGCAGGCAAAAGTTGGAGGCATTTCCCTGGGCCACTTGCAGAGCGAGTGTGCCTGGTCTCGGAGGTGCTTACTCAGGCTGGCAACCACAGCTGCGATGCTGGTGGCCACGGCGAGAAGGAGTTTGGGACTAAAGGAGGGAAGCTGTCTCCAAAAGAGCCGCAGGAGCAGCGCCAGGGTTGGGCTGGGCCGTCTGGGAACTGCGAGTGCTTTCCTGTAAATGCCCCGGTGAGGAAGGGGCGGCCGGAGCTCGCCGGGCAGGGACCCAGCTGGGCACGGCCACGGGCAGGGAAATGCAGCTTGCAGAAGCCTGGGCACCGGGTGCTGCCTGCGGGACAGCCCGAGGGGCACGGGCAGGCTCGGGGAGCCGGGGGAAGGGTACGGGTGGGAATCCAGAGCTTCCCTCTGGCTGCCCTGGCAGGTCTGGGACCCTGGCAGGGGTCAGGAACCCCCCTGGACAGAGCCCCCAGAGACACTGGCTGTGATCTCTGTCCATGGAAAAGAGTTTTCAATCTTACAGGATGAATTACCAGCTTTGAGTGTTTGATAAGAGTAATAATTAAGTGTGACACGGGTGCAAAAGTAAAATTTTAGGTTTCTAGATTAGGGGTTCAGAGGGGACAAGATGGAGGAATTGGGTGTGCCTTGTCCTTTTTCTCCTTCTTCATGCCCTCCATGTTTCACTGTGGTGTTGGCATTTTTCTGTTGGTTCAGGCTGGGGACACACTGTCCAACGTAGGTGACAGATATTGGCACGTTATTGTAAATCCAGCACAGGTAGTTTGTGGTATTTAATGTTTGTAACATCCCACTGAGGGCAGAGCCCCACACGCTGCCCTGCAGGACAGAGCTGCGGCAGGGCAGCAGAACATGTTAGAGATAAACAGAATAAACAACCTTGAAACCAGCACAGACCAATTATGGCTTCTTCTTTGGCAGTGGGGCTGAAAGACAGAGACTTTCTACAATCTGGGAATCACCAATACCCACAGATTCCGACAGGTACGGAGCTGCCAGACCCTTTGCTCCTCAGCAAGAAGCCGGCAGAAGCAGGGCAGAGCTGCCTGTGGTGGCTCGGAGCCTCCCCCGCGGGATGCTGGCTCCGCACGGGCACACCCGGGATGCCGCATCCCGCCGGGAGAGGAGCAGAGGGGCCCGGAGCGGCAGGCACGGAGCCCGCCCGGCCTGCAGGAGCACGATTGTGCTGACTTGGCAGCAGCGCTGTGGAAGTTGCTCAGGACAGGGTTTGGCCGCCCCCCTGTCCGCCTCCCCCGGCCAAGGGTCAGCTGGCATCGCCTCTTCGTGGGGCCCTGGCATCAGAGCCTGGCCTGGGGACTGCAGGGACAGTCTGGAGTCCCTTCCTGCCCAGGACCCCCAACCCTCCCCTGAGATCCAGGCAGCATCCCTCACCATCTCCCGTTGTTGGCTGAAGTCCTGGATATCCTTGGCTGGAGGGTGAAGGGTGCTGAATCCCCACTCAGGTGTTTGGTGCTGGCAGAAAACACAATCGTGCAGCACAATTAGAACAAATGCCCCGTAAGCATTAATTAGACTCAGGGCTGGGCTGGGCTCTAGGAGATGCTGCCAAGCCCCCCAGCCATTGCTGTCCTGATGGGCACTGGGAGCTGAGCCTGTGGCAGCTCTGCAGAGGGCTGGGACGTGCTGGGTTGTGCCAGAGCAGGGCATTGAGCTGTGCCTCTGCCACGGCCGGGCGCCTGCGCTGAGCCCCGGCTCCCCAGCATTGCAGGGCACGTGCAGAGCGTGGGGCAGGCTGTGCTGGGGCTGCCAGCGGGGAGAAAAGGTAAGAGCAAACCACCCTCGTGGCTGCCCTGGGCTCCTCTGTTGTCCAACCACCTCAGGGTGCACAGGTTGGTGCACAGGCAGGGTGTCCTCCCTGGCTGAGAGCCACAACCTGGCCATGGTCACAGGGCTGTGGCTTTTCCTCTTGCCCCCAGCCCTGCCCTGGCTCCCTGCAGCCTGGGAGGGCTCTTGTTTAAGTTTCCTGGTGCTGTGGCTGATGGCTGCAGTAAGGGCAGGGGCTCCATGACCCCCTTTTCCTTCTCTTTGGCAGCACCATGGCTCAGTCCAAGGGCACAGTGGTCCTGGCCTACAGCGGGGGGCTCGACACCTCCTGCATCCTGGTGTGGCTGAAGGAGCAGGGCTACGACGTTGTCGCCTACCTGGTGAGCTCTGCACTGAGCCCGTCACAGCAACCCTGTCCCTGGGGACTGGGGGTGCTGGGCCATTGGTCTGGGGGGGCTTGGGTGAGCAGTGGGGGTCCTGTTGTGTGTGTGTGTGCTGTGGTGGTGACCCTGCTCACACTGGTTAACCATGGCCCAGCTCACTGCTGCTCTGCTGAGTGCCAGCCCTGTGTGGCACAGCTTGTCCCTGCCAGCTAATTACCCTCTGCTAATGAAGGCAGGGAATCAGGGCAGAGCCAAGGGGCTTGGCAAAGCAGGACATGGCCCTGAGACATCCACCTCAAGGGGTGGAACTCTCCTCCTGCCCCGGCTGGGTGTCCTCAAACCCGGTCACCACAGACTCTGTCATGCCATGCATGATGCCCTGTGCCAAACTGGGCTTGCTCTGGGTTTTGTGGCCTTGTTTCATATTGAGTCTTTTTTTCACTGCTTTCCAGGCCAACATTGGGCAGAAGGAAGATTTTGAGGCAGCACGAAGGAAAGCCCTGGCACTGGGGGCCAAGAAGGTAAGAGTGTCCCTCCCCTTGTTCCCCACCACGGGGGTGAACCCTGGAGTCTCACACAGCCCAGAGAGGGGATTGTGCCAAGGAGCAATCCCTCCCCCAGAGGTTTTACCCCAAATCCTTTTAGCAACGTTCAGGAAAAGAGAGGCAAAGAGACATTTTGCTGTGCTGTTCCTAAAGCTCCAGAGTCCCTCTGCTGCAGGTTTACATCGAGGACGTCAGCCGGGAGTTCGTGGAGAAGTTCATCTGGCCGGCAGTCCAGGCCAACGCGCTCTACGAGGATCGGTACCTGCTGGGCACAGCCCTGGCACGGCCCTGCATTGCCCGCGGGCTCGTGGGCATCGCCCAGCAGGAGGGAGCCCAGCACGTCGCCCACGGGGCCACGGGCAAGGTGAAGGGGGACACGGCCACCGGGCAGGGATGCTGGAGGTGCTGGGATGGGGGAGCTGGTCAGGCTGCAGGCCGGGCCGTGGGGGTTTTGTGGGGACTGTGCAAAACTCAGCCGTGTTTCAACACTTCCCCCTCTCTTCTGGGATTTCTGCACTCGGTTTTGGTTCCTGGCATTTCTGCACTCGGTTTTGGTTTCTGGGATTTCTGCACTCGGTTTTGGTTTCTGGCATTTCTGCACTCGGTTTTGGTTCCGTCTCGCTGTCGGGAAGGATGGAGTCGCAGCTGAACACTCTGTGCCTGGCAGCAGTTTCAAAATGCTGAGGCTTCCCGGGTCAGGGGCTGGCTGAGACTGAACCAGCACAACCCAGCAAGGTTAGGGGCGTCCTGGAATAGGTGCCTGTCCCAGACCCTGTCCCTATGTCCCCATTCCTGTCCCGTCCCCGCTTTGCCGCTAGAGGCAGCCAGAGACCGTGGAAAAGGGATGCTCGGAGCCAGCCCCTTCCTGGAGAGGGGGAATCCCCCTGGAGGAGCGTGGGACCCCCGAGACGTGCCCGTGGGTCACCTCCGGCCGCTGCCCCGCCCGGGGAGGGGACACCCGGGGCTCAGTGGGTGACCCCAGGACCTGCCGGGTGCCTCCTTCTGCTCTTCCCACAGCCCGTGCCTTGGGCTAAGGCGAGGTGACCCCCTGGGGGGATCGCAATGGGTTTGGGGGTCCCCAGGGTGGGGACTCTGCTAGAAAGGGGATGTTAAAGGCAGCCAGGAGACTTGCCAGCGCCCAGGAGATGGGGCAGAGGGGAAACTGGGGGGCTCAATAACCAGAATTACTCTCCTGCTGGGTCCCTGCACCCCTTTCTGTCCCATCTTATCCATCCTCAGCAAGCTTTTCTTGAAAACTCCCCCTCAAAGGCGCCCTGGAGTAACACACCCTCAGCGCCCTGGTGTCCCCTGTGCTCCCAGGTGCCACCAGCCATCCCTGCTGGCAGGGCCACCCTCGGTGGCTGCACTCCCCAAGCCATTAAGCCTCGGGCACAGGCAGGGACTGACTGCCGGTAACTCGACCCGGCTGCGGAGCCCTAAATGGGACCATCTGGGGTGTCCCCGCTGCCGAGCAGATGGACAGAGCTCTGGGCCCGGGAGGGAAACGGGAGCTCGGCTGGATGTGCTTGCCTGGGTGTAATAGTCCTCTGGGAATGCCCAGCCCGGTGTAAATGTATCCTCCAGGCCCATGGCAGGGAAGTGGGGTCCTTACACCCCTTGCTGAGGGTGGAAAATAGGTTTCAGTGAGTGCAATTCCCTTGGAAGTGCTCATAATTCCCAGCCTTCCTACTGCTCCCTGCCCCTTCCCAGCTACCTGGACTCATTAGTGAGATCTAATCAGCAAGGGCCAATTAAGGTAAAGGGAGGTTCTGAGCTATTTAATTATGAGCTGCTGCATCCCTCTGCTCACTGTGGTCTTACCCCCACCTTGCCCTCTTCCTTCTTCGTCCTTTGATGTCTTTAGGGGAAAAAAAAATGCCCGAATCTGGTTTGAACACAGAGGTATCAGGAGCTACAGGAAAGGTGGTTTGGGGTTCAAACCAGCTGTGGAGATGGACCAGGAATGATCCCATGGGGCAGAGGATCCCTGCCCTCTGTGCCCAAGGTTTCCAACACCACCAGGGGAGCTGTGACTGGAGCCAAGTAGCTCCTCAGAAGCTAAGTGTGTGCGTGCGTGTGTGTGTGTGTGTTGTCACCCCTGGTTTGGCTGGGGTGACCCCTCAGCCCCTCCCTTTCATGTTCCAGGGCAATGACCAGGTTCGGTTTGAGCTCAGCTGCTATGCCCTGTGTCCCAAGATCAAGGTAAGGCACCCAAAACCCAAATGCCCTGCCTCCCCTCTGCAGCTGGTGGAAATTCTGCTTTAACACCGATGCAAAGGGCCCTGCCTCACTTTAACAAGCCACCAGCTGCACACAGCGACGTTTTGGCATTTCAGGGGGCTGTAATGATCCTTAATTGACCTATTTTTACCCCAAACACCACGAAGCCACAGAGGAAACAGTACCAAGGCAGCTGCTGGATAATCGATGCTGCCTGTTTCCCTTTGCATCCAGTGCCTGGTTAGGGTCAGGGTTTGGTTTACTCCCACCTTGTGCTGGGAGATTAAATTTCAGCTGGGGGACCAACACCCTGTGGGTCTTGGCTCCCAGGAGCAGAGGGGGCCCAGGGGCTATGAGAGGGCAGGGGGCTGCTCATCTCATACTCTACTCTCCTGCCAGGTTGTTGCGCCGTGGAGGCTGCCTGAGTTTTACCAGCGCTTTCCTGGACGCCCTGAGCTGATGGATTATGCCAAGGTAGGAGCTGCTGTGGGGCAGCAGATGTGCTCAGAGTGGCTATGAAAGCTCAGGGTAGCTGTGGGATTCTTGGAGTGCCCATGGGATGCTCAGGGTCACCACAGGATGCTTACCATGACTTGGCAGGTGCCAGCAGCACACCCTGCACAACATCCCTGCAGCACCACTTAGGAGCCTCCTGGTCAGAGTTCCCCCCACCCCCCTTCCCTCTATTTTTTTTTTCTTTCTTCCTTTCTAAAAGCCCCATAATTACCTGGCTATTAGTTGTAACCTGCTTTCCAAGGAAACGGGTCCCAGCTCACTGACTTGTGTAGCAGACAAAGCAAATACATTCACCTTTGTCGTCCCTTCCTTTTTGAAGTACAAGTTACAATAAAACATATTAGAAGTTTTGCATCAGGTTTTTATGTGCCCACCAGGGTACCTTTCTTTCTTAGCGACTTCATGGAAATGCTTGACAACTCGGCTCAATCAATCAAAAGGGAAAAGTCAGCTCTGTGCATAAACCAGAAAATTGCTTCAGTTTTTAAATAGCTGCCACCGAAGCTGCCTGGGTAATCTGTGGGAAGGCGAGGCGTGGAGCTGGAGGGATGTGGCGTGGGGTGAGGAGCCCTCGGAGCCCATTAGGGCCGCCGGGAGAGAGCGGCGTGTTGAGGATTGTGTTTGCCATCTGCCGCTGTATTATGAAGGGGAGAGTTTACGAGAGCTTTCCATATGTTGCCAAACAAATTGTCAAATAGGGGAGTTATTAAGAGCGCCACGGTTTTATTATATGGAAAATGGAACATGTGTTTTGGGTTTGGGGGTTTTGTTTGGTTGTGGGGATTGTTTTGTTTGTTTGGAAGTGGAGGGGGAAAGGGAAATGAAATGGATTGGGGCCCCATTCCAAGAGCAAAAGGTTGTGGGGTGAGGGTTTAAGTGCTTTTCAGTCTTTGGTTATCTGTTACAAAAAAAATAAAAGTGGTTTCCCTTCTTTTTCACCCTGAGGAGAGGGAGATGCATGGCCAGGTCCTTTGAGCACATGTGTGTGCTCACCTTGGTGCTGGGGGAATTGGCAAATGATGGTTGGGGCTCCATTGGTGCCAGGGAAAGTGAGGCTCTGTTTCACTGTGGCACAGCTCTTTCCGTGGATTTGCTGCCCAGGGGCTGAAGGCAGCCTTGCCCTGGCAGCACATCTGTGCCAGTGGCTGCTTCATTCCACACACCTGAGTGAGAATGGCCAAACCCTCCTGGATGGCAGAGCCAGGTGAAGCTGGCAACAAAATCCCTCTTTGGCACCTTTGGCTCCTGCAAAGCTCTGTAGATATTTGGTCTGGACTTGGAGGATCCTCTTTGGAATGGGGTGAGGATGGGCTGGGGAGCACTGGCTACCCCAGCTGCCAGGAGAGGGCTGGCTGGGGGCACAAACCAGCTCGAGGTCACTGGTCATTCAGGTCTGAAAGATGGATTTGTACACCCCAGGTGAGATGGGTGTGCCAGTGGTGGGTCTCTTCTCACAAATACAAGATAGGGCAAGAGGAAATGGCCTTAAGTTATGCCAGAGGAGGTCTAGATTGGATAATGGGGGTCTTAGCAGGGCCTATGCTGGAATTATTGAGGGGAACCAGCAAATCAGAACCCATGAGCCTGAGGCCGTGTCCCCCCAGGAGCAGGGCTCTGAGTCAGTCCCTCTGCAGCATTAGGAGATCTCAGAACCTTGTTCCCACCTCAGGTGATGGTTTGAGGGCTCTGGTGCAACAACCATGAGCATTTCCTTCCCCTGCTCCTGGCAAACAAGAAGTGTCCACTCAGCCCTTGCTCCTCTGTCCCCAGCTGAGCCCTGACTGATGTCCCTGCTGTGGTGACACTGAAATGCCAGAGCTGCCCAGCAGTGCACAGGCTGTACAGACACATCAAGGCTCAGTGGGAGCTGCTGTCCCCATCCCTGTCTTGCCATGGCCATCCCACAGCCAGCACACTGTGGCAGGGTGGGTGACACTGTGTGTGTGTCACCTCTCCTGCTAATTCCCCCACGTATTCACCTCGTTTTCACAGGCAATTTCCCCCATTGAAATGTCAGGGGATAAATGGCACGCTGGTGACCTTGTTAGGGAGCCAGGCTCGGTGCTGCAGTCGTGCTGGGCTGGCAGCTGCTGTGGGGCCACACGTCCCTGGGCACGGCGTGCTCCAGGTGCCCGGGCTCAGAGGGACACTGAGCCTGCTTGGGGTGTATCTGCTTCACCCTGTGTTTGCACGAGGCTGTGAGGAATCCCCTCATGACTGAGCATTTGTCCTCTTTAGGGTCTAGAGCATCCTGTGGGTTTGGGGATTCAGATCCCTGTGTCACCTCCCCTTGCTGAGAAGCCTGGATAGGTGAATCATAGACTCATGGAACATTTTGGGTTGGAAGGGACCCACAGGGGCATCGAGTTCAGCTCCTGGCCCTGCAAAGAACATCCCAACAATCCCACCACATACCTGAGAGCAGACATCTGTGCTGGTGTCCCCATCTCTGGGGTTCACAGGGTGCTCTGGAACTCCTTCTCAGCCTGTGGCAGGGCTGGGATGGCCATTCTCCTCCAACCCAGCCACACGGTGTCCCTGATGTCCCTGCTGAGGTGGCCTTTGTGGTGGGAGCTGATGTTGCTCAGGGACATGGGAGTCCACCTCACTGTGCTGCCCTGCTGGTGGCCATGGGTCCATGGGTTGTGCCTTTGTGCTTTTGGGGCTGATCCTGCTGGGAACCAGCATGGATGAGGCTTGGCGTTCCCAACAGGCTGTCTTACCCCCACTCTCCCTTTTGTGGCAGAAACATGGGATCCCAGTGCCTGTGACACCTCAGACACCCTGGAGCATGGATGAGAACCTGATGCACATCAGGTGAGGAGATGGGAAGGTGGGGAGCTCCTATGAGGTGAAGACCTGGGATCTGGAGCCCTAATCCCCTCCAACCTACATGTCCACAACAATCCTTTGCACATCCCAGGCTGCCCCACCACATGCTGACCACAGGTGACCCCAAATCCTCCACCCTCCCTTTCCATCTGGTCCACATTCATCTCCTGGGCTCTCCTAAGCCTGGCTCTCCTTTCAGGGCTGCTGCTAAAATGCTCTGGAAATCCCTAACGTGTTCATAATGTCCATCCTCATGGGGTGGGTGGGAACGGGGGGGTCTCATCCCATAGGGTGGGTTTTGGGGTTACAAGCTGCAGGTGCTGCAGTGACTTCTCTCTCCTCCCCTGCCTGTTGCAGCTACGAAGCCGGGATCCTGGAGAACCCCAAGGTAATCGATCAGGGCAGCCACGGGGCCGGGGGCGGCTGATTATTTGCAGCCTAATTGGGAATTTCACGGCGGGGCCGTCCGTGTGTGGGGGAAGGCTCCGCCGCCGTCCGGGCACGTTCATTGCCGCCAGCCTGAGCAGGGGAAGGGACAGTTTCAGGGTGACAGCGGAGGGGACAGTGTCGCGCTAAAGGAGCAATTAGACACAGGCGCTGCTGGCGAGAGGCAGAGCTGGTGGCGGGTGGCACAGGTTCGGTGTCCCCTGCCCGTGCTTTGCCAGCCCGCTCTCCGTGGGGGTGTGGGGTAAAACCTCCCTTTGATGGGTGGTGTTGGAGACCCTGTGGGCACCCATGGGGCCACCAGCTGTGGCTACCAACGGGGACTTGGGGCTTGGTGACAGCACCGCATCTCCGGCCCCTCCGAGCCGTGCCCGCGGGTCACCGCGCCCGGCCGCTATTTAAACTAAACCAGCTATTTAAACTAGCTATTTAAACTATCCATCAGCCCTAATTAGACAGCCCGGGCAGAGGGAGCGGGGCCGCTGCAGCTCCGTGCCCGCAGCGGGGCTGCCGCGTACCTGCGGCGGGCAGGGAGGAAGAGGAAGGTGGGGAGGGGGTCCCGCTCCTCCTCTGGTGCCCTCCAGAGGGGTGTCTGTGGGTCAGGCTTCGCCAGGTTCCCGTGGGGTGTCCTCCTCACGGGAGGGGTTGGCACTGAGGCTGTTGGTGGCTTTGGCTGAAGGTGGCACGGTGTGACCCAGCCTGCCGCACTCCCGTTCCCTTCCCAAACCCCGCTTGGAAAACGGGGCTGGGCAGTGCCCTGACCCCACCCCTGAGCATCCTCTGCTCGGGCACCTCACCCTGTGACAGCGCTGGGAGGTGGCTTCCCGGGGCGCGGTGTCCCCGCTGTCCCCATCACCGCTGTCCCCATCACCGCTGTCCCCATCACCGCTGTCCCCGTCCCCGCTGTCCCCGTCCCTGCCCAGGTAGCCGTGCCTGGCACAAGGCAGCCCTGGCAAGATCCGGGGTGCCAGGCACGGCGGGCTCCCCTCCCCGAACCCCCGGGACCTGCCAAAGGCAGGGATTTGAAAGCAGATGGTTGAGCTATTTTCTGCCTCTGTGAGGCCCGATTGAAGGGCAATGAGGCAGCTAATGCGGAGAAAGATAGAAATTTACTTGCTTTAACTTCATATGGCACTCTGAAAGAGTTCATTCAGTCCCGGGCACAACAATATCAGCCGGATGAATAAACCATTTGCGGCATCGATAGCTCTGCATCATGGTTTACTTCATGGACCATTTGCTTCCAATTTCTTCTCTTCTTGCCCCGTTTTTCTTGCTTCTTTCTTCCCCCCTCCCTCTCTCACTTTCCACACACTCTTCCCTTTTTTTCCCCTTCCCCCCCCCTCCTTTTTTTTTTCCCTCTCTTCCCTTTAAAGATGACATTGCAGGACTAGCCCCCCTGCGGGGAGGGATAAATAGAAGGCATTGATACACTGCAACAAACTATTTGTCATTTGAACTGTGCTTTTAGGAGAGAGAATAAAAAGAGGACAGACTCACACCGTAATGATGGAATGCAAGCCAAATGCCACTTTTTATTTCTATTTAGTTATTTTATTTAATAGGGGTTTTCATAGTTGGCTTGGAAAATTGGAAACTACCTGACTTTGACTTCCAATGTTTAGTAAAGAGTTTTTAATACTTTCCGGTATTTTTTTCTCCCACCTCCCTACACCTTTTCCTTTTGAACTCAAAGTTTTTCATCATCTCTCACAGGTTCATCTAGTTAATAAGTGTGATCAGGGCTAGGAAAGGCCAGACGATGTAAAATTGAAATCCACAGCCCGTGTAATCTGTGCGTGGGGGCACGGGGAGATGTGCCTGCCAATGCCTGTCCCTTAAATTGAGGGAAAGGGACAAAAAATGACATAAAATGGGAACTGAGGAGGGGTTTGCTGCAGTGAGTGTTTGGGTAGCTATGTCTGTACTCCCAGGATTTGGCTGTGGCTGGTGTTGGGATGTGCACCCCGAGTTTGGGGTAAGGCAGGGGTCTCCCCCCAGTGTGGAGGGTGGGATGGGGTGTTCGCAGCTGTGTGGGGTTCCCTCAGGTGCTGGCAGTGATTCAGCAAGTATAAATATATCTGGACAAAAATAAATGGAAGTTTTCACTAAAATTCTTGTTGCCTGTCTGGAAAAATTTTAGATGAAAACTTCTTCTGTAGAGAAACGACTTTTCCATTTAAAAAGCTTAAATTTTTCTAAAGCGGTCACTTTTGGTTGGATTATTCTGGGGCTTTTTTCCTAACTTGCTTTATACCTTATCATTCTTTTCCTTGCTGGAATGCAAGAGAAGGGGGGAAAAGAGACATTTAAAGGTCATCCCAGACTATTCCATGATTTGATTAAGTGAACAGAAGAACTGTGCTTACAAAGGAAAAGAGGGAGAGCGTGGGCATTGGGTGTTGGGTGCAGGCAGGGTGCCCTGGCCAGGGGTAGCCAGAGCTCTGTCCCGCTGGGTTTGGTGGGGAAATGCCAGTTTGCCACCTCTGCAAAGGGTGTGTGACTCTCCATGGTGCTGCAGCGCCCTGGGTGCTCTGTGTCTCCATTCCCCCTCTGTGGCTGGCTGCGGAGTCCCTCTGGAGGCAGGAGTTTACAAACACAGACCTGAAAGTATTTTGGGGTCAGCCTGTGCAGTCGCATCATGGGTGAGTGCTGAGGGGCCATGTGAAATTGCAAAGCATTTGTTCTCCGGGACGGAAAGCTTTTTTATATTACATTTCCCGCCCCTCCCGCTTCTTCTGGCACGCACTTCAATTGCAGCAATTCACCATCGGCACCCGCGCCTCTGCTGGCCTGGCTCTGATGGAGATAAGATGCCTCTTCCCTGTAAATCTCAGGGAAAAAAAAAAAAAATATATATATACATAAAGGTTGATGTGCTCTGAAATGGGTTTTTGCTTTGCTGCTCTATTTTCCCCGTGTGTATTAACCCCGGGACACCATGAAAGGGCCGGTGTGCCGGGAGCACCTGCTGGGGTCAGCTTTGCTCATTCGTTTTTGCGCTCAGTGCCGAATAAGCCCGTCCGTGGTGCGGGGACGTGCGGGTACTCACTGCCAGCGTCCTGCTTTTCCCTGCCTGACTTGCTTCTCCTCAGCCATCCCGCCTCCAGCTGTGGGGGCGGTGGAGGAAAAGATGAGAGCAAGTTGAGGGGAAAAATTGGCTGATTCTGCCAACCCCTTTGTTCCCCGGGCCCCCGGTAAGCACCGGTGCTGCGCCGTGCTGGGCCTGAGATTTGGGATGGGGGATGTATCCCTGGGGTGGGGATGTGATTTGGGATGGGGGATGCACCCCTGGAGTGGGGATGTGATTTGGGATGGGGGATGCACCCCTGGAGTGGGGATGTGATTTGGGATGGGGGATGCACTCCTAGGAAGGGGATGTGATTTGGGATGGGGGATGCACCCCTGGAGTGGGGATGTGATTTGGGATGGGGGATGCACCCCAGAGAGGGGGATGTGATTTGGGATGGGGGATGCACCCCTAGGAAGGGGATGTGCTTTGGGATGGGGGATGCACCCCTGGAGTGGGGATGTGATTTGGGATGGGGGATGCACTCCAGGGTTGTGGCTGCCAGCTGTGTTGGCCATGGCAATGCCACTGGCTGCCCCTCTTCTCTCGCTGTCCCTGCAGAACCAGGCTCCTCCTGGGCTCTACACCAAGACCTGTGATCCAGCCAACTCTCCTGACACCCCAGACGTGCTGGAGATCCAGTTTGAGCGGGGTAAGGCCCTCCTTGCTGCCAGGCTCTTGGCCCTGTGCCCCCCAGACAAGTGCCACTTCCCAGCCAGGACTGGGCTTCTCTGGCAGCTGGGAGCACCCCAGGGTGGGGGTAGAAGGGTGGGCCCTGACTTGTGCCATGGGGGCTGAGGGTGGTGCTCACAGCACACCAGGGCTCTCTGAGGTGCGCAGAGGGTCTGCTTAGATCTCAGGGGCTTTCTGGGGGTGGAAGGGACCTGAGTTCTCTCACCTGCCCCCAAGGTGCAGTGGGCACAGAGTTCCCCCTCCTGCAGGTGGCTCTGGGGGCGTGCAGGAGATGCTGGGCAGGCGCTCAGCAGGATTTACTGGGGATGCTCTCACGAAGGACACAGGGATGCTCCATGGCACCCCTGGGGACACAGGGCAAGGCCCAGAGCCAGCACTGGGCAGCATCTCCACCTCTGCCAGCCACAGCCATCCCCATGCCACCATCCGTCCTGGCAGCAGCAGCGAGCCCAGCACAGGCTGGGGGGTGAGGGGGGACCCTGCTGGGAGGGGACACCCCCTCCCCACCTCCAGCCTCCCTGCTCCATTAGAATGATCCCCCTGCCAGGAGCAGCCCCCCTCCCGGCAGCCCATTCAGCCCCTAGTTAATTTATTTGAAGTTTTAATCTAATTATTAACTATTTCAAAGGCTAAGCAGCTTTCAGCAACAGCAGCCCCGACAACGCCGGCTCTTCGCCGGGCGGACCCCGGCCAATATCCCGCTGGAGGATGAGGAGAGAAAGAGCCGGGGCAAGGGGAGGGCGCGGGGTGGGGGGGCCCACGGCGAGAAGCAGCTTAAGGTTCATTATTGCCGCGAGTTTACATTTAATAGCAATTTACAACTGAGTTTATAAACCCCTGGAAAATAGGGGGTTGAAGGGGGGGTGATGGGGGGGAGCTGCCAGCCCCCGTCACTAGACAGGGCTCTCGCCTATATAATAAAGACTAGAAAGGGAGGCATTGAGGCTGATTGGCAACTGATAGTGCGTTAAATGGTAATGAGGAGGGCAGATGGAGGGGGGATTAGCCTCCAACTCCGCACCGCTTTTCTTTGTGGGCTCCGCAGCCCCCTTGTCAGCTTCCTAATACATTTATTGCTCATTTCACACCGCTGAAGAAAAATGCCTCTTTCTATTCAGCATCCCCCCCCTGCCCCGCTCCAACACCACCACCCCGCTCTGCTTTGCTCCTGCCCGCTGCCCTTAAAAAAAATAAAAATAAAAAAATAAAATTAAGGGGGTGGGAAAAAAAGAAAAGGTGCAATAATGAATTCCTGGCGGGGAGCGCCCCACCGCGGGGTGCGTGTGCGTGCGTGTGCGAGCAGCCGTGCCCCGGGGTGGGGGTCCCCCCCAGACACCCCCCATGCTGCCGAGGGGAGGGGGACACACATTTGTCACTCTGTCCCCCCCTCCCCAACAAGGGCTGGTGGGACAGAAGGTGCTGCGCTGTAAGACAATTGCGGAGCGTGAAATTCAATTAGTTAAGGGCCTGGTTGCAATTTCACAGGCCCTAAAAAAAAAAAGAGAGGGAGGAGAGAGAGGAAAAGTGGGGGGTGACGTTTTTATGGCCTTTTTTATTTATTTATTTCGCTCCTCTCCCGAGGTGGGACCCCCTCCCCTCGCCTCCCCCTCGCACCAGCTTGGATATGCCTTTTTAAGAAGTTATTTAGAGTTCATATCTGTCACATCTATTTAACGCCCGCGGGATGATGTTCTGGGGGGATCCTGACACTGGCTGATCCTGCCCATCCTCTCTCCCCGCCTCTGCAGGTGTCCCAGTGAGAGTCACCAACACTGGGAACGGAGCCACTCGTTGGTCGGCCCTGGAGCTCTTTGTGTACCTGAACGACATCGCGTGAGTGCCACCCTGTCCGGCTGGCAGAGGGGACGAGGGCAGTGTCCCCAGGGTACCCGGCTGGGCTGGGGGCAGGATGCTCACACAGACACGTCCTGAGAGCCCAGGGATGGTGGCCAGCGATGGGATGGTCCCATTGTGCCATAAATGCCAGCAAGCAGAGCTGGGCACCAAGGCCAGGAGCACAAGGGTGTAAATACCTCAGGGCTTTCCTCACTGGGTGTGTGGAGGATTGAAAAGTTCTCTGAACGTTCTCTGGGCTGCCTCTGTGCCCAGCTGCTCTGCCCACTGCAGGGCACCCTTTACTTCTTGTCCCAGCTCAGTCTTGGACCCCCTGCTCCCACTTCTTGCCCTGCCCTGTCTCCAAGAGGGCTCAGTGTCCTTTTTGTGTGGAGAGTTTACTTTTTTGGGGCATGGAGACCTGCTGGCCAGGTTCATTGCCCTTTTCTATTCCTGTCTCCACAGCAGCAGCTCCTTTGGGGTTTTCTTTCCATTTGCCACCCCATGCCTGGTTTCTGCTGCTGCTGGCACAGAACCATCCTCAGGAGTTTTCCCAAAAACACAGCAGTACCCATGAGGGCACCCACAAGGGCATCCACTAAGTGCCACCCAGTCCCTGGCCATTCTTCTCTGGGCTTTTATCCTCCTGGTAGCGAATGGGAATGAACTTTTCCATTTTGTTCACTTTTTCAATGGTTAATAAGTGGTTTTAAAAGTGGTTTTGGGAATACAGCTATGCCATGTCCCATCTCCTTGCCCAGTTTTTTTTCCAGTGGCCTAAGTGCACGGCTGCCTGCAGTACTGGTGGCCCCAGTGACAAGTGAGAGGCTGGTGGGGAGAAAAACCCATTTCCTTGTCACCTGCCTTGTCTCGGGTCCCTACTGATGGTCAGCAGTGCTGCCCAGAGGCTGGCCTGCTGTCATTTGGGTTTTTCCCCATTGTCCACCCCCCTGACCCACCTGTGGGGCTGGGGCTGCTGGAACCTCCCTTCTCCTCCAGGGCCAAGCATGGGGTTGGGCGCATCGACATCGTGGAGAACCGCTTCGTTGGGATGAAGTCCAGAGGTGAGCCTGCCCTGCACTGAAAAGACAGAAAAAATGGGAGAACCGTGGTGGGTGCTCAGTAATCCTGAGGTGCTTTGCTTCAGGTCACACCAGCAGCCCTCAGCCTTTCCCTCCCCATCAGCTTTTGGCAGAGATTTCCCCGTGACAGGGACTCCTTGTCACTCTCTAATGACAGCAGCTGCCACTGCTGGCACCAGCCCAGGGCTCCCAGTGCCTCCAGGTGAGACCTGTCCCCACAGCAAACACAGCAGCTCTGGGCTTGGGTGGGGATATGCTCATGGAAAGTCCTGCCAGACTCTCCAATACCTGTACAAACTACAGGAAGCTGATGCAAATTACTGTTTTGTTTTGTTGGGGTTTTTTCTTAAAGCAAATGTTTGATTTATCCACACATTTTTGAGCCCATGTCTCCTAATATTGATATTCCATTGTGATCAATTTCATTGGAAACCTCTGGAGGCAGCAAGCTGCCCCGTGCAAAGCTAAGTAAGGAGGTGGCTCAGCATCATTTCCCAACTCCAGCTCTTTTGTTTTGAATCTCATTAATACTTTATTACATGCTTCCTTTCTTTAAACTTGCCCTCTGTGCACGACAACAGTAAATATTTTGGTGAGACTAAGCCTGCAGTGTTCCTCCCCACCACAGGGCAAGAAACAAAACCCCAAATAATCATATTAAAACTGAAAAAAGGAAGAAAAAAACCACCAACCCCAACCCGCACATGCCAGCCTGTGCATTTGCATGCAGGATGCTGAGTAATTTGTCAAAATCTATTTTATTTTTTTTAAGAGCTGCTGACACGCTCTAGTGACCCTTCCAGCATTTAATAATTTCTCTAAACCCCATTTAACTGTCACATCTGTCTCCTGTGTGACATCGCCGAGCGATCGCTGCCGTGCTCCTGTGCCGCAGGACCGGGGCAGCACTGTGGGGATGAGACCTTGGGGTGGCTCCCCGTGGGGATGAGACCTTGGGGTGGCTCCCCGTGGGGATGAGACCTTGGGGTGGCCTTTGAGGAGGATCCTGCCCCTGGGTGGCTTTTTGGGATTAAGATAACCCCCCCCCAGAAATCTTCCCTGTGGGATGTGCTGCAGGAGAGAGGCAGAGCTGGGATGGGAGCAGGCCAGGACAGGAGGGTGCTGTGGGCACCTGCTCTCCCCCAGGGTTTTGGAACTCAGGGTGACCCCCCCCACCACTGCCTGGAGTGTTTTGGACCCCAAATGGATTTAGGATCAATGGTGCTGGAGATGGGAGCTGGGCTTGGAAGAGACAATCCTCTAAACCCCAGCAATGTGTGGCTGCCCCGCAGATTTGGGGCTCTGCAGGGGAAACTGAGGCACAGGCAGCAGCATGGCCAGAGCCTTCCCTGTGGTGCCTTCGCTGCCACCTCCTCTTCCTCATCTCCCAGTCCCAGGAAGTCGCAGAGAAGAGGAAAAATTCATTTGCATTGATTTTTACTAAGCTCCTAATTGGACTTCGTTAAGGCCTAATGGGCGAGGGGCGCAGGGAACGCACTCGCACCAGCCTTTTAAGCCCAATTAACTCGGTTTTGCTGTATTTGTTTTAGTGGGAGGAGGGTGGCTAATGACAGGGTGCCAGGGAGCCGCTGCCGCCGCTCGGGGGGCACGGCTGGGCCGGGGGGCACGGCCCTGCCTCCCCCTCCCCTTCACATCCTCATTATCAAATTATCTTTTTAACTCCAAAGGGGGGCTAATCAAGTGAAGTAAATGAAATCAGTGGGGAGGAAGAGGGAAGGAGGGGGACAGCCACTGCCAAAAGCTGAGCGCTTTTCCTCCCCTTGGCTCTCTCCTCCTTTTTCCCTTTCCTCCTCTGGATGCGCTGAGCTGATGGAGGAGGAAAGAGGAAAACGCCTTCCCTGCACACCAGGCCAAACTCGGCCTCATGGCCCAGCCTCAGCCCCAGACAGGGGGTAGAAATTTGGGCAGCATTTTCCCGTGGGCACAGCATCACCCTGCCCTTCCCCTCGGGAAGGCACCACATCCCTCCCTGTCCCGCGGATGATGTCGGGAGTGACAGCCTGCACTCATCGCAGCAGAATTGCTCGGATGGAGGTGAAGTGACAGCCGAGGTTACAAATTAGAAAATTTTAAGTAGCAGCAGCTGTCTCCTTCACTGCCTCCCTCCATGTCCCCCCTGCTCCGGTCCCCCCTTCCTTAGCAGTAATTACGGGGTGATTGAAGCATCGTTGGGCTGCAGTGCTGACACCTCTGTCTTTTTCCTGTAAACATGGGGAGAGGAAAATAGACACTTGGAGATTGTGCAAGTGTCACTTTGAAGGTGTCTCTTGTCTCCGTGGCGAGGCTGGAGAGTGGCTGTCAGCTGCCCTCCCCTCTGCCCCAGCTGACACGCTCTGGTCCTGTCTCCCAGCACACCCAAAATGAGCAGGAGGTGGGGGTCAAGGCATGTACCCAAACCTTCATCCCAAACTGGCTTTAACATCTCCTAAGGGGAAGGAGAGGGAACATTAATTATATTAATTATAATAATTGTGTTAGCGGTGGGCTCAGCTCCACAGTCAGGGGCTGGAGGGGACACAGAGCAGCTCCCTGTGCCCCTGTGTCACTGCTGTGCCCATGGGGACAGCTGGGGTTTGGTGTTAACTTGGCTGTCTGCTCCCACATCCCGAGGGAATGGATGTTTGGTGAACACCTGAGCTGCCCCAGGGACTGGGGTGGCTGGAGAGGAGGGGTTGGCTCTCCTGTGGGACAGTCAGGCTGTGGTCTGTGCCTGTAGGGTGCTGAAATCGTGGGCACTGCTTGGGATGAGGTCTGATGGAAGAGCCTTGGGCTGCTGTGCCTGTGGCTCCTGTTGTGTCTGTGGGACTGTGGCCACACTGGCACGGGGTGTGCTGAGCCTGTGCCACTCCCCAGGGCACCGAGAGCAGAGCCTGGGGAAGTTCTGAGCCCTGTGGGCTCCCCTCAGCCTCTCTTGGGCTGGCTGGGGACACATCCCCATCAGTGGGGACAGTTTCCTACAGGGTTCCTTTGTGCCCTTTGCCATTCCCATGACTGCAGCGCAGCAGATGCCCAGCATTGGAAAGGGACCATCCCTGCAGGCAGGCAGGGGACAGGGACATGCTGGCAGAGCAGCCCTGGCTGTGGATGGCTCACAGCCTTTCCCATCACATATTCACTGCCAGACCAGCTCAGCATTTCCCCACAATATTTCCACCTGCATCCACCATGGATGGGAGAAAACCACACAGCCATACTCGTATTTAAACACCAAATAACCGTACCACGCACAAAACAAGCCTTGAACGGCTAGAACAAAGGAGCAGCTTGCCGAAATAATTAAGCATCCTCCATCCCCAGGCCTTGTGCAATGGAGGGGCAGCAGGAAGGGATTGGGGGGGCCCTGCCAACCCCAAAGGAGTTGCCCTCCCAGCCCCTGGGCAGCCTCATTGCCTCCCAGCGGATGCGCGGGGAGAGGAGGGTTCTGCAGGCCCTGCGCTCCCCATGCCTGTGCCCCGCTCGTTCTGCTAATTACAGGTTTTCAGCTGCAGACCGTTGGGCACGGATGGGTGGGGGGATCGGTTCCCAAACCCTGTCATTTAGCCTCGTCAGAGTGCCTCTTCAAAGAGGGGAATCTAGAAATTTTCTCCGCAAGGTGCGGAGTGGACTGTCTCGGCCCCAGCATGAATATAATGACAGATGCATTTTACAGCGAGCTGAGACTGAATGTGCTCGACCACAGCTCCTTCTGTCAGCCAAGTCATTATTTTTTGTCATTTGCTGACAGTTTTGGTCTCATTCGTTTCTCTCTCTTTTTCTGCTTTTCCCCCTGCCTGGAAAAATGGCTAGGTATCTATGAGACCCCAGCAGGAACGATCCTATACCATGCACATTTAGATATCGAGGCCTTCACCATGGACCGGGAAGTGAGGAAAATCAAGCAGGGACTCTCCTTGAAATTCTCAGAGCTGGTGTACAACGGTAGGTGCAGTCCAGTCCTGCCCCAGCAGCATCCTCCCAGCCTTCCTCCTCATCCTCCCTGCTTGCTGCTGGAAGTTGCAGGTCCCATTGGTTGTAAAATAGAGGTGTGGGTTTTGAGGCTGCTCCTGGGGAGAAAGGTGGGTTTGGGCTGAGCAAAACCCCACACTGTGCCTGCTTTCCTGCCCAGGGAGCTCCATGCCTGCCTTTGGGAGGCAATGCCATATTCCATGAGGGCTTGCTCATGGCATCTCTCCCAGCCCGGCTCCACCACTCCATCCCAACCAGCACATTTGGATGTAATTCATCCTTTTGCCCCTTCTCGTGTCACCTTTCCCCAACTCTCACCTCCAACTCCTTCCACCCCTGCCTTTGCCTCATGCACAGTGGGATATGGGGCACCCAAACTTTAAACCTCAACCCCTGCCGCGGCATTTGAAGCTGGAGAGCTGTCCCTGTGTCCTGGCAGAGTGGCACGGGGGGTCTGGAGGGTCCTGGCTGTGCTATGTGTGCACAGCCCACACAGGGGCACTGCGGGTTGGGGCTCTGGGTCTGGGACAGGACAGCGCTGCCTGGAGAGGGCTGGGAGCCCTAAGGAACGAGGGGATGGTGGCTCAGCCCGGCAGTGAAGGACAGCAGTGAAGCCCTGTGTCCTTCCTCCTGCGGAGCAGCCACAGCCCCAGACCGTGGGTTGAGTTTGAGGGGTCACAGCTCAGCAATTCCCCCGTGCCTAAGGAGCAGGAGAACCAGCACTGCCCTGGGGGCTGCCCCATGGATCCACCCTGACCCAGTCTCTGGTGCTAAGCTGAAGGAAGAAGGATTAGCCCAAAATGCCCTAAGCAGGCTCAAAACCCCACTGCCCACAGCTGGGTGCAGAGCTGTCACCCCTGGAGGCCCAGGAGATTCCTGCCCAGTGGCCACACATTTGTCATTTACAGGCCCTGATTTCTCAGCCTCCCAGCTCCTCCTCCCATCACTTCAGGTGTCTCTGACCACAGGGGCTGGGATGATTCCTGTGGGGTCTTCCATGGGATGATTCCCTGGAAATAACCTGATCCTGGGAGCTCAGGCTTTGGGCAGCAGCAGATCAGGACTGGGCCAGGCTTTTGTCCCCTGCAGTTTCTGGTGCCGGTGCTTGTCACCTTCCCCTCCAAGGACATTTGCTCTTCAATCTTTCTCAGGAACTGGCATTTAATGCCTGAGCCCCTTTGCTGTTTAAATCACATTTTAGGGCTGGGGAACCTTTTTCACCTTCCTCTTGGATCACAGCCCCTGCCCTCATTCATTCTCCAGTGCCACTCTTGCTTCTGGCCATTTTTATTAGGTTTTGACCTGGCCTGCCTTTCTTTTGACTATTATTTTTTGGTAGTTCAGGCATAAACCTTTTTTTTTTTTTTGTTTATTCCTAACCACTCACTTGTTGTGCAGCCACCAGGTTAAAAAAACACTCGGGGGGATCATGGTTTAAATTCTCCCTCCCCACATCTGCCAGGCAGAGGCTGATGTTTCACATGTCCAATCCCCAGGGATTCCCAGCTTGGTCCTAGACTTCCCTGCCAGCCAAATCCAAGGAACAAGCCCAGCAGGGTGCAATAAGCACCCGTGGGTCCCCGGAGGCCAGGCTTTCAAGCTCACCTTCCTTTAACACCTCATTATTGCAGCTAGTCCTGTTTTTAGGAGAATTAGTGTTTATCTTCCCCCTGTTCCTATTGATCCCATTGTGGAGGGGTGGCTTTGAAGCCGGTTCCCGTCCTTTCCAGGTGCGGAAATGCCATTGTCCCCCTGCCTGCGCCGTGATTAGGGCAGGATGGTGGGGAGGTCATTAAGGGGGATCGCTTCCAGTGTCTGCAGTGGGGGGTCGGGAGGGGGGGATGCTTCCTCCCACTTGGAGCTGTCAGAGGCAGGATTTAAGCAGCTGGTTATTATTTTAGTGTATCTGGGGTTTATTTTTACAGGGATTTTTATATAAATCCTGCTATTTGAAGAGTTATACTTGGAGGGTGGGTACCAAAAAAAGGAATGTATTTGCCTGGAGCCGGAGTTGCTACTGGCATGGCAGTGCTGATTTTGGGAAAGGGGTCCCCAAATCTCCCAGCCATTCCAAGGTGGAGCAGCTGAGGGGGTCAGTTCAGGGAGGTGGGTTTGGTGGTGCTGTGCCTTGGAGCAGGGCCACACAGACCCCGGGGACAAGGCTGCAGGACACGGCCCTGCTCGGGGGCTGGTGAGGCCAAACAACAAAAGAAATTATTTGTTTCTTTAATGGCTTCGGCCCCAGAGCCCAGCTGGGAAGGGAAAGGTGAGAGGGCACCGGTGTGAGATGGGAGAGATAAAACTGGAGGGCGGTGAATGGGCTCTTTCTTTCCCCACCTCTATCTCCTTCTCCATCTCCCAGGCTTTATTCCGGCTCTGGAGGACTCCCTGGCTAATAACCCCGCTTAGGGACAGGAGGGGAGTGGGGGTGGCAGGCAGGGCATGGCCCCTCCATGCACCTGCAGTGCCCCACTGCTCCCCCAGGATGTGTTTTGGGGGGCCGGGGTGTGACTGTACATCCAACACCCCAACACCCAGCCTGGGCTTCAGCTCAGGGCATTGGGTTTGCCAGAGGTTGCTGTCCCCCCTGGAGCCAGGGCAGGGCCAGGCTGGTTGGGGTTAGATGGAGTTCTCTGGGGTGGCAGCACTGCTTCCCTGTGTCCTGCCAGCTCCTCGTGCTGGAACCACAGTGGGGACAAGTCAAACTTCCCCACGAGAGGCAGCAGGAACAAGCTGAGCCTCGCTGGCCTTGGGGGGGCTGGGAAGGTGGAGAGGCCACTTGGGGCTGCCGAGACACCTGTGGCCCAAAGCACAGCCCAGGCTGTGTGAGCTGGGGGGAGCACTGCTCTGCACCCCTCTGGGATGGGGAATGGGAACTGCTGGGGTGGCTGCCCCACTGGGACCCCCATTGCTGAGGGGTGAAGTATTCCTGTGGGGCTGCATCCCCCTGAGCACAATCCACAGGCTGGGGTTGGCCCTCTGGGGCAGACTCCTACTCTGCCCATCCCAGGGGAGAATGGCTCATCCCTTCCTTGGGGTGCTGGGAGCTGTTCCCCCCCATTTCTGTGTCCATCTGTCTGTCTCCACCTGACCTTCCCAAGATGGTGAGTTTTGAGTGGCCATTTCATACCTACTTAACAAATCTCTTCATTTGCATGATCACCCCTGCTCAGCAGAGCTGGAATAAGGATGGCCCCGTGGCCTAGTTCTAGTTTGTTCTATCCTCTTCTCCCATCCTGAGGGCCATGGGGAGAAGGGAAACACCTGAGGTCTCCATCCCTTATGGCTCAACCTGTGTGTCCCAGCATCTCATTTCCTCACCCAGCCCTGCAATTGCATCCCTTCCCCTGGGAATTACCCAGGGACTGCCTTGGGGGCCACCCTGGGGTGCAACCTGGGGTCCCAGGCCCCATTGGCTTTCCCCAAGCCCTTTGCTGATCCAGCTCCTGTCCTCAGGCTTCTGGCACAGCCCTGAGTGTGAGTTCCTGCGGGAGTGCATCGGGCGCTCGCAGGAGCCCGTGGTGGGCACCGTGTGCCTGTCGGTCTTCAAGGGCCACGTCTACATCCTGGGCAGGGAGTCCCCACGGTCACTCTACAACGAGGAGCTGGTGAGGTGAGTGGGGCTGGGGAGGGCAGGAGTAGTGACAGTGAGCATCCCATCCCATCCCATCCCATCCCATCCCACCCCATCCCATCCCATTCCCAGTGGCACAGGTGACACCAAGGGCCCAGCCCAGCATCCAGCCGAAGCATGAGCCGTGTTTTCAAGTCAATATTGGTTTTTTCCCCCTCTGGCTTTTCCCTCTTTCTTCGTGTTGTTTTCTCGCTTGCTCGCTTCCCCCCTCAGCCCTCCCTCAACTCCTTTCAATCTCTCTAAACACTTTATAAGCCATAAATACACCCGAATGAGTTTAGATCAGTCGGAGTCAAATTATCTTCTCTCTTTCTCTTCTCTGGCTTTTTTTCCCCCCTTCCCTCCCCCTCAAAATCAACAGCTCCTAATAATCCGTCCCAACCCTTCATTATGCTTTGCACTCTCACTTGGAGAGATTAAATGAATAAAGTATTAAAAAAAAAAAAAAAAGAAAAAAAAAGAAGGAAGAAAAAAAAGGAGGATGGAGGGGGGTGGGACAGAGGAAAAAGAGAGAGGGAGAGAAAAGCAGGGGCACTTATTCTCCCTGCGTCTCCAACCATTTTCCTTTTCTTTTTGATTTCTACATCGCTGGTTTGAAAGCCTTTGAGTGACGGCGTCACAGGAACCCGAGAGAAAGCTGTGAGAGGCAGAGCTGTGTGGAAATGCCTCTGCACAGTAGGTAGAAAGTAACGTAATTATAGAGCAGGTCAGAACCACTCGAATGAGCAAAAATAAAAGCACAGAGGTTTTTCTGTAGCCCGTCAGGGGAGGTAAAATCGTTGTAAACTCTTTTTTTATTTTTTTTTTTCATCTTTATTTCCCTCCACTTCCTCCTGTAAGGTTTGTGGTTTCTGGGAAATGAGCCGTGTGTTTTGGGGATGTAGGAAACTGTTGGAGCTGGGATTCAGTGGGTGGCTGCTGCCTTGGGAAAGGGGATGTGCACTGAGGAATTGGCTGCCAGGTCCATAAACCCCCACAGCAGTGCGGGGCTGTCCCTGCCTGGAGTCCTGTTTGTGCCTGGGGCAGTGTTTCCTGCCCAGGATCCCATCCCTTTTCTAGGGCCGTACCTGTAGGGTTACTCTGGGACAGGGTGAGCATCCCTGGGCAGTGCCAGAGCACGAGGAGAAGGGTGATGATGCACATGAGAGGCCAAGGAGGGAATTTTGGGGCTGTGTCTCTGGCTGGGCCTGTGGAGCCTGGGCATGGCTGAGCCATGTGCCCCTTCCCCAGGGGCTGGCAGGGACCTGACCTGAGCCCCCGCAGCCTCCAGGGGATGAGGGGGCAGCAGCAGGGGAGAGCAGCCAGGTCTGGGGTCCCTTCCCAAAGGGCAGCCCCGATCCCCCCGGAATCCCATGGCAGTGACAGCGCCTTTCTCTCCACAGCATGAACGTGCAAGGGGACTACGAGCCCGCCGACGCCACTGGCTTCATCAACATCAACTCCCTCAGGTCTGTGGGGGGGAGTGGGTTTTTCCCATGGGGGAAAAGCCCCCAGCACCCCGGGGCTCTCCCCTGTCCTCACTCAGGCTCTGGGGGTGAACCAAGCCCCCTTTGCAAGCACCCCATGAGCAATGGGGTGCCACCAGCCCTGCCCGTACCAGCCCTGCTTAATTGCAGCCTTCCCCAGCACAGCCAGCCTCGTTATTTTACTTATTTCTCAGAGCCCTCCCAACTCCAGGGCTGTAAAACACGCCGCATTTACATAATGGGCTCTTAATTTTTCCTGTTGCCTGTTAACTGCTTTGTTCTCCCCGATCCTCTGTGTCCCCCCGACTCCTCTAAGATTAATTACATTATCTCGTGGGGGGGAAAAAAAAAATAATTAAACTGTACAGGCCTTAACAAACGCCTGCTCTTCACGCCCCCTCATTCTGCTTAAATTAATTGAAAGGAAATGTGTGTTCTTACTGTTAATTTACAATTAATTTTTTTTTTCCAACTCCCGGTTTCCAGGCTGAAGGAATATCATCGTCTCCAGAGCAAGGTCACCGAAAAGCAGGATGAATAGCAATCAATCGCACGCGAGCCTCCCGCTCCCCTTTCTAATTCCTCTAAGAAGTAGCGCTAATTGTGGTGGCAATTTGTAATTGTAACTCGTCTCCCTGGAGCGGCGGAGGTGACGGCTTTGTTACCGGGCTGCAAGTGAAATGCAATCAGGGGGGTGAAAAAAAAAAGAGGTTTGTCCATGGGAGGAGAAGTGGGGAAAGAAATAAACCCCCAGGCAGGCGTGGGGTCCGGCACTGAGAGCCGGGATTTCGGGATTTCGGGATTGATTCCTGCCTCGTTTATCGCTCCTCTGGCCCAGCGCTTTGTGAAGTTGGTGATGGATCAAGTGGCTGGGAAGGATGTGGGGGGCTGTGGTACCTGGTGGGGTGCAGGGCTGAGCTGGGTGGTTAAGGGTTAACAGGGCTCCATCCTTTCTGCTGCGTTTTGGTGAGTTTTAAAGAGCAGGCTCGGGAAAGGCAAAAATTGAGGGGATAGCCTGGGATGGTGGTGAGGAGGAAAGGAGTGCATCCCTCTCCCAGGGGACTGGAGAGTGCAGCTCCCTGTGCTCCCGGTGTGCAGGGATGGCTCGGCGAGGGAAGCCTGGAGCTGTGCTGGAAGCAGAGGGAAAGGAAAGAGGAAAACACTGGATTTCCTAACCGTGCAACACTCCGGCTGTGCTGCAGCTCAGCACTGCTGAGGCTGGTTGAGATGTCCCCACACTGGGGGTCCCCAGAGATGCTCCCTGGAACTGGGGTGCACCAACCACGGCACTTGCAGGGAACTGGGCAGCCCCATCAGCAGGAATGTGCTGTTCCCAATGAGTTTGGGGAGCAAAAGCAGAGCTGCCACCAAAAAGGGCACATTTTAGTAGCCCCTACAGGACAGCCAAGCCAAGTGGCCATTTGGGGACGTCCAAGCGTGCCCTGCCCACCCTGCTGCCAAGTCAGCAAGTGTGACAAGCTCTGACATCACAGCTGGGAAAATAACATGTTATTTTCCCAGCTTGGATGTGAATTTCCCTGCTATTACTGGCAGCGACCATCTTGGGAGGAGAAAGCAGCAGAGGGCTGTCAGGCGAGGGGAGAGAAATGATTTTTTGGGCTGGTGGAGCCTGTCCAACCCCTGTGGGCTCTGGGGAGGTGGGGGTGCCCTGCAGGGCCACCCCATTCCCTTAATCCCTCTGCTTTCAGCAGCAAGTCCATGCTGCAAGTGCAGGGGTCCTGCATGAGCCCCCAGTGGGGCTGGTGGCCAGCAGGCTGTGCTGACCAGCCACTCTGGTGCTGAGCCTGCCCTTTTCATCCCACAGCAACCCATTCTCAGGTGGGGGAAGGGTTTGGAACCTCACCCCAGGAATCATCCACAAAACCACGGGAACAGAGCTGCTTCCCTTCCACACACCAGGGATGGATGCTGTGCTGGCCCACGGGACAGGGAGCAGCCCTGGAAACTGTGTGAGTTCCCTTCCATGCCCATCCTTGGCTACGGTAGAGCATCCCGTTGGAAAAGTGGGGTTTGGAACAACTCGGTGCTATGGGGAGCTGATGTCTTTTATTTGGGGAGGGAAACCCAAACAAAACAGCAACAAAACCAAGTGCCTCAGCAGAAGCTTCTTGTGCCCCAAAGCTTGAGAAATGCTGGAAAAGCTCCGTGAGGGCTCATGGGGCCAGCTGGGTGCTTAAATCATCACCTGAAAAAAGCCATTTACCTCCCAGTCCTGGAATATCCTCCAGCACTCACACCAGAGCCCAGATCTGAGGGGATCCCGTCTCTCTGCACCCACTGGAGTGTCCAGTGAGGTTTTTGGCTCAGGGGAATGCTCTACCACGGCAGCTCCAGCTCCTCAGGCAGCACAGGGATGCTCTCAGAGGCAGTGATGGACATGACACATCAGCCTTGGAGGAGTATCACATGTCAGCTTCCAGCTGCTGCTTCCAACTGGGCTGCAAGTGGATTGTGCTGGGAAGGCAGAGCTCAGTGCATTCAAAAAGCCAAGTCAAACCCAGTGTGAATCTTGGAGAAGGGAAAAAACTCTCAGAAATCATGGGTTCAAAGGATAGAGGACACCCACCAAAGTGCCTGTGCTTCCTGTTGGGGCTGCAGTGATAGGATGCTGCGAGACAGACATCACTTAATTACCTTGCTACCTTAATTGCCATCAGCCCTTCCAGTTCCCAAGATCTGGTGGTTTTGCAGTGTCCTTCCACCCTGCTGTGTCTCAGGGAGGTATTTCAGGGAGTGGGACTGCCAGCAAGGAAAAGCAGTGGATGAGGAGCACTCTGTGAGAACCTCTTGAACCAGCTGGAACTCCCCAGCAAAGATGTTTTTGGGGGAATATTTTGGCCTTTCAAGGTGTAAAGCTTATTTCTGCAACACCCACCTGGCCCTGAGGGCAGTGAAGATGGGCTGGGGGCTCCCCATTCCCAGGGCAGAGCTGCACTGGAAAGAGCCCAGAGTGACCCTAGGAAAGGACCTGGCTCACTGCTGGGCTTTGGAGCTCTTCTGTGCATCCCCCCACAGCATCACCCACCACTGCAGCTCCAAGGCAGCCCCTTGCCACCCTCGGGTCCCTGGGGATGCCTTTGGGAAAGTGCAACCCCTCTTTGCACCACGGGTTTTGCCATGGGGCTGCTCTGCTGCCCTCCCAGGCTCTGGTGAAGGGTTTGGCCGGGGTCAGCACAATCGATATCTCATCTGCAGGCTCTCCTAGCGGAAGTGATGGTATATTGGAACATGGTAATGGGTCTTGTCTAGTGGAAAAGGCTAATCTTCCCCAGCTGCACAGGATCTCCGCAGGTGTCCTCTGGCTCTCCCCGCTGCCACCAGCCCTGCCAAGGAGCAGACACACTTCTTTAAAGCTGTAGCACTCCAATTTACTGCTGTCCTGGGGAGGGAGAGCTGCCTCCAGCCTGGAGCTGTGGCTGGGGCTTCCCAGTGAGGAACTGGCACCCCTGGTGTCACCACACAGCAGTTCACAGATGCTGGGTCGAAGCAGAGAAGGTGATGTGTTCTCCAGAGGTGGCAGCTCCCCGGGGAGAAGAGGAGAAGGATGTGAGGATGATGCCAGGAGAGATGTGGACTACCAAAGTGCCACCTGCACACATGGGAGGGAGACAGGGAAGAGCAAGGGTGGCAGCTTCTTGCTGTTAATTTGGCTTCTTTGGCATTGTGCTTGCCTCTAGGTGGGACTCCTCACCTGAAACTTGTCCTGTTTTGCCCATCCCTCAGGATTGCAGCAGAGCCAGGTCTTCCCTTCCCCTTCCCCTTGTGCATCACACCCAGACGGGCTCTGGGCCCAGGGGTTCTGGTTTTTTAAGCTGACCAACCATCCCTGGCTACCACATCCCGCTGCATGCCAATGGCATAATCCATTTTCCCGTTTCTCTGAAAGCAGAGGTAATTACCAGGTGTGAGGTTTAATATGCGTGTGGATTTTAGCAGGAATTGCCAAGAACAGCTCAGAACAATGCGCAGGTGTGGGCAGCACATCCTGGTGGCTCAGACATGGCCATGGTGTGCGGAGCCCCCAGATGTGGGCTGCAAAATGGGGAGCCCAGGGACTTGGTGGGGGCCCATAAGAGGCTGAGTGACCATCAGAGTCCACAAAAGTCATGCCAAAGGTTGTGCTAACCTTGTTGGGGCAGGGATTTTTCCTGCAAAAAACAGTGAGGATAGATGGATTTTAAGAGAAAATCCCTGGAGAGATAGAGCAGCTGTGGGGCTGCTGGGTTTTTGCTTAAATTTTATTTTGTTGGGCAAAGAAATGTATCAGTGGGTCCATGCAAGGAAAAAACATTATATTTAGCAGGAGGGAAGCAGGGAGGTCTTGTGTGGCTGTGCCCTGTGGGACTGTGTCCGTATCACATCCTTTCCTGGGGCTCCATCTCCCATCTGTGGGGTGTGTAGGAGGGAACCCCAGACCACTTCTCCCAAGGGAAGGACAGAAAATCCTCTCGTGCTACCCAGCATCACATCATTTTGTGCAGATGGTGTTCCCTAGCCCTGGATGACGTCCCCTCAGCAGGGACACTGGTAACAACGGTGCACTCTTGGGAAAACCACAGGATTCCCCACCATGAGTGGTTGGTTGCCATTTTCCTTTGGAGATGTGGGTTCGAGCAGCTCATGGGAGCACAGAAGGTGCCCTGGGCTCTGCACACAGGTCAGGGGGCTGCAGCACAGCACGGCTGTTAAGTGTTCCCACCCTTCCAAGGGAAAGCCATCCTCCCGGTGAGGTTGGGAGTCGCCGGTCCTGAGCTTCCCAGGCAAGGGGGAGATGGTTGCCTTTGTAAACCCCTTAACAAGGTGGCTTTGTCTCCCCGTTTGACAAGAAGCTCCCTTGCTTCTTCCCCGGGAGTTTCCCAACGCCGGCTCCCTGAAAGCCAGCTTTATGCTCAGCCGGGACGTGCTGCTGTGGGGCCGGATCAGAGGGACACGGGGGCCCTTCTGCAGGGCCCTGACAAAGGCTGCCCCGGGGGGACAGAGCGTCAAAGCCCGGCCGGCTCAGGGGGGGACAAGGGACCCACAGAGGAGGCCGTGCTCTGAGCCCACCGTCCATCTGGTCACTCGATCATGGCAGGCAACGACCCGGCGATGCTCAGGGAGGGCCAGGGGGTCCTTCTGCTCTGTCCCCACAGAAAGGGGTCGGGGGAGTGGCTGGGAAGGGACAGGTAGGTTTTGTTGGCCGCAGGTAACAGGATCTGCAGCCGTTGGTGCCTTTCTGCCCTCTGCTCCGGCTTGGGCAGGGGGGTGGGAGTGAGGAGACGAGGGCTGGAAATGGAGACCTCCATTCAGCAGGGAGGATGAGGATGCTTCTCCTCATCTGGAAATGGGTTTGGAGCAAGCCTCGAGGTGTCTCTGCTCAGGCACCCCACAGCCCTCTGGTCTGGAAGGGACCACCAGGAGTGATCCTCGGCTATGAGCAGCACCCTGGTCACGGCAGAGGCATCACCCATCCCCGTGTCAGCGACCAAGCTCCCCTCTCCCACCTCCTCTTCCTTCCCTGGGGGCTTTGCTGGCCTCTGCTCAGTTTGGGAGCTCCTGCCCTTGCCTCGTCCCACCAGTAAGAGCCCTCTCTCACCTCCCCCCTCCCGCCATCTGCCTCTGAGCCCCCCGCCCAGATTTACTGTCACGCGTTAAAGCCACGGCTCAGCGCCAGGGTCAGCGTGTCACGGCGGCCCCTCATCGATTTGTTTTACCTCCCCTTGGCTAAAGCACTTTGGCCCTGGCCCCTTCCATGGCGTAAGGGGCTTCCCAAGACCCTCAGTTCTCCCCTTGCCCATCCTGGTCCTGCATGGCTGGACCCTGTGGGCAGCAGGGGCCCAGCTGAGCCACTGATCTCCTGACCCTCCCCGGGGCACCTAAGGTGTCTCCCTGGTTTATCTGGATCAATATTTCTGCAAGGGCAAGGAAGATCCCTCCAGGGGAAGGAGGGCATGAGGGGATCCCTCTTGTTTGCACAGCCCCATGGCTGGTTTAATGCTTAGCTGGGCTGGGGCGTTTCTGGGGATTGGGAAGGGAGGAAGACCCTAAATCAGGGGTGGAGCTCAGACCAGAGATGTTTGGGGTCTCCTCCTTCCAGTTTATGGGTCTCACGCTCTGCACTGGGGCACAGTGGTTGGGATATCTTTGCGTTCAAAACCCCAGGAGCTGGGATGGCTTCAGCCTTCAAGCCCCTCTGCTCAGCAGCTGTGGGGCTGCTTTGGAGGATCTGCTTCTTGCTCGTGGTGTTTGGGCCCGGATGAGGGATTTTGGAACTGTTTTACTTGATGCTGTTTTTACAGAAGCCTGGAAGTGACAGTAAAGAATGAGTATTGAATTAATAAGTCCAAGCAGTGAGAGACCTGGCTGGGACACCGGCCTTCAACCCTTCTGGCTACACGCTGCGGGATGCCCAAGGCATGAGGGCTCTTCCTTTTATGGCTTGGCTCGGGGAATCAAGGCAAAGAACACATGAGCAACACTCCAACACCACCCCACAGGCTCCATCACCCTTGCTGAAGGCACCATATCTCCAGAACCCTTCCTGTCCCACAGAATCACCCCCAGCACCTCCATGCCCACAGTTCCAATGCCCAGCAGCTCGGGCAGCCCGGGGAGAAAAGAAGGGAGCTCTTGGCAACTCTGCCTTTTGCTTTCAGCCTCGCCCTCTCGCTATTTATTGGTGACTTTTGTCCTTGGCCAGCTTAGCGGCTGAAAGGGGCTGTATTATATCACATGTAGGCAGCTCCTGGGGGGAGAGCGCCGCGCTTTCTGCGGGAACAAAGCGCGGGTTGGCTAATTCCCCTCTCCTCCCGCGGCACCCGGGTCCCATCTGGTTGACACAGTTTGCTCCAGTGTCTCCTGCTATTAAGCCCCCACTTGCCTGCTTGAATCACTGGCGCTCCCCCGCCCCTGTACCCTCAGCCGCTTTTTCTTGCTTTATTTTTCATTTTCCCTAAAGCCAGGCAGAACTTGCTCTGTGGAGTGATGTCAGATGTGCGCGGAGCAGACCAATAAAACCTAATGCATCCCCCTCTTTGTCTGCCGGCCTCTCCAGCGCCTCACATTTTCCACTCAGAAAGCCACTTAAAACACATCAGCAACAATCCCTCACAAAACAGCCACTTGTTGGCTAATTGTGCCGAGGACCCGCGCGCGCCGCGCTGCGCTTTCCTGCCAAGGAGGGTCTGATGCTGCCAGGGACCACCACGGCTCCCCAACAACCCCAGGGCAATGGGAACCCTCAGCATCCACCAGGATTGGCCCTGGGGGGCTCAGCTGCTCTGCAGGGTGTGGTGGGGCAGGGATATGGGATTGGGATGTTTCTATTCCCCAGAGCCTGGAGAGGATGGTCACAGAGCCAGGAGTGGGGCTCGGCTCAGCCCTCACTCTGCAGCAGCCTGGACGAGCAGATGGATGCAGCAGAGCTCCCTGGACTCTGTCCTACCTGCTAATTCCTTCCTGGGAAGGAAAGAAGGCAGGAAGGCAGCAGGCAGCTGCAGTGGAATGGGAGCTCTGGGAGGATGAGATGGGTGCCACCCTGCCAGACCGGTGTCTTTTAGCTCCATGGCTGTGATTCTGGGCTGATGGCTCTGCAGCTGAAGGCCAGAAGAGCTGACTGCCCCATGCTGATGGGAGAGAGCTTTGGTGCAGCTTAGAGGGATGCCAGTGGGTTTCACTGGAGGGGATGGAGATCCAGTGCCTGATGGAGGGCAGAGAGGGTGCAAGTGAGAGATGCTTCAATGCAGGAAGGGAGGTAGAAAGGCTTGGACCTTTGCCTGATGGAGAAGTATCCAAAAAACCCTCCCAAGGAATCCTTTGGGCTCTTTGGGATATAGGAAAGAGACCCCACCCAGAGAGACACAAGTATGTGCAGTAGCTGCATTTATTTTTCTGCAGGAAAACTTGGACAGATTCTCCTGCTGCCACCCGCGGCATCCTGGGGAGCAGGGCAGGAGCAGCGTGCATTCACTGCCTGCTCTGGGGGCGGGAGAGCTGTCACACCTTCTGTCTTACAGCCACCCAATCACACCCGGGTTTGGGGCTAATTTGAGGCAGGCAAGGAGATCCAGAAACAGTGCCAGGCAGTGGGAAGGCTCCCTGTGGGCGCTGTGCTGGGCAGGCAGCCCAGAGCCCTCCCTGCGAGCGCTGAGCACACCTGCCCGCGCTCACCTGCCGCATTCACCTGCGCAGGGACTTGGTACAAGGCAGAGTGGCACAGGGGACAGCACAGAGCAGAGTCTGAGAGACCCACAGGGACTCGTGCTGCCGCCTGCTCTGGCTCGGTGACCAGGCTGAGCCTCTGCCACGCTGCCCCAGCGGCAGCCAAGGGATGAGACGGGATATGCAGGCAGCCGCCTGCCATTCCCGTTCCCATTCCCATTTCCATTCCTATTCCCAGTCCCATTCCCATTCCCATTCCCATTCCCATTCCCATTTCCATTCCTATTCCCATTCCCATTCCCGTTCCCATTCCCAATCCCATTCCCATTCCTGTTCCCATTCCCATTCCCATTCCCATTCCCGTTCCCGTTCCCATTCCCATCCCATTCTCATTCCTATTCCCTGTGGCCTGGTTGGGCCCCACACCAGCACACACCTGGCAGAGCGGGGGTGCTGGGGAAGGAAGGGGTTAAGCGGAGCCATGGCAGCAGGAATCAGAGGATTACAGGTTTGTTGCCGGACTGTCCCATCTGTCACCAGCACAAAGACGAGCCCTGTGTCGGGCTGGGCTGTCAGCGAAGAGCCCACCACTACATTAGGACTCCATTAGGGGAGACTGGTGGTGGGAAATGGCAGCTGTCAGGACACTGTCATTTCTCCTGTAATTCCTCCTGTTCCTTTCTCAACTGCACTTAAATAGCAGGTCTACCCACTGGGCCAATTTTGCATTTTCGTCCTCCCCCTGCTCCTCTTCTTTCTTTAAAGCTGCAGCTCCCTGGGCCCCTTCCCTGCAGCCTGCTGGTGCCAGTGCCAGTGCCAGAGCTGCCTGTGCCTGGCATGGCATCTGCACAGGGAGAAGGGCTCAGGAGCACTGGCAGCACCCTCCCTATGGAGCCACAGCGATGCCAGCTGGGTCTGCAATGGGAGCTCACTGGCTCCTGACCTCGGCACAGGGAGGAGCGGAGGTGGATCCCAGTCTCCAAGGATGGCAGGGTCCTTCCCTTCTCCCGTCCTCTGGGGCTGTCTCTGAGCTGGAGAATGTTTCCCACTCTGTGCTGCCCTTGTACAGCAGGCTGGCTGCTGGTGCAGGGCTGGCCTTGCTCTGGGCAGATCAATGGGTGGTGAACAGGGTTGGGGACCACGACCGGCGGCGTGAGCTGTGTCACAGCAGAGTTTCTTCTTCCAGCCACAAAATCTGTCCAATCTTTCAGCGCTTGGCAGAGGCTCCTGGGTCACACTGCCTGCTGCAGTCATGGCCACCTGGGGTTGGGATGATCCCCTGGTGTCGGAATCTGTGGGTATTGGTGATTCCCAGATTGTAGAAAGTCTCTGTCTTTCTGCCCCGTTGCCAAAGCAGAAGCCATAATTCGTTTGTGCTGTTTTTAAGGTTGTTTATTTTTGCTTATCTATAACATGTTCTGCTGCCCTGCCGCAGCTCTGTCCTGCAGGGCAGCGTGTGGGGCTCTGCCCTCAGTGGGATGGTACAAACATTAAATACCACAAACTACCTGTGCTGGATTTACAATAACGTGCCAATATCTGTCACCTACGTTGGACAGTGTGTCCCCAGCCTGAACCAACAGAAAAATGCCAACACCACAGTGAAACATGGAGGGCATGAAGGAGGAGAAAAAGGACAAGACACACCCAATTTTTCCATCTTGTCTCCTCTGAACTCCTAATCTAGAAACCTAAAATTTTACTTTTGCACCCGTGTCACACTTAATTATTACTCTTATCAAACACTCAAAGCTTGTAATTCATCCTGTAAGATTGAAAACTCTTTTCCATGGACAGAGATCACAGCCAGTGTCTCTGGGGGCTCTGTCCAGGGGGGTTCCTGACCCCTGCCAGGGCAGCCAGAGGGAAGCCCTGGATTCCCACACCCTGGTGCCAGGCCTGTGTCTGACCCAGAGATAAAACCATGGACAGGCACATTTCCTGATGGGACAAATCACCTGGAAACTCTCAGCACCTGCAGAAAGGCAGCTCAGCGTGGTGGGGACCATGCTGGGGGTCAATGTGCTCGCAGCTTTCTTGGGAATTCTTGTGTCTTCCCACACCCTGCCCTGCCCTCACCAAATCTCCCACCGGACCCGGCGCTGCCGCGGCGCCGGCGCTCCCTGTGGAGCCTCCTTTTCCAGCGGGGGATCAAAACAAACACTTGTGTGGGGAAGTGCATTGCAGTGGTGCTCGAAATAAATAACTAATTTCTCCCTACATGATCTCAAGGAGCAGGAGAGGTGTGAATAGCAGGGCCCGGTGTCGGGCTGACTGGACTCCCCGGTGTGGTAATTCAGAGGATGACAAACATAAGCCAAAGAAAAATGTTGAAAAATGGGCACTTCCCGCAGCCCTGAGCAAAGGAGCTATTGCAGGGTTTGGAAATAACGAAGGCAAAGAGAGGGAGAGAGGGGAATTTTCTCATTGAGACCAAGTGAAGTGCCAAACAAGCTGCTATTATGGTGGCTTTGAGAGGCACAGGGAGGGGGTGGTGGGGAGGAGAGCAGGGGGAAGGAGAGGAGGGAGGTGGGGGAGAAGAGAGGGAGAGAGGGCTGGAGGAAGGGAGAAGAGTGGGGGCTGTGGGGAAGATGGGGATGTGAGGAGCCAGAGGTGCGAGGTGACACAGGGGAGATGGAGAGAGGACCAAGGTGTGTGATGGTGGCAGGGCCACCACATGGCAGCACCCCACCCCTCACCCCAGGTCCCCCACACCTCCCCATCCTCATTCCCGGCCACCTTCTACCCCCCACAACCACCACCACCACCACCTCAAGGGAGGGAAAAAAAAAAAAGAGAAATAAAAGAGATGGAAAGAAGGAAAACAAAATATCTACAGTTGTCGAGACAAGGGGAGAAAAATAGAGGCAAACATCCATAATTTTCTCTGTGGGGCTTTGCAGTAATTGAGCCATTTGGATAAAAATAAAGGCAGCAGGCCCTTTAGGTAAGAGGAGCTTTTGCAATCCAAGAAGCCTGAATTATGCATCTTGTATCACTTGAAACCCCCCACCACATCACCCCCCTCCTGCCTCCCCCATGCGACGCCAAACCACTTTCCCTTTTCTTCTTCTTCTTCTCCTTTTTTTTTTTTCCCCTTCCCTCCTCCTTTTTTAAGTACCCTGTCAAACAGCATCCGATGAGAGGAGAATTTCAGCTGTCACAACTAATTTCAGCGCGTGTGTGTGCAAAGGTGTGTGTGTGCCTCGGGCGGGGGGAGCCGGGGGATGGAGGCGTAGAATCACTCCCTTGCCTTCTTTTTTTTTTTTTTTTTATTCCTCAAAATGAAGATTTACATCAGAAATTTGTTTCTGGAAGTGTTTAAGGCCTGTAATTTCCCTCTTTTCAATCACTGCCTGATGTCTTCTTCTTGCCAGCTCCAGTGCTGAGGCTGGCTGTCATCCTCCCTGGTCCTTCAGCTGGTCCTGCCCAGAGTCAAGGAGGATTTTCAATCTGTTATTAGGGCTTGAGGCTCCCAAAATTCAGCCCTGAGCACCGCTCTGGGTCTGGTAGGGAAGGTTCCAGTTTCTCCCTGCGGCTGTCCCAGTGCTGGTGGCTTTATGCTTCAGGTTTGGCCACCTTTGCAGCCACTTTGAGATTGGCATTGGCTGGAGGCTCACAGGGTGGATCCTGCTCAGAACAGGGCACCCCTGAGAGCCAAGTGGGGCTGTTGGGGTGATCCCCACCCAGGATATGCCTGGGGAAAGGGGCAGCTGGGGAGAGGCTGGTGCTGAGCACATTGGCTCTTCCCAGCCAGAGGCAGGAGGGGAAAATTCCCTGAATCCAAAGTCTGTGGGCTGTTTCCAGGAGAGGAAGAAGCAGAGCCCGGGGTGAGGCTGGAGATGTTGCCTCCATCATGTTCAGAAGATGATGGGATGGCTGTGGTGACCATCCCAGGTGATGAGGTGCTCCAGGCCAGGCTGGATGGAGCTCTGAACAACCTGGACTAATGGGGGGTGTCCCTGCAGAGGTGGAACCAGCAGAGCTTTAAAGTTCCCCCAACCCAAACCATTCTGTGGTTAAAATCCTTTCCTCATGGGCTGTGTCCCTTTTCCTAAAACAAATGGACTTTTTGCTCTAAGACAATGATCCCAGCTTCTGAGAGGAGGAAAGGCTGGGGGCCAACCAGCCCACTGGTGTGAGGAGGGGACCAGAGCAGACTCTGCACCCCAGTGAAGGTGTTCCCGTCCCACCAGGTGACCCCATCAGCTCAGCAATTCCTGCCCGCTCACGTAGGCACAAATGGGATGCACAGAACTGGAAAGAGCAAGAAGCAGTGAAGGAGGAGCGCAGAGCTCTGTGGGACATCCCTCAGGCTTTGAATTTCATACTCAGGGATTTGGGAAACGGGCTGTGGGGACCTTGGTCTGCTCCAGGCTCAGTGTGCAAACCCAGCCAGGCCAGGAGCTGGGTGCAGGCTGTGTGTTGGTATCACCCAAAAACGACTCTCACAAAAAGCAGCAGGAAGGGCTGCTCAAGGAACAAGCTTGGCATGTTCTTTGCATTAATCCTTGACTATCTGGTCCTTGCACATCCCAGAGTCTCCTGCAGCTCCACAGTGGCAGGAGCAATGTGCCTGGGGGCTGGACCAGGCTTGGGGGCACCTCCAGAGCTCCAGCTCTTGGCAGAGCTCCCCAGAGCACTCCATGCCCAGAATCTTTGTGAAAAGTGCCACCAACACCATGGCACTGTCCAGCCATGGCCACGTGAGTCAGGAACACGGCTCTCAAACACAGGGACCAAGCCTGGCTGGGAATGGGCACCGTGGGAGGGTGTTCCAGGGAGGGGTTAAGTGAGGGTTCTGGTGGGGATGGCACAGCCTGGCATGGGATGGCACGGCCAGGGATGGGATGGCACCGAGAGGATTGCATGAGCAGGTGGAGGATGGCCACAGGTACGAATGGAATGGCAGGGGCAGGGATGGGATGGAATGGCACGGGGCAGGGGCAGGGATGGGAAGGAACAGGCAGGAATGGGATGGAATAAATGGGGATGGGATGGCACGGTCAGGAAGGGGGGATGGTGGCATGGTCAGGAGCGGGATGCCACAGGTGGGGATGGGATGGCACAGTCAGAAAGGGGAGAAGGGATGGGATGGCATGGTCAGGAGATGGATGTCATGGGTGGGGATGGGGTGGCACGGACAGGAGCGGGATGTCACAGGCGGGGATGGGGTGGCACAGGCGGGGATGGGTGGCACAGGCGGGGATGGGTGGCATGGGCAGAGCGCGCTGTCACAGGTGGGGATGGGTGGCACAGGCGGGGATGGGTGGCACGGGCAGAACGGGCTGTCACACACGGGGATGGGTGGCACGGGCAGAACGGGCTGTCACACACGGGGATGGGTGGCACAGGCAGGGATGGGTGGCACGGGCACAGCGGGCTGTCACAGGCGGGCCGGGCCGGGCTGTCACACGCGGAGATGGGTGGCACAGGCGGGGATGGGTGGCACAGTCAGGAGTGGGCTGTCACACGCGGGGATGGGTGGCACGGGCAGAGCGCGCTGTCACAGGCGGGCCGGGCCGGGCCGGGCTGTCAGAGGCGGGGAGGGGATGTCGGGGCAGAGCGGGTCCGGGACTCCCGGTCCCCGCCGTGTCCCCGCCGTGTCCCCGCCGTGTCCCCGCCGTGTCCCGCCGTGTCCCCGCCGTGTCCCCGCCGTGTCCCCGCCGTGTCCCCGGGCCCGTCCCGGGGCGGGGTCTCTGGGGGCGTGGCCTATAAGGGCGTGACTCATGGGGGCGTGGTCTCTATGGGCGTGTCCCGCCCTGGCCCCGCCCCTCTCCCATCCCCGCCCCGCGGCGCGCGCCCCCGGCCCCGCCCCCCGGGGCACTTCCGGCGGAAGCGGGGGGCTTCTTCCCTTTCCGGGCGCGGGCCCGGGCGGACGGCGGGGCCATGGCGGAGCTGCCGCAGGGGCAGAGCCAGAGCGCGGCGCCCGTGCCCATCAAGCCCGAGGGCTTCGTGGACGCTCTGCACCGCGCCCGGCAGGTGAGGCGCCGGCCGGCGGGCCGGGGGGGGGCGGGAGGGAGGAGGAGGAGGAGGCGGCGGGGCGCCGCTAGGCCGCGGAGCGGAGGCGGGGCACGGCCGCGACCCCGCTGCCAGGAGAGCGGAGCCCGGGGCTGTGCCCTGAGGAGGCGGCGGGGCTGTGGCAGGGCCGCAGCACCGGGTGGGGTAAGGGGTGCTGGTGTGGGTTTCACACGGGCTGAGCCACGGCAGCAAAGCTGGGGAAGGGTCTGGGTGTGCGTCCCATGAAGAGCGGTGGAGGGAGCGGGCGCTGGAGAAGAGGAAACTCAGGGGGGACTGTCACAGTGTGCAGCTCCCTGAAAGGCGGCTGACCCCAGGTGTGCATCGGAGTCATCATCTCTCAGGCGACAGGATGAGAGCTCTCAGTCTAAACTATGCCCGGGGAGGTTTAGGTTGGACACTGGGTGGAATTCCTTCACAGGAAGGGTAATTGGACATGGGAATGGGCTGCCCAGGGAGGTGGTGGATCCCTGGGGGTGTTTCAGGGAACGCTGGATGTGGTTCTCAGTGCCATTCTCTGATTGACAAGGTGGTGATCAGTCCCAGGTTGGACTCCATGGCCTCAGAGATCTTTTCCAAGCTAATTGATTCTGTGAATACAAACCTTGGCAGAGCAGGAGCTCGGCGTTCCCTCCAGGGAGAGCGGGAGGAGGGAGCGAGGTGCTCCCCAGAGAATCCATGAGCTGACACAGGGCTAAAATGGGAGGTTTCAGTGAAAGTGCCCAGCCCTGCAGGGCTGCCTCCAGTACAGGATATTCCAGCTGTTTGTGGAAAGTGGCTGCACAACAAGAAGCTGCTGCTCACAGCACGGGTGCTGTGGCTGTTGTTCACATCTCCTGCTGCAGGTGTGTCTCAGGTGTTTGTTTCTCTCTGAGCAGGTTGTGTTGTGCTCAGTGACTGCCTTAAGGAGCTGTAACACAGTGCCAGGACCAGAGCCCACCTGGTGCTCAATTCCCTGACTTCATTCTCTCCAGTTTTACAGCCAGGTGGGAGAATCCCCTTCTGTTGCCCAGACTTTGTGCTTTCACTGATAAGCTTCTGAGGTAACCAAGCTGGACCCTGAGGCCTCTCAGTGCTCTCTGAAATGGAGCTGAGGTGCTGTCCCCTCACTCTCAGCTCACCTGGCAGTCGGTGTGGCAGCCAGTCCCTGTTCTGTGCCGCCTGCAGTGACCTGCACAGAGGCACCTGGGGGTGTAGATCCACACCCTGCACCTCCCAGCACACCAGGAGCTGCTCTGGGACCATTGATTTCCTTCTCAGCATGGGCTGGTGGGGTGTGAGCTGCTCCAGGGTGAGCCAGGCCTTGCTTCTTTCAGTCACTGGGAAAGTGCCCTGTCCTTGAAATGTGGTGTCTGAGACCCAGACAGGGTTTTGTGCTTGATGCAGTTGAGTTGAGAGGTGCTGCAGCTGTTTGTCTTCACCTGATTCTATCTTGCTGAAGGCCTCTCATTGCAGAAACATCTTATTTAAGTATCTGATAATGCTACCACCTGTTAGCAGTTGAATAACCCATTTATGTTAAGGAATATAATTATTTGCTGTTGAAGTGCAAGTTGTTGATATGATTTTGTGAGTGTTTCAAGCCCAGAAGAGGCCATGAAGTTGATCAGGGGTCTGGAGCACCTGCCCTGTGGAGCCAGACTGGGGAGCTGGGGCTGTTCAGCCTGGGGAAGAGAAGGTTGAATGGGGACACCACAGCATCTTCTGGGATCTGAAGGGGCTGCAGGGAAGCTGGAGAGGGACTGGACTCTTCCATCAGAACTGTGGTGACAGGACAAGGGAGAGTGGCTTCAAACTGACAGAGGGGATGTTCAGGGTAGGTATTAGGAGAAAATTCTTCTCTGTAGGGGTGGTGGAGCCCTGGCTCAGGCTGCCCAGAGAAGCTGTGGCTGCCCCATCCCTGGAATTGTCCAAGGCCAGGTTGGACAAGGCTTGGAACAACCTGGGCTGGTGGAAAGTGACCCTGAGGTGGAACTGGGTGGTCTTTGAGGTCCCTTCCACCCAAACCCTTCTGTGCTGAACCCTTCTGTGTGTACCACTGGTGATCAGTAGCAGAATAAAGGTGATGCCCAGAGCATCCTGGGTTCAAACACAGCACAAACTGCAAATGGATCTGAACTGGAGCTGTCATCATGTTTGTAGAGGGAGTCTGTGCAGCCCCAGCCCGTGCATGAGGGAGATGGAATAATAAATAGTAAATACTTCTGTGCCCTGCCTTTGGTCACTTACTTGATTTTGTTGTTAAGTTCATTCTACTTGCTGCAATTATTCTGTACATGCTGGGTTTCCACGAGCCTGAAACTGGAAGATTCCAGCAGGAACCTTCTGTCTGTCTCTCACCCTGGAAACAAGTGCACTGGGAAATGTGGGAGAGCAGTGCCCTACATTTTTGTGCAGTGAGTTGTTTGCTGCCTGTTGAATATGACTTTTTTCTGTTAGTGTTTGTGGGATGAAAAGTGCTGTTGGAGGGCTAAAATGTTTCCTTCCCCTGTGGAAGTACTTGATTTAATTGAGTTCTGTAGAGGCTGGGTAGGAGAGCAGGTGGTCTTCTCTTGTACAGAACTAGATTGTCACTAACATTGCCAAATGTTACTGAAAATGCTCTTCACTGCTCAGGTGATGGATGTTTGCCTCACCACCCAAGCAATCTGTGATGGAACTTCCTGGCTGAGAATCAGGGGAAAATGAAAAGGCAGCTACATCTAATATTTCTCTGGAGGTGATGGCAGAGCTTTCACCAAGGGTGTTTGGTGTTGTTTGTCTAAGCTGGAACAGCTCATTGTCTGTGATCTGGTACAGCTTTTTTTCTTGTTTTGGCCTTTCTGGAGTCTTCCTTTTGCTCTAAGGGAATGAGGGAGCAGAGGAAAGAAATTCAGCCATGGTTCTTATTTATGGGTTGGTCATCCCCAGCTTGATGTTTGAATCTTTCAAGGTTTTGTGTCACATGTAAGACCAGTAATCAAATTTACTAAATGCAGTTCTCATGAGAGCCACAACGTTACAATCAGGCTGTGGAACACAGTGCTTGCTTCTGAATATCTAAACAAAGACATAACTTCAGGACAAGGAAGACTTCCCTGAGTAAAGGAAAGTAGCTGCATTCCTCAGAGCCACTGGGATGTGAGATCATTATGGGAATACAAAACAGAAATCTGGAATATTGAAAGAAATTACCTTGCATTGCTTTCAGCCTTTGTGCTGGACTTGCCTGGATTTTTTTGTGGGCTCTGAAATATTTGGGATGTGTGATAATTACTTTTTCAAGACAGTGCTTGGACTTTGAATTGCTCTGTCCTGCATCTTCTGCACCATTCTCAAGTGGATTGGTGGCTCTTAGGTGGGGACAGATCTTTGCAGCTGCTCCCAGGCAGGCTGGCTTTTCTGTGGCATGTTTGCTCCCCTTTTGAATAGTGGGATCAGAAAATAAGTAGAGCTGCTTGTACTTCGGACTAAAATGAATTTCTCTGACTGTCCTTAAGTTTTGTTCTTATTGACCAAACAGTGTCTTGCTGGATGTTCTGGAAAAGCTCTGGAGAGGACAGGCTGAGGCTTGGTGAGCCTGTGATGTGCCATCCTGGCTGCCTCAAAAATGGGGAATATGCTGAGACTGAGAGTCAACAGGCTGTGTTTGAAATCCCTCTCTCTGTCAGGCTCTAACTTTAATTTCCGTGGTAATGGAGGGGTCTTGGACAAACTTTTCTTTACCCCCTTGCAGAGTCCTTTTTCAGGTCATCCTCAAATAGATTTAGGCTTTGCCAATTACTCTGGAATTTAGGAAAACCACCTGTCCATGAGGTTTAAATGGTTGTGGATGGTTTTATTGCTTTCTGCAGAACTCTGGAGAAATGTCTGTCACCCCAACTCAAGTGTTCTGCTGAGTGAATGGGAGGAGCAGCACAAGGACCAGAATAGTCTGAAGGGTCAGATGACTGTACCTTATTGGGGTTTTTTTATCCTGTTAATACCTAGAATTTGTGATTTTATCTGCTGTTGTTCTTTGCAGGGCACCATGGAGAGGTTTTTCCTAGAAGCTGGGCCTGTTCTCTTGAAAGCTGAATTCTGCAGATATTGCTGTTTGAGTGTGCCTAGCAAAGAAGCTTCATATTTAGAAGTGGTTTTGTATTACTCTGTATTTTGTATTGTCATTTTTCTGGCTGTTAAATGTATAGGAGAACAGAAGTGCAAGGTATAGGAAAACTTGTATCTCCCACACAACTTTGTGGATTAATTTGTTTTTCTTGGCTTTATCAGTGCAATTTGCAGCTGGAGCTTGTGTTGTCCTTTAAAGTCTTTGTTGGAGAGCTTTATTTGGGGAATTTAGGTGCAGAAACAGTGATGCTTTTTCCCCAGTGTATTTCAGGGCTATAAAATGGATGCATTTGGTTTAAGGGGGAGGAAAAAAAATCTAAGGCTGACATAGAGCAGGACAAAAGCAGTGGCTAACAGCAGTACATTACTCAAGGTCATTGGGGCAGATAAGGGCTAGGTCTGCTTGCTTTTGCCATGTCCTAATTTTTGTGCTTACCTCCCTGCTGAACCTGTTATAAAAACTGAGCTTCCCGTTTGAAGATGAGATGTTAAAATGTATTTTAGCTGCTACATGTACTTTAAAAGCTCAGCTCTTCATTTTGCAGGGTGTATTTTCCTGCTGTGGTGAGGTGGCACCATTGTCTGCCTGTAATCCAGTGGCAGCTGGGAGGCTTTAGAGATAGGGATACAAGTTTAAATAAAGGAGGAGGGGGGAAGGAAAATATCCTCAAAGCTAATAATGTAAAAATTGCTTTAACACTCTTGCTTTGCCCTTTACTTGGAGGATTGTGTGCCAGGGTGATCGTTGTGTGCTCAGTGTGAGCAGGAGCTCACAAAGCTCTCCTGAGGTGGGAGTAGACAGCTTTGGTGCCAGCAGCCTGGGCCTGAACACCTTTGTACTTCAGGCTGCCTTCCTTCCCTAAGCCAGCTTCTGCTATCCACAGACTGGTTTTTATTTTCCTGGAGTGTGTGCTGGGTGATTCCACCTCTAAAGGATCATCCATAACTTGTAAGTCATGGTAAATAACCACTGACAGAAAGAGAGTTTTTGAAGGGGGTGTTGAAATGAAATGTCCCAAAATATGTCAGGGTGTGTTAGACCTGGAACAGTTCCTTTTGGTCTGTGTTGTAAGTTACTATATGAAAGTTGTCAATAGATTGCTGTACAATATATTTTCAAATTTATATTTCAGCGTTGAAATCGTCAGAAAACATTTCTGCGCTTTGTATTTCGTTAAAGTTCTCTTCATCCCAAACATGAGGGGAGAGGGCAGAGGGCTGGATCCATGGATGCAGTACAACATTTAACAAAAGAGTAAAGCATCACCTGGCTCTCCCTCCTGGAGAGGACAAGGTGTGTTAATGCTTTCAGAACCAGCTGTCAGGGGATTTATTGGAAATGCTGATGTACAAAATGCTTGTCATGGAAGCTTCACTACAGGACTGCAGCTGGTACCAGTGGAAGATTTTATTCTCTAGCTCTGACATTTCTGACACAACAAACTTTCTGACTTTCCAAAAGGAGACAAGACAGAATGGACTATAAGGAGAAAATGGTCCAAATTTGGGGCCCTTTTCATGGAAGGCATTGAACAGAATGTTTCCTGTTTTCTTTCTAAAAGCAGTGCCCTCTTGAAATAATCTTTCAAGATTATTTCAAATAGCTTTTTCCCAGTACCCTGTGGTTCTGCATCTTGGGCAGTTGTTTGTTTTGCTGCAGCAGGAAATGGAAACTAGTTCTGGACTGCTAGTTTGCCCACTGGCTTATTCCTCACTCAGTAAACGAGAGTGATCCAGTCTCTTTGACAGGGAGTTCCCAAACCTGTCCTTGTGCTGTGTGTTTCCACTCTGCTCCCCCATGGATGTGTGAGTGTGCATTTCTGTGTGTCTGGATCTGCGTGGATGCAGCAGGAAGCACATGTGCTCCCACACAGCTCTGGGGGTGGCAGCTTCTCCAGGACAAAGTTGGTGGGTTAGTTTGAACCCTCCACTTAGCAAGATTTAGCTTGTCAGCTGTCCAGTGAACAAATAATCCTGAATATAATGTTCCAGGGCTACTTATGATCAGGAAGAAGAACTGGGTGAATATGGTCTTAATTAAGGAAATATTAAAAGCAAGCAGAAAATAGTTTGCTTTACAAATGAAGCACCTTGTTACAAATCCACCTATGTAATAAATACCTGTGAGAAGGTTGGCCTGAGGTCAATGCTTTATTGGGAGAAACAGTGTTTAGTTATGGTGGTGGCTGATAATGCTTTTATCCCCTTTTTATAGATTGCTGCTAAAATTGGAGATATTCCTCACTTGAATAATTCTACAACACTTGTGGACCCATCAGTCTACGGTTATGGAGTGCAGAAACGGCCCCTGGATGATGGAGGTAAGCTGGCTGTGATTAGTCAGTCTTGTGGATGCAGCTCCTGAAATTCATCTATGGAGTCAGTTGTCTGTTTTAAGGATGAAAAATGCATCTTTCTGTCTATAGACATCTTATACAAGATGCCCTGTGCTCTTTACTCTTAGCTGGATTTCACAGTGTTCTGAGGCATTAGTATTAATGTGAAGCAATTCTGTGTTAGATCATGACCTTCGGGAATCAGCACACAAATTGTGTCATTTAAATCTTGGTCTGTGGTAGTGGAGGGAGGGAGGAGGATTTGTTCATTGGGCCTGTTCTAGAGCCCACATATAGAGCACCAGGTGTACACACTACATGTTCTTCCCTGATGGCACTTATTTTCTAGGAGTATGTAATGTGTAGGGGCAGTATTACAGGTGTTCATTTCCATCTGTTTCCAACACAGCCCAGGAGCTGAGTTGCTGTCAAGTTCTGGTTGCTTTTTACTTGAATTTTAAGGAAAAAATGTCTTTATATAAGATGATGCAAGTTGGAAGGAAACTTCCAATGTTTAGCTTCACTTTGTTATTATTTGAGAATTCTAAAATCTCTGAAGAATTTAAAATTTGCCGTAGCTAAAGGATAGTTTATTGCATGGATCATAACTGGTAACTGTCCTAAGTCAATATTGTATGAATTGTTACAATTTTAAAATAAGCCACTAGTTTCTTATGTTTGGTGGGAAAAACAAAAATGTTAGAACAAGAGTTTTTTAGGTTTTATAAAGGATATGCATTGTTACAAGTGTTTAAACTGTATTACCTGCTGCTATATAGATGCAAAGAGCTCACCTTGTGAAGAAATAAAATGTATGGCTATGTCTTCCTTTTTGCTATTTCCTCTGGTATTTTTCCTGACACTCGTAGCCCTGCAGGGTGATTCTCTCCCCCATTAATATGTTCAGGAGTACTGAGGAGATAAGCCAAGCTGCTGCCTAGCACTTCATTTTGAAAATAATTTTTTTCTGTCTGATACCAAAGGCTGAAAATAACTGCACGTCTGCTCCTCAGTCTGAAAAAACAAGCTGGTGCATGGGGAGAAGTTCCTTTCATGTGGAGCCTCTGGCTTGCTAATGTTACTGCTTTCTGAACACATGCCACCACCCACTTCTGTTCTCTGCTCTTGGCTCTATTTGAGCAACAGGTTGCTGCTGCTCCTTTGATTTGGGGTTTCAGGAGAGAATGGATTTGTCTGGATGAGCCCCCACACTTTGTATCTTGGACTGGAGCATCCTTTTGTTGAGAAGCCAGAGGTCTGGCATTGCTGGTGTGTGCTGGGCAGTGTTGGGGAATGCTGAACAGCTCTGAGCTTAGGGATGTGGCTGTGTGTGAAAAAGAATAAAAATAGCCTTCTGGGAACCAGTCATTCACAGCATTTGCCCTGCCTGTGTTTTTCATTGATTCATCAGTCTGAACTGGAGATCTGACCTCTTGACAAAATGGGTTTTAGGAACTCGTAACACGTGAATTGGTCGTAGTGCTTTAGTGACAGGTTGGACTTTGTACTTAAACTTGTACTGATGAGCCCTAGAACTTGGTGAGCCTTGTTTGTGTTGACACAGACCGTGTCAATACAGTAGCAGTCTGGGCTGGAAAAGTGCCTTACTGCTGGTATCTTGTGTAGATAACTCCATGGAGTGGGTGTTGTTCCTGGGAGAGCCTCCCAGAGTGGCTGTTCTGACTCCTGGATCAGGAGTTGTTCTGCTCGCCCTGTCCTCAGCACTTGTTTGTAATTGTTTTTAAAGTAGCTCCAATGCTGTGTTTGCCCTTGGGTTGTTCCTACACATCTGTATATTACTTTGTCCAACTCCCCTCCCAAAAATCTGGTCTGTGAGGTCTTTGAGGAGAAGAGAAATGACAGAAGTAATACTTTAAAGTGCTGGAATTTGACAAAGAAGCAGGAATTGTCAGGGTAGAGATAAGAGTTGTAGCACTTCTTTCAGTTTGGGTCATGTTGGATTTTATTTCTAATGGTATTAGTAAGTCCTGTACTGAGATGCAGCTGTGTGATGAGTTCCCTCCTACATGTGGGATCCTCCTGAGCTGTTATTTTCCTGGAGCTGTGTGTGCTTCTTGCTCTGTATCTGTGGTGTGATCCCTATTTTAGTTTTGGGCTACCTGCTCTTGCTGCCATGTGGTTAAATGTCTGTAATGCAGCTTTAGCTTTAAATTTCTGGAAGATGAAAGTTGCTATTAATAGGACACTTAAATTAGGAGAGCACTTCCTATTTGATGATTTTTTAGTTCTGTGTTAGCTGCAAACAAAGAGTGTTGGAATTTTATGCCCACACTTCTCTCTATTCTCTGCTTGTATGGGAAGCACAGTTTGGAGATGTTGTGTTAAGAAGTGATTATGTTGTTACACATGCTCTAGAAATGTTATAATGCATTTAAAGTGGATTAGGATACATTCTACTGCTATGGGTGGGTTGGAAACAAATCTGGTGGGAAATTTCCCTGTACACTGCATGCTCACAGCTGGGTGCAGGTCTCACTGCTTCCTTATCCCCATGCAGCTCTTGGGAAATTATCGCTGTTCCTAATACTGCTGAAAAAAATAGTCTCCAGAGGAAGTATTTAAGGTGACAGAAGAACTATCTGTATTTCAGGACAATCTCATTCTTCCCATCTGTTTTTGTGAACAGCTGCTGCTGTGGCTGCCTGATGCCAGCTGAGGAAGTGGTCTTAAGACAGGTGTCAGTGTGTTGATCAAAACAAATTCAGCGGCTTTTCAAGCATTTCCAGGAAAAACAGATTTATCATAGTGTCAGAAGCCAGGATGTACAAGTGCTTTTTAGCACTTCCCTTAACCCTCATCTGAACTGAGGAGCAGCAGGATCAGCCATGGAAACCTGTCTCATTGGTGTTAGATGGAGCTCGAGACTGATTATTTCTCTTTTTCCTGGCTTTTTTTTTTTTCCCCTTTCTGGAAACAACTTGAAAGTAATCCTGCAAACAGCTGTAGTGCAGGGAAGAGATTAGGTTTATTTGTAGTGCTCCTGGGAAGCGACAGCTGGCATTTCTGTGGCCACTTGCAGGGGTTAATGTTTCTCAGTGAAGGGGAGCACTAGGGACAGGTGAGTCTGAGCTGCACAGAGACCTGGTGGCATCTTGCCTGTGGCTGCTGCTGAGGACAGACCCCAGCCCACCTGTTAAGGGCCAACTGCTGCCCCTAGCCTCTATTCTAATTAAAAGGTCCCTCTAATTATCAGCACAGATTAATAAGTTTGTTTAATGCTAAATAACCATTAAAGAAGCAGCCTCCTTTTGTTCAAAGGAAGGAGGGATCTAGCTGCTGCAAATAGACTGATGGGCAGAACATTCCTCTTTGTTTGCCCTGCTTTGGGCTCCTTTAAAGGAGTGTCCTGTGAGATCCATAGAATTAAGCAGCAGCATTACAGCTGAAGGCTGGGGCACCCTTTGGGTCTGGGAAAACAAAGGTGAGAGACCGTGGGGAAGCCTCACACCCCCCTCTCTCCACCCCTCTCCTCACGAAGCTCCTGTGGTACATCCAGATCTGAAGATGACCTGTTCTGTTAATAAAATTTGGTTGTAGTAGAAATAAGGGCTCAAACACTACATGATCCTGCTGTACAGAGTACTTTATTAAAATAGTGATAGGCAGAAGGGAATTATATCCCTGTCTTATTGCTGATGAAGGTCAGTACTGATGCTCTGACACATCTGCAGCAGTAAGACCAAGGCAAAAGTCCAGATCTCTTGGCAAAAGATTTTGTTTAATACATGAAATGCCACTATTCTTCAAAATTGTAACTTTACAGATGGCCACTTTTTTAAATAAGGTTGTTTAAGGGAGGGGAGGAAAACCTCCAAAGATTTGCAGTGAAGTCATACACAAAAATTATTAGGGTTTGACTATTTAATTCAAGAAAAATCTATCAGTATTTAATGATGGAGAATTAGGATAACAATCTTTGTAGCTTTCTAAAATTTATGATGATCCCATTTTGACTCTTAAGTATGAAAAGCAACCCCTTCCACTGCTCTCAAGGAGATGTGTTGCTCTGATTTTATTCTAGCCATGAAGATATTCCTGGAAAGATTGTATATTCCTATCATGCACGTTAATTTAGTGGGAGGCACTGCTCTGTTTTATGGGGTGGAAGAAAAATCCACATTTGTTTTGAGTGTCTGTTAGGTAGAATTCAGTTATAGGGTGAAGCGTAAAGCTGAATGAAGAGTTATCAACCAGCAGGTGCCATTAATAGGAAATTGTGCTGATTTTATTCAGTGTTTTTCCTTATTTGCAGTAAAATGACTGCAGTTACAGTTAAATTGTACTGAATAGATGTAAAAGGGGGAAATATGTATGTGGCTTGTCAGAGTTCAGCCCCCTCCTTGGTGTGGAGGGAGACAGTGGAATGGTGCATCAGCTTTCAGGATTGTGGCTGCCCCAGCCCTTGCCTCTCTATTAATCCCTGTTTTTCAGAGAAAAATGGACATGTTGGAGGAGGAATGGACCTTGAGGTTGTTGGAACTGGGAGCCACATTATTTCCCCCCCACCCCCAAAACAGAGAAATCATAACTGACTTGAAATAAATATTTCCATTTCTCTCCATTTGCCATCAATCTCAGTTTTTTGAGAAGTTATCTGTGAACTGCAGAAGGAATGGTCGTTCACATAAGTTATTGTGGCATAATTTTTCCATACTAATTTGTACAATAAACATGCATTAAGGCTGATGCCTCCCTGTTGGGGGGTGAATGGCTTACTCTGTTTGGATTCTGCAACTCAGAATGGGTTGGAGAGAGATTGCTACCTGCATTATAAAGCATTAATTCCCTGTCTGATTTAACTTCCTGTGCTTGTGCAGGTTTCCCCTCAGAAGTTGTCCTTTTCAAGTGTAGGATTGTGTTACAAAATGAAGGTCTTCCCTTCCTTGCGTGAACTTGGGGAGTTGATTATAGGATGTGTATCTGTCTCATAATTTGTGGGCAGCAGCCGCAGCGGAGCGGATTGCTAAGAGAGCTGTTCTGGTGAATTGAAATGCGAAGTGGAGATTTAAATACAGCCTTTGCAGAGTTAAAATCACTCTTTCTGGCATCTTGATAATGAGTGGCCTTGGCTGTGGCAACCCCACACTACACCAATACCACCAGACCTACTGCGTGGAGTTTAAATATTCTGAGTTTGGTTGTATTGGCTCAGCTATGTGGTAGAAGCTTATCAGCCAGAGCAAATATTCCCCATTACATCACCCACCTTTTTTCAACTGCAATATTCACAATTATCAAATTACAGCTTTTCATATTCAGGGTGAGAATATGCAAAGACAAGTCTAAGTGAGTCAATTAACACAGCAGTTGTCTTATCACTGAGCTGGAGAGAGTAATAAAATAGATACATTGTCAATATTTTGGTCCTGAACTATTGTGGAGGTATTGACACACAGCAGAAATACACTATTGACTCTCTTTGTCTATATTCTTTGAGTAAATGTTTGGCCACAAACTTGATTCATTTTTCTTCCAGATTTAGAGTGTGTGGGATGCATCCACTTTCTATCCTTGCCAGCTGATTGCCAATTTATTTCAGGTCAAAGAATGTGCAGCTTGCTGCAAAGTAGTTTGAAACAGCATCTTTATTATCACAGCTCACATGTTGGCCAGTTTCATTTGTTTTGTTCCGTGCCCTCCAGGCAAGCAATATAATCTTTCAACTGGTTGTTAGCACCAAATGGTCTGGTTTTTAGCTGGTTTGCTGCAGGCAAAGTCCAGTAGGAAGCCCAGCAGGGCTCGTGTTCCTACTTTGCATGAGTTGGTCTAATGATATTTTCCCCATTAACATTTGGAAGAAAGATCTAATCTGTTGGGGCTGGGGGGAGAAGTCTGTCTCAGGGTTGTCAGTAGGGAGATAATTGCTAATCATAGATGGGCCACCAGCTAGCATGGCAGAAATGCCTGGAATGTGTTCAAGAACATGTGTTTTGTTGGGTTGAAACACTTTGGGTGCCACGAGGTTACTTAACAGCCCTATTCCTTTAACAGGTCTCCGTGTAAGTGGGCTCCATGGAGCACAGATCAGAGACACAGAGAGAAGTATGTGCCAGCGGTGTCTAATGCTTGGACTGAGGGAATCTCTGAGGCTGCTTGGCTTTTATTCTTGTTTATTAATACACACTGGTCTCCTTCAGATTTCTCTCCCTCCTCCTCCCTCCCCCCTTTTCCCTTTTTTTACTACTTTGGGCTTAATTTGGGAAGGGGGGGAGGTTAGTTGCAGGGATTTGGATTTGGGCAGGCAGGATTTTCTCCCATGACTCTCAGCATGGGGAGACACGGATCAATTCCCTATCCTGTGTTCAGCTGGACACTGGGCTGTGGTGTGTGTTGATCAAGAAATCCCCTCCTGTTTTGTAGCACATAACGCATTCATTTCAGCCACTGAACCTAAATTACTGTTTTGCTTTTCTTTCTTTTTTGATGAAACGGTAAGAACTCTTTTTCTATAGGGATGAAGTTAGTTTATCCGTGCTAATGCTTTGATTTTTTTCCCTTTTTTCTCTCTCTGCCACAGTAGGTAACCAGTTAGGGGCCCTGGTACATCAAAGGTAAGCAGTGGGTTATGTTTTATTATTTATTGATCAATTCTAATTGTTTATTGATCCACCATCTGTAGTAGTGTTAGGAAGTCAGAGGTTGAGAATGTGGAAAAACTGTCAGCTTGGGTTTTCTACAGCCTGGGTTGTTTGTTCTGATGAAAAAAGAAGAGTTGATGTGAAACTTGGATTTGGTCTCTGCAAATCTGCATGACCAAAAAGAATTTAATTCTCTCTCCTTTCCCTTCCCCTGCCCTGGCAGGGGCAAGACAGAAAAAGTGAAAAAAGGTCTGGCATTTCTGCAAAAGTGGGAAGTATCAAACAGACACATATTACTGTTGTTGTTATTATTTAGTTTTGTTGGTGTAATATGACCTGGGATGACTCCTTTGTCAGAGATGGTTTGGGAAGACTAAACAAGTATGAGTTGTCATCCAACATGTCTCAGCATCCAATAAAAATGTAAAATTCTCAGTTTTTCTCAAATCCTGCTCTTGAGGAGTTTTCTGTGTTGCTTTGAAGGGAAGAACATTTCTAAAGCTGGATTAGCCTCAAGGTGAATAGTACTGCATTTCCATCCCAACCAGCTGTTTGGGGCCTCAGCAGAAGGGACAAACAATGTGCATAAAGGCTGTAGAACCTTAAATTTTTAATGGTTAAGTTAAAGCTAATGTCCTTCTAGAGAATCCTAGAAAGGGGTAGGCAGTGTTAGTACTTTATCTGCAACTTAGCTAATCAAGTCTAGTGTGTATTTTACACCTTTCCTAACTGATCTAAAGCAAAAAAAAAGGGAATATTTTAATATACTTCCCTACAAAGCCTGCATTGAACTTACTGTGCAGGTGTTTCATTGCTCTTGAGATTGCTAAGCAAATTGTATATAATGCATATTTGCAAATTCCATGTTCATGGTGTTGTGTTTTCTACAAGACAGGAAAAGCTAAACAAAGAATTCCAAGTTAATTCCTTTTTGCTTGACTATGGTCAGGTCTTAGGAAACTGCTTTGAGTGATTTGTTTTGAAGCAGACATATTGAAAATGTCCAAAGAGCAATAGGTATGGAAGTCTTGAGATAATGAGAATTCAGAGGATAATTGAAGACAATGTTTATTAATTCCAAGGAAAATAATTTTAAGGACAAGCAGGTGAAAAAAGAGTCCCAAAACACCAAACCTGTGGATATCAGAAGGGGGATTTCATGTCAGGACTGGCTTTGGTTGGTGTCTCCTGAGAAGAGACTATCCAGAAGCACTGGGCAGACACTGCTGTTTGGAAAGTCCAGGCTCAATGATAAGGAAAATTTGTGCTTTTTTTGTTAAATCTGGCTGGAGCAAGAATGACAGAAAGAGCTTCTTCCATCAGCTCCATTCAAGATACTAGAAATAGACTGGAAATGGATCCAATGTCAGAGGAATTGTGTGACCATGAGAGGTCCCTTCCAAAACAAATAATTTTGACAGTGATGTGCTTTTACCTGTGTGTGCAAAACCCCTTTGCTGAGCCCAGGCTTTGATGGAGTTTTCTTTTCTTTTTTTTTTCTTTTTTTTTTTTTTAGGGCTGTAATAACAGAAGAGTTCAAAGTGCCTGATAAAATGGTTGGATTTAGTAAGTACCTTGGATGTGTTTCCTGTGCAGGAATGCTATTGATTCTGACACAAGTTTTTGTGCTTATTAGCCTTGGATAAGTCTTGTTTAATGCTGTCTTCATGGGGAACAGAGGATCAGTGTTTAAAATCCAGATGCAAACTTCATGGAAAAGCTTGGTGTACCAGTAATAAGAACAAGAATGTTTGGTACAAGTTACTGGGCACTTTAGTGATTTTTCTCTTTTAAATTCCCATTAACACAGTACATAAACAAGTCAAAAGTGAATTTATTTCCCTTCATTGCAACATTCTACTTTGAGTATGCAAAACTGTGAGAGTTGAGGAAGGAAAACAACATTTAAATGTTAAAATATGAGTTGACTAAAGGCAAGTTAAACAGAATTTTAAATTCCTCACACATTTGCTGCAGGGAAACAACCAGACTAGAGTTTTTCCTAGATTTGCATTTCTGATGCTGTTCTCTTTCAAGCTTGATCCTAATTTCTCTCTTCCTCTTAATGATCATTACTCTGGCTTTCAATGGCACCTCCTGCTGATGTGTTACTGCAGTGATTGCATAGACTCTTCCACTGCTGGGTCTCTGTGTATCCCTTCCAATTTGATGTATGGAGAGTAAAGAGGAAAATAACAGGCCATGGTAATTACCCCATAGCGCGCCAAGTTTTGTCCCGACTCTAAAGACTCTGTAAGACTGTAACTCAAATTCCTGCAGAGGAAAGGCTCCCTCCTCTCCCCTCAGACCTCTTCATTCCCATGCTACACGTGGAGGATGTTTGCCCTGGGAGAGGAGAGCTCACAGGCATCATCTCTGTGTCTCACCCTGGTTCAGGGTACGGGGGGATGCAGCCCCACAGCTGAGTTGCTGCTTTGGGAGCATCCTGAGCCAGGAATGCCTGGGGGACTTGACAGCTTTGCTGGTTTTGCAGTCTGGGAAGGGTAGGGATGGTGATTGGCACAGTCTGTGCTCTGGGTGTCTTGTGAAACAGCAATGTATCAACTCTGAGAGTTAAGGGAGAGGGGTATTGGTGTTCCCTGGAGGTTGATAGAGCATTTCAGGATGTGGTTCTGTCTGAGTGCAGACAGCCAAGTAGCATGTCCATTCAAAAATGGCAGTAAAATAGGAATTGCAAAGAAACAAGTCTTTGCCTTGTTTAGTACTCCAATAACAGGCTTAGTGGTTCAGGCTGAACAAGATGTACTTAAAATACTCTCCTAGCATCACCCAGACTAGTGCCTTATTTCTTTCATGCTTATTTCTTTCCATTTCTGTGCAAGACAGGCTTTTTTGTTTAATTTTCCCAAGCAAATAGAATAACATTCAGCAATATTTTAATGTTTTTCTGCTATGATAAGTTTGGTCATGCTGTGGATGCCTCTTCTGCAATCCTGGAGTCAAACTGTTCCTTTATAGAAAGCTGCAGCGGAGTAAAAGGGGGAAGGTGTTCTGCAGTTTCCAGGAAAAACAGTTTGTTCTGATGCTTGTTGAACTCATTTCAGTAATCGGCAGGGGAGGAGAACAGATCTCACGGATTCAGATAGAGTCTGGCTGCAAAATTCAAATTGCTCCAGGTAAGCCCCTTTTTGTTTGATGGGTGAGCAGCTTTTAATGTCAACGGGTTGACAGGCACTTTCCATGCTGTGTTATCACCATTAATGTGGATACAGACAGCCATGAGAGAGCTGTTGTGGGACCCACCTCCCAACCAGGGTAGAAGGTTGTCAGGTGGTTTGGGGAATGGAACAGTGAGGGAACTGACTTTAACCAGCAGCTGGTTGCAGAACAAATGAACAATTCATGTTGTGCTTAGACCTGAAGCTGTTGAGTTTTCTCATTTTGCTCAGCTCTGTGGTTTGCCTCTAACTGATCTGGTCAGCTCCAGCTCCTGGCAGAAGACATTTCAGGAGGCTTGGCAGCAGCTCTCCATACAGCTTGCTTTGCATCATAAAAATGAGACCATTTGTCCAAATGGGATCATTTGGTGCCAGTTTGCTTTGAGGAAGGCTGTGCTGCAGTGCTCTGCAGGGAACTGTTGATCAGTGTTATCTGAGTTTTTACCCCTCCCTTTGATTGGTGGGGAAGACTTTAAAAGAATGCAGACATCCAGTAAATAATTTAAAATATGTTGATCCTGGATGTCTTTGAATTCTTTAGCATGCTATGTATGCAGGTGGGTGGTGCTTCCCTTGGTGCTTCATGGTCACTGAAATAGCTGCCACATTTTTAATTCCATGTATCACAAGTTTTCTCCTTGTTTCCTTTGCAGACAGTGGTGGGATGCCCGAGAGGCCCTGTGTACTCACTGGGACACCAGAGAGCATTGAGTGAGTTCTGGTTTAATTTCTCTCCTTTTTCCTTCTTTCTCTTCTCCCTAATGCTGTGCTCTGTCAGTGGTGCTACTTGGTTATTAGCCACACCAGCAAATGTTGGCCTAGAGAAACTTGAGGGTCTCTGGAGCATAGAACCTCTTGGTCTGATGCTTTAAACTGTGCACCTCAGAGGCTTTTTTTCCCACTTGCAGTTTGACTCCTCTGCAGAAATTTCCTTGGAATTCCCCTCTTCAGGGTGAGGTTGCTCTTAGGGCGCCTAGGATGCAGTTTAGTAACTGCAGACTTTCCAGGATACTGAGCTAAGCTGTTGAAGGGCATTTCTCTTCTCCCCTTCACTTCCCTGCTCCTATTGAGATGAGCATCCTTCCAGCTGAAGAAGGGCTGCATGAGGCCTCCAAAGCCTGTGGGTGCCACTCCAGCATTCCCTGGAGGTGTTGGTGTTGTTGCAGAGCAGCATGAGGCCCACTGGGTGCTTGTCTCTGCATTGCTGCCAACAAGAAGCGAAGGACTGAACCCAAGTCTTGATTCTGCTCCTTGCATGGTAGAGACACGTGGCCAGCCAGCAGGGATTTCTATCTTTAGACCTATAGAAACTTTAGGGACAGTGTTTCCTCCCTCCCCCTTCCCAGGAGCTGAGTTTGAGACTCTCACAAACCAGTTGAGGACCTCCTGCTGGAACTGGATCCAGGATCCTCAGGCTTACAGGAACACACTTAACATATGGAGCTGCTCTTTCTCTCCCCAGCCTTTGGGTAGGTGGGTTTTTTAAAATCCATCTGGAAATCTTTGAGTTGCGTTTGAAAATACATTGGTGCAAAGACTGTCTCTCTAAAGAGAAGACACTCATCATTCTTCCATTCCTAAAGAGATCTAAGGGTACTTAAATCTCCTTATTCTACCATCATACTGCAAGCAGTGAGCCCAAATAAATATAATTGGCAAATTCATATGGCAGGCAGTGTATTCTTGCTGATATTGTAGTGGTTTTCCCCCTTTAGCAAAGTATATTTAAGAACAAGAGCAAAATAGTAAAAAGCTGGGATGCTTCATGAATAGTTGTGGGAAAATGGGGAAGAGGTGTAGTTAAGACTTTGTGGTTCTGAAATAAGCAGTTACATGTACCCATGTCCAAAGCTGTCTTTAAATAAAATATGAGTAAATCTTTAAAGTGAGACTATTAAATTTGTGAAACAGAACATGGACATGGAATTAAGTAAAATTTAATTTACTTTTGTGGTAAAATTCTTGACAATTTGGTTGTTTGAACTTGTTTTTTCAGGCTACTTGTAGGAAAAGAAAATGAAGTAAGGAAACCATTCTAAGTGTCAGACTTCATTGAGAAAGGTTTTGTGAGGGATGTTTTCATTAGTTATATCCAGTGATAAACTAATAGGGTGACCCCAAGTGATGCCTTCTCATCTGAAATATGTTGTGTATTAACTGTTGTGGTCTCTATATTGTCACTAAAAGAGCTTTGCACAATATATGAAGGCAGATGAACAAAACCTCCTAAGACTTTTCCAAAACATTTGAAGCAGGCTTCCAGAAATTCCACCTTTTCCCTTTCATTGTGAGAAAGTCAAGGGCAAGCAGTGCTCTGCTCTGAGTGCAGTCTCAGAGCACCAGCCCCTGAGCTGCCCTGGGGGGAATGTCTGCTTGAAGGGATGAGTTTGTACTGGTTCTTCAAATCTCCAGAGAGAAGTCAGTCATCCTTAGGGTGCCTGATATGGCATGCTGTGAAGTGGAGAGAGGGAAAGATGCTGCATTAGTCTGCACAGGGAACCAGTGAATTTCTTCTGCTTTCAGAAGGGTTGTGGGACAAGGGCAGGAATGGGATGTGCTGGTGTAGGAGTCTTCAAGATGAAAGGAAACCCTGCCAGTTACCTCTGACATGCTAAAGATTTTAGAGAAGGGATCTTTAATCTCCCAAATGCTTCTTTGTGTGTCTCTTCTCACCAGGAGTAGAAGAACCCAGTCTTTCACTGGTGGCTGCTGCAATATCCCTGCCTTGCTTCGTGGTGTAGCTTCAGCACCTACTGCTTGGAGCAGAGGCTGTGTTAGGACAGTGTTCTGGTGCTGCTGGTAAGAGCAGGTGGAGAAAGAGCAAAGCAGTTGCCTGTGACTGATCAGAGAATGGTTAATCCATGGGCTGTGTTAGTATTAGAACAGTGTGTGTCTTTTTGTCGTGACTGAGAAGGAGACCAGAGCTTGAGTTTTATTATTGTATATGTGTTAGAAAAGTTAAAACCTAGAGCATCTTCATTCAAAGTTAGCATCCCAAATGCTGTAGTTCAGCTGTTGTCCTTAACTTCCTAAGAGGTCAGAGCATGCTGCTGCTCTTCCTTTTCTCTTCCCCTTCAAAAATCAAACTGCTTATAAGTAATCATGATAAGGGAAAATAGACATCAAAGAGTTTAAAAAAAAAAAAAGGGCAAACATTGTGCTGACTATGGTTTCCTCCATCTTTCCACTTCTCCTCTCCCCGATCGCTCTCCATTCCGATGGTTCCTGGTCTCTTGGTCACGTGGAGCAATGTTGTCTAATGGTTGTTTCCCTCGATTCTTTTCCCAAGACAAGCAAAACGGCTTCTGGGGCAGATTGTAGATCGCTGTCGGAACGGACCTGGTTTTCACAACGATGTTGATGGCAACAGTACCATTCAGGAGATTTTGATCCCGGCATCCAAAGTGGGTCTAGTCATCGGCAAAGGAGGTGAAACAATAAAACAGTTGCAGGTGCGCAAGATGCATTTCCTTCAGGGCTCTCTTCCCTACTGCAGCTTCTCTAGATCCACTGGAACAGGCTGAAATGGAGAGCTTTGAATGCTCTAGCCTTCTCCAGCAGGGACTACTCTTCTGCCTTCGGAGATTGGACTCAAATCCAATCTTGTGTTACAAAATCAGTGTGGCCCCAGCTACACAAGTAGTGGAGTTTTGCCAGAACTGCGACAGAAGCCCCTGTGCTGTAGATAACACTTGGTGTGTGCTGTTTAGGAGAGGATCCCTGTAGCCAAGGAAGGGCCATGTCTGCTCTGCTCTGCAGTATTTTTAATGCCAGCCATGCTCTTGTAGAGTGCTCTGCTTCTCTTTTGTTGCTGATCTGTGGTAAAGCTGCCATATGTCATCTTTTTTTCTCATCCCACCCCTTTCTAATTAAGTGTTGTGTTATGTATAAACTGTGTTCCTGGACGGTCTTTATTCCTCCATCTGGTACAAGTTTTTAAAGAATAGAGGGTTATAGCAAAACACCTAGGGTCAAAAATGGAAGGGTTTTGAGTGCCCTTATTAGACCTCTGTCATATAGTTTGGAAGCTGGTCACTTAACTGTTACATGCAGACAGCTACAGATTTTGGAAAGGGCTGGAAAGTCAGTAGTTGAGGTGGAGGGGGTTGTTCTTGCAAGCATTTCAACTATTTGAGACCCTCAGGAGCAGTGCAGTTTCTGGCAGTCCTTTACACTTTGGGACTGTTCCTGAATTTGTGCATTCTGTAACGGTGCTGGTTTGACCTTCATAATGTTTAGTTACCAAAATCTAGTCACTTGTTCTAGGGACTCTGCTCAGAAAATTGCTCTGTGCTTTTTCTTCAGGAGCGAACAGGTGTGAAAATGATTATGATCCAAGATGGTCCTTTGCCTACTGGAGCAGATAAACCTCTCCGTATTACTGGAGATGCATTTAAAGTACAGGTATGTAATAAAAGCAAACTGATTGCCCAAGAGAACTGAGGAGAAATTCAAACCTCAGTGTATTTGTGAACACCTAATGGAGTCAAATCCAACTGTAAATGTAATCTTTCCTGGTTTTGTTTGTTCTGTAAGGTTGAGTAGAGCGAGTTAAAACACCAGAGCAGTTTGTTTTACAGCATAACTTAGGAGCTGTCACTCCATATAAATACTGCACATGGGTAGGAGTAGAGATGAGGGGGAGGGTTTGGAGAAGGTAGTTTTGAAATGCTTTCCAGTCTGTGTGACAAAAAATGAGAGCTCTGTGTCACTCAAGCAAATGGGTTCTTAGTGACTGACTGTATCACACGTTTGAGACAGCGAACCTTTCACAAAACTACCTCAGACAGCCAATCGACACAGGTAATTAAAAACCAATCCCACAACAACTCCTGAAACCAAGGGGTTTGCTTAATATTGCTGCCTCAGTCTCCTTGTGTCAGAGTTCTGCAGATGTGGATGTACCTGTGGTTTGGAAAAAAAACCCCATCAGCTGGAGACTGGGGGACTGCAGCGTGATGGGAGCGCCTGAATTAGAGCATTAAAGTTTAGCCACAGCATGTCCCACTTCTCAGCAAGTGCCTTTCATACCTTGCTAAATACTTAAATCTAGCCTGGCATTCGTGTCTCAAATAGAAGTAGTTTTGTTTTGTAGGATCTCTCTAATCATAAGTTGCTGCAACAGTTGATGTTGCTCAGGCATAGTGCTGGGGTAGTATTTTTCAAAGTTCTTATAGCAAGTTTTAGAGTTAATATTTTTTCCCCCCAAAATTCTTACTGTGGAGGTATAGCTGTGCAAAAGGAGTTTAAAGACAGTCTGGTTACTTTTAACCAAATCATACTCTTCAGTGCTGCCACTTCCCAGGTGGCTTCTGCTGTGCAAGATTTGCTGTTGTCACATCTTCCATTCAAGGAAACATGGAGACTGCACAGGCTGGAAGATCTTTGAGGCACTTAAAGCTGAGCACACTTAGGAAGTTTTAAGAAGTATGATGAATCCTTGGGTTTGGTGGGATTTTATGGACGCTGCAACAGTGTTTCTTAACTCCCTCAAATCCTTCTGAAATCTCTCCATCACCATATTTCTGTCTTGGCATCTCTGAAGTATCTTTGAGTTGCTTCTTTCTGTTAAAAATACTTTGAGGACATGGGAAATACATAAAATTGAAAGGAGAGAGATTCACCACTGTCCTCAAGCTTGGGAATAGAACCAAGATGTCAAAAGCTTGACTGTTAGTAGAGAGAAAGACATGCTGGGGTTTGACATATAGGTTTTTTGATTTTGTTGGTGAATACTGTTGGCTGATTTCCAGGGTAGACTTTCACTAGCTGGGCTACATGCAGGCTTGTGAATGGCCTTGAGTGCTGTCAGTAGGTAGGAAAAATATCCATTTGTCTCAGAAAATGTCTTTCTGGATTGCTGCAGACTTGGGTTTAACTTCTCAGAGTCAGTAAGCTCAGTGCTGCCCTGCAGCCTCCTTGGTATGTGTTCTGTAGCTCTTAGTGGGTGTGATCTCTGCCATGCTGCCAACAGCTTCTACCCTACTGAATTGGTTTCAGTTCTATCAGTAGGAAAGGGCATCCACTTCCTTTAATTTGAAAACAACAAAAAATCAAAGCTATTTTAAAAGTAAAAGGACTTTTTTTGAAAGATTGGAGGAAGCAATTGCACCCAAGAAATTGCCACCTTGTGCTCCTGGCAGGTTTTGTCAGACATAGAAGATGCCATCAAGAACAGACTGTGGTAAAAGAAATCCTAAATCAGACTGCTGCTCCTGTTCAGCAGATGGAGATCCCCCTGCCCAAAGCCTGATGATTTATCCGCTGTTGAGGCCCTAACACCAGGAGGGCAAGCAGAATAATTTGAAGCTAACTGTAACTTCTTTCCCCATGTAGCAAGCGAGGGAAATGGTACTGGAGATCATCCGAGAGAAAGATCAGGCAGACTTCCGAGGCGTACGCAGTGATTTCAGTGCTAGAATGGGAGGAGGCAGCATAGAGGTACGTGTCCTTCACAGTGCTCTGCTAACCTCCCTGTGGGATGGGTACTGGGGGGAGTCATCCAACTGCACTTGTAACCTGTAAGCTTTTTTTTAAATGTGTTGTGTTCTTTTTTTTGTCAGAAGAATTGAGTCTGGCTCTGCAAAGAGGAGGAGTTCTCGTGGACTCCCAGATGGCACTTTATAATTTAAGCTGCATTCTTGTAGTGCAGAGTTCATTTAGTGGGGAAGGAATTTGTGGCCACGTGTTTTTCTCAAGCGATGCGGTTCTGTAGCCTGGAGCTGCCTAACATGGCCCGTCCTCAAAGTTAAGAGCATCTCCTTGTAAAATCAGAGTCATTCAGTCTAGTTCTCTGCACTTTCATACTCCTTTGCCTTTCCCATCAGGTCTCTGTGCCCAGGTATGCTGTTGGAATTGTGATAGGAAGAAATGGAGAAATGATCAAAAAGATTCAGAATGATGCTGGAGTTAGGATTCAATTTAAACCAGGTTTGTGTGAGGACGGAGAGCCGTTGCTTTCTGACCAGTGTTCCACTTTTGGGTTCCAGCAGCCAGGCTTTCCTCATTTACAGGTGCATTGTGTCTCTTTCTGAAACCCATTTAAATGTGATGTGCTGCCTCCTCATGCACTTCCTGGTTTTCAGAGAGTAAGATTATATTCAGCTCATTTGCAAACATTAGATGTCACAACAGTCATGTCTTGAGTGGTAATTATACAGATAAATAAAATTACTAAAATCTTTTATTTCCTGTTAAAGAATTCTCCTTCAGGACATTAAAGCCTTTGGGGATCAGGAGTTGATTAATTCTGAGTAACTTTCTCTGGGTCCTTGGCTGTCTGATCACCTATCAAAGCTGCCTTTTTCCTCTTAAAATTATATCAGTCTCTTTCATAGCTTTTTGACATTTGAAAGTGTTTTCTTTTGAGTGTTGTTCCCTCTGCAGTGTGGGCTGGGTTTTGTCTTCTTGCAGTCCAGGGAAGAGGGGCTGAAGGTGGAGGGAAGCAGTAGCTCCTGGGATAGTTCTGTGGTGTGAAAATGCTGCCAGCAGTGTTGGTGCTGGAAGGAAGCTTTTGTTGGCGAGTGGATATTTTCTGCTTTTAATTGAGTCTTTGCCACCTCTCTCCACAGATGATGGGATTAGCACTGAAAGAGTCGCACAGGTCATGGGGCTCCCGGATCGGTGTCAACACGCAGCACACATCATCAGTGAGCTGATCCTCACGGCACAGGTGGGTTCTGCAAGTGCTTTTTGGGAAGGTAGGCTGCATGGAGGGATGGAGGCCATCTTCTGAAAAGCAGCAGTGTTCAGTTTTCCCCTGGTAGGGCACACATGCTGCTGCCCAGAGCTGCTGGATTTGAAGTTTGTTTGTTTATAATGGAATTTCTTTTAATGTAATGTGAGCTAACTGAGCTGTGGGAAGGTCTTTTATTCCCAGGTCTATGAGGCATCATTACAGCTCCACATCTATCTCCAGTTTAGTTGTTAAATTTGGTGGAATGGAGTCCATCAGCATCAGGCAGTGACCTGGGGCTCTGCTGAAACAGCAGAGCAGTGCCACTGCTCAGTGGTGCCTCATCTTCAGACTCCAGCCCTTTGGTCTGGTGGAGGCACAGGGAGGTGCTGAGGGCTCAGGTATTGTGTCACTGTGCTCTAAGACACACCAACATACTGCATTACACAAGAGCAAGAAGGGTGAAGTACTAGGGCAAACTCTTGAAAGAGGTTGTAATGTTCTCTTTGTGTTGTGAGGAATTAAAACTTCAGGCCATTTCAGAAACCTGAACACAATTTGTTCAACAAGGTCCATAATTTGTCTATCTTGATATCTCTTCTAGCCCCAATACCTGGTTTAAATACTTTATTTCATAATTTGCTGTGATGATTCACTTAAATGCTGAGGTCTGTTGTGATGGCCTCTGACTGCCCATGGCATTTGCTTTTGGAAAAATCACTTACCCAAAATGGGTATGTCCTTTAAGTGTCTTTGAACTTAAAAGCTTCCTTTGGAAGTCTTGGAAAGTGTGCATTTCTGCTGAGTAATTCCAGCAGGGTGACATTTGAAAGCAACTTTGAAAGGAGGGTTTGAAAGCAACTTTGGTGTGTGTCAGTGCCAAGATCCATTGTTTGCTCTAAAGAGACCCCCCCCCCCAATCACAAACTGAAAGTCCTTTAGTAGTTGATGCTTATTTATAGGTTTCTTTTAGCAGATGTAAAGTCATGCATTTAAAAATAAAAATATCTTCCTGAATCAGGAAGGTAACTGTAACCTACATTACTTGGCATCTTTCTAAAGTGCTTCAAAACCTTGAATGTGAAGCTGAGGTCCAGGAATATCTCAATTCAATGCCATTGATTATGAGACAGTTTAACTGACCTGGCTTTATTTTGGTTTTAATGTGTATTGGTGCCAGCATAAAAACACTGATGCACATGTTTTGCCTTCTAAGGAACGAGATGGCTTTGGAAACTTGGCTATTGCCCGAGGAAGAGGTCGTGGCCGTGGGGACTGGAGTGTTGGAACACCTGGGGGCGTACAGGAAATCACCTACACTGTTCCAGCTGACAAGTGTGGCCTAGTTATAGGCAAAGGTGAGTTTGGTGACTCCAAATACCACAGCTTGCAATCCTTCTCTCTCATGATGGTCGTGTTCTTGCTGCCTGACAGTGAAGCTCTGGGGTTTTCTGTGATTGTAGTGTTTAGTGCCCAGTGAATGCAGCATAGGAATAAGCTGTAAGTGCTTGTGGTTGTTTTCTTTGTGGTGTTCTCACTCATGTTCTCCAGGCCCTTGTTCACAAGCTGTAAAAGAAGCTCTTAATGCATAGCTGTCAAATAAGCTTGTTTTATAACAAGCAGCTGGCTGAGAAAAGGCAGCTTCATTTGTGGATTCTTTTGACAGAGAATTCGTTTGAAGGACGGTTTATCAGGGACAAGCAGAACAGTGATTTCATCATGCTGGATTTCTCTGAGTGCTGTGTGAGGAAATGGAAGGTCTCTGAGTGTGGTGATAACAGGAGCTGCTTCCAGCCCCTGAAGTGTGTGATGAATTAAGTGGGAGGATTTCTCTGCCTCTCCTGGCACCTGGTGCACCTTGTGCCACTTGGCTGAGCGTGTTCACTGCCATGGAGGACCCTTGGCTGCTTAGGTAGTGGGTCTCTCCATGCTAAGGAGATGGATGAAGAGTCATCCTCTCAAAACAGGACAACCCTGTGATGGTTATGAAACTGAGCATCAACAGCAGACTCAATTTGTCACAGAGCAGGATCTGCACGTGGGGCAGTGGCAGGACTTATGGGAGAGCCAGGAGCAGACAAACGAGCTCTGAACTGCTGTGATGTGTCTGAGCTAATGCACTGATCTACCTAAGGCAGTGTTTCATTTTTCTATCTGCTTATTTCAGAAAGAATGACATATGCCTGAACTAGTATTTAAGTAATCACAGCTGGCTTTCAGCCTCAGCAGAAAATAGAATAGAAGTAGATAAGCTACAGCAGAAAAGGAGGCAGAGACTTGAGGGCATTGGGCCAGGTTTCAGTGGCTTAGAGTGCTCCTGGCAGCAGGGAGCTTATGGTGAGACTTGTTGTGGCCTCTTTCCCTCCTGCTGTTCCCTGCCATGGGCCTGTCCCCACAGCACCCTGAGCTTCTGCCCTGTTGGATGATCAGGGCAGGTCAGCCCTGTAGCTGCAATTGTTTTCAGATGTTGTTTTTTGCCACAAGCCTGTTCACAAACCTGAAAACTTTTTTCAGTATGAAAAACCAGCTGCTTTCTCCATTATGCAGAAATTGCAGTGATTATACTTGTCCTCACTGAACAGTCCAGTTGGCCAAAAGATCAAACAAAGTAAATTTTAAACCCATGAGTGAGACTTACATGTACAGAAAAATCAAATTATAATGAAACTTTATTGCTGTATCCATTAGTCATCTTTAATAAAGGATCAGAAAAGGTCACTTGTTGTTCAGCAGTGCACTGAAGTGGAGCATTTGTGACTACAGAGAGCACTGTGTGCTGAAAAGATAAATGCAGGTAGTGGAGTGAATGTCCCAGCGTTCAAGTGCAGGGCCTGGCACAGCCTCGCTGGGGGGTGAAGGGTGGCTTTTTACCTTTGTTTCCACAACAGCAAAATAGGGAATCTTACTTGGCCAGATCAGAAGCTTTCTGGAGTGACTAATTACTAGTTGTATGGTGATTTGAGTGCTGGAAGCATTGTAATACCACCTTGTAATCGGTGTTCTCACAGTGCCTGTGCTCTTAGGCTGCTGCAGCCTTCACTTTTGTCAAGTGAGTGATGGCTGTAGCATTGCCTTTTGGGGCTGGACCAGCATGCATGTGCTACACTCTCCACACATTGATGCAAGACAGGCAATTCTTGTTATTTCCACCCCCGCTGCCTGTGGGGCAGCGCAGGGCAGAGAGGATCTTAGTGGGGTTTTCTTAACAGTGACCAATTACAAAACCTTTGTGCTCCCCGACAGTTTCTGAGCAGTTTCCAGCTGTTGGATGTTTTTCCTTGCTATGATACAGGATGGGGCTGTTGGCCTTCTCTGTGAAATCTGGATGAGGGCTCTGGGCCATCAGCTTGGTCTGAGATCAGCACCTGAGCAAAGAGTGCTGCCCCAAGTGCCCTGGGCACCCAGGTGTGGTGTGTGTGATCTGCCCTGGTAACTGCCCCTGTGCTCCCAGCTCCATGTGACCACTCAGGAAGCAGGGAGAAGAGGGAGGCTGGGGAGTTTCTCAATTTCTGCAGCATACATGACAGATCTGGTGCCTTTTTCTTGTGGACATCTCAGCTTTTAGGAGCTGGCGGGGCTCCCTGCAGATCCTGCTCATGCCTTTTTCCCCCAGAGGGTGGGTAGGTGCAGCTTTTCTTTCCCAAAGGCCCTGAGGAAGGGTGGAGGCAAGCACCATACACATGTCAAAGTCTGTCTGTGTTTGGTGGTGCCTGGAAACAGCCGCTGACTCCCTGGGCCCCCCTGGATTTCCATGATAAATACGGCGATCCTGACAGATACCGCGGCCGGCCCGGCTCTTGTCAGCTCGGCCTTTGAGCAGGTTTGATTAATTGCTTTAGGATTTCACATCCAGCCGGGAGGCCGCTCCTGGATCGCTCCTGCCCCCCATCAGGTGGAAGAATGGAGGGGATGAATGCTCTATAGACAGCCACCATGTGCCGAGGGTCCCTCGCCGTGGGGAGGAGATCTCCTTCCGGCACCGGCGGCTGCGTCACCGCGCTGCGCTCTGGGGCTGGCTGGGGTAGCTTGGCTGGGAGGGAGCACTTCCACATGGACCAGGCTGCAGGGGGAAGAGGACAAGGGCACTGAGTCCTTCTGGTGTGGGAGTAGCAGCTTGGAGTCTCCCACCAAACCTGGAGAGGCAGCTAACTTAATTCTGCTCTGTGGTGTAGGAGGGAGCTGCTGTAGAAACAGGCCCAACGACCACAGGCTTGGTGCTGAATGCTAAATGGAGCAATGATTTGAAATCTGTATTCTCCTTGCTTCCAGTTTGAGAATGCTTCGATTTTTAATCCCCTTTTGGAAGGAGAAACTAGTCTGCAGTGCAAGTAGCAACCTCGGGTTGTGCCTCTGTCACCCAGTAAAGAAGTTGTGCCACTCCTTCAGATTGTGTTGCCTGAAAGGGTCCTCTGTTTTCACTGAGCAGATGAAATGGCTGTTGATTCAGATCTCACCTCGATATGTAAAAAACAGAGCTTCAAACAAATCTGCATCAGACAAAAGCATGACACAAAAAAAAAAAAACCCTCTTGGTTTTGAAACTTCATCTTACTCCTTTCCCATGCTTGACTGAAAGTAAGTGGGTTGGCTTTTGGCTGCACAGTACAATCCCTGTTGTCTGCCCGGGAATGTGACATGATTATCTTTTGTTAAATGCATCTTCAAAAATTCATTTAGAAAGAGTTAATTGCCCTTTGGCAACTTTTCCTCCTCCCTTCCCCAAGAAGGCTTTAAAATGTTAAAAAGGTCACGAGTCCATTACAATGAAATGAACAAGTGTCTGCAACATCCACAGTTTGTTTTGAAATTGTGCTGGATGTATAGAGATGGAAATGTGAGCAAAATTGAGGCATTTATTTTTTTGGAGGTTCTTTTTAATGAAAACCAAACAAAAATCTCTGGTTAATTTCCTTTGCTCTCTGTGCTGCTTGCTGTCTATCCTTTGAGCTGGTGATTTTTTTTTGGTTTGTTTGTGATTTAAAAGTTGTAAAACCCCTTCCTTCCCCACACCCTTTAATTTCTCCAGTTGAGTGGAGCTGGTCTGTAAGTTGTGTGAGCTTCCAAAAGAAGAATTGAACCATTGTAACATTGGCTGAGGCTTTTGTTAAGCAAATTTCATGAAGAGACCAGGACCTAGCAGGTCTTGAGGAAATCAGATCCACTTTGACTGGCCCTGCTGCATCCTGCTGGAAGCACTCCTGTGCTCTTGTGCATCCAGATGGCAAACGAGCCAGACATGTTCCCTGCATGCACAGCTAGCTCTGAAATAGCAGGAGACAGCCTGAAATCATCTGCTGCCGTGGCTGTGGAGGGATGTGTGGCTGCAGGGTGAATAGCAAACCTTGTAAGCAGAGGCTGCTTTAAAGCAATAACCTATCAAACAGCTCATGTTTGGGAGAAGGCTTAAGCTTTGTTATGTGGCTGGTGGCTTTTTGCTTTAGTCATGGGAAAAAAAGAAGAAAAACCAGCATTTTTAGTTTGCAGGTGACCTTCATTTCCTAGAGGATTTGAACAGCTGTGCAAAAGCAATGGAATTCAGTCAGTGAAGGTTTTGCATCTGTTTTGTCAAAGTGTATCCCAGTCACGCTGCATCTTGTTGGGAGCCTGGCAGTGGGCTCTTAGTGGGGCTTGTGTGTTCTTTAAGCAGCATCATCCATGACCCCAAAAACTGTTACAGTAGCTCAAGGTTTCAGGTTATGCTTGTGAAGCAGATTAAAGGAGCAGCATGAGCTCAGGTACTGCAGTTTCTTTTGCTGTTGCCATCCTCAGCCCACCTCTCCTGAGGCACACAGAAGGTGGCTGAAACTGTAATCCATTTCCAGGACCTGACTTTGATATGATTTTATAGAAAGAGATACTGGTCATCCCTCCTTATGTCTTGGCTTTTTTCTCTTCAGGTGGTGAGAACATCAAGAGCATAAATCAGCAGTCAGGAGCACATGTGGAGCTGCAGAGAAACCCACCCCCAAACACAGACCCCGGAGTAAGAATATTCACAATCAGAGGGGTCCCCCAGCAAATCGAGCTCGCTAGACATCTCATAGATGAGAAAGTTGGTGTAAGTTCCATCTCTGCTCTCTTCTCTGTCATTTTCAGACATGCTGTTGTCACTCTTGGGTACGTGTAGGCCTGGACTCCCAGGATGGCACAGAATGCACGTGCTTGCCTTATTCAGCTTCAAAACCATTTGCCTCTTAGCAGCTGGCTTGAACTTGATGGCCCTCCAGCATCCATTTGGTTAATTTTTGCTGTGGTCCCAGAAGGATTTGACTGTTGATACAATCCTGGCTAGTGTACACAGCTATATGAGAGGGAAGAACAGCAATAATAAGGTATGAAAAGGCTGTCAAAGGAAATTTTTGAAAGGAAGACAATAGTGTCACTGTGTGAGAATGACACAGTCCTGGCAGCATCGTCCTGAAAGTAAAACACTCAACTCCTTGCTCAGTAAGTTCAGGATGACTTATCTTACACTTAAGGCAGTGCTGTGTATTGAAGCTTAATATGGTCAGGCTGCAGTACTACTGAATGGGGAGACTTTGGTAAAAAAGTATGGAAGATACTGAACTGGGGCATGGCAAAGCTGAAAAGCTGCCTTCATGCTGAATTGTTTGAGAGGAGAAGGCTTGACACCAACCTCAGGATCCATGTGTCCCAGTGTGTCTTCTCTCCTTTCTTACTACTCGTAGTAGCTGCCTCCACCCCATACTTGGAGCTGGCATTAAATATTTGTGGATTCTGTGACAGGGTACCAGCATGGGTGGACCTGGAGGATTTGGTCAAAGTCCGTTCAGCCAAGCACCTGCTACACCTCATCAAAAGTAAGCTGCTGCATCTCCTCACCCATGGGCTGGGGGAATGGCTGGGAGCTAGAGAGTGCTGGGAGAAGGGTGGAGGGCCCTGAAGGCGTGGGGTATGAGTGGAGCCTTTTAAAGATTGAGCTGCAAGTGAGCTCAGTCCTTTAAGCTTGACTACAGAAAAGATTTCATCTATTAAATCATACACAGGTAGGTATTGGCATCTCTAGTGCAGTGAGAGCATGGAAAGGAGCCTGAACTGCATAGAGCACAAGGAGTGCTGTTCAGTGTGATGTATCTTCACCTTGGCTTCATGAGCAGATTGATACCAAGGCAGGGCATAGCAGTTCACACCTGCACAGCTTTTCTTTTGCTCCCGTGTTGCCTGTTTGATCAGCAGCTGCTGACTATTAAGTGACAGCTTCTCTTCTCTGGGCAGCTTCATGTCTGTGGCCTGGTAAGTATTTTATTGTTTACTTGAGCATGGCTTTTTGTCCTCTGCAGTGGTCCTCAGGCGTTCATGACACAGGGCTGGGGCAGTACCTACCAGACGTGGCAGCAGCCTGGACAGCAAGTCCCAAGTAAGTGCCAGGACCTGGGTGGGGAAGGGTTGGTGTTCCCTTTGCAGTCTCTGCTTCGTGCCTGCAAAAGGCAGGTTCACCCATGAGACCACGTGTGTGAAAACAGCAGAAGGATTTCCTGAGCAGAAGAGGTGTGTGGAGGCACACAGTGGTGGTTGAGCTCAGAACAAGCTGAAGACCATGGAAAACTTTTGCTTTTCGTGTGCTTAACTGCTTATTGCCTCTTTCTGCTCTTTGGGTAGAAACTTGGTCCTTGCTGTCTGTTCCTCTCTTAACAAAAACATTCCTGCCTGTGGCTCTCTTCTACCAGGATTCTCCAGGCAAGCACTTGCTAACCACACTTCCCTCCTAACAGGGACACTGTTCGTGCTGATCCCTCCCATCACTTTGTTCTTTACCTTATAACTTCTTGCTTATTTTCTTATTTAATTATTCCTTACAAGTTTTTCTCACTGTTCAAATTCCAGACTGATGGAACGACAGGAGAGAGGGATGCAGGCAATGGAAGGAAGGTTAGGCAGGGCTCCTGTACTGGTCATTTTTTCCTGAAAGTCTGTTGAGTCAAAATTGAGCAATTTGGAATGGGTAGTCACCTTTTCAGAATAATTCAAGTAGTAAATGCTGGTGGTGATGCTGTAGCTGCATCATCCTGTGTCTCCAAGAGCTGAGGAATGGTCTGCCCTGAGCAGAGCAGATTCTTGTCTGCTTGGTAATCTCAAAGCTCATGTGATGGTGGTGATGCCAAAGGACCCTTGCAGTCACAATATTTTAAGAAATACGAGCTTTTAATGGTCTGGTCTCATTAAACTAAAGCTAAGCACCAAAAGGTGTGTGAGGGAGTAACTTTAAAGGGGTTTAATGGCAGATGCTTTTCATGGCTAAGGCTGATTTAGCAGCAAAGCAGATTTTGAAGTTTGGTATAAATTCCCACCCTTTGCAGTGCCTGATTCCCTGTAGCGCTGATCACCTTTGAGTGATCAGTAGCACTGTGAATATGTGAAATTTGGAAACCTCAGTGCTGCTTTGTTAACTTGCTGCACTTCTGAAATGTGTGCTGTGGTGGCACATGGGAACCCTAGTGTTAAAGTGTGTGTTAAACTCTGGATGAGTCCTCCCTCTTAGCAGTTACAGCCCGGAAATGATGACTTTCCCTTTGAGTTCTAGGGTCTTGGAGAAGGTCAGCACTTGTTCTGGTTTCAGCACATTAAAATGCAGTGGTAGACTTCAGTGGACTTTTCTTCTGTACAGGAGTGGAATAGTATGGTAGTGAAGAAGAGTATTTTCTCACTAACTTGTTTTACAGGAAAAATTGTTACTCTGCTCCTTTGCTTTGCACCCCCAAGGACTCTGAACTTCCCTGAGCTTTCGGAAGCAGAGCAGTCAGTGCAGCAAGGAAAGCTCCACAAAAATATTTAACTTTTATCTTCCATAGAGCCTTGGAATAAATGCTTAAAAAATTGCATTCATCTTTGCCTTGCAAGATGCCTTTAGAAACTCTCCCTGGTAACTTATCTTCTTCCTCACCTTCCTGAAACATCCCCTCATGCTGCCCACCAGTTGCTGGGGAAAGAAGCATCTCCCTTCCTGCAGCAGATAACATGTCTCAGGCTCACCCTCCTGGCTTTGGAGCCTGGTGTGGGAAGCACAGCCCCCTTGAGCCCCCCGATGACCAATAATGCAGCTCATTCTCCACTGCAGTTTTGCACTGTCAGGTTTTGGGTGGCTCCCAAAACCCCTGGAGCTTCCTGCCTTGCCATTGTCCTTGCCCATGTGGGTTTAGTCCCATGCTGCTGCTTTTTGGAAGCAGGTGTTTTATTTCTGCAGTTGAACCTGATGGAAAACGTTGCCTCCCTAGTTCCACGTGTGCTGAGGATGCTCCCTGTTCCTGTTCATAGCCAGGCACACTGAAGGCAGGCTGGGTGAGGAGAGAGGACACACACGTAATGCTTTAAGAACTTTCACCACTCTTCTCTGCTGCAGTGGTGCCCAGGTGGAGCTCACCAAGGCATAGGAGGATTGTTGTAGGAAATGGGTAAATACCTGCTTTTGCACTTTTTAATTTGGAAACAGCCTTGTGCAGGGTCCCTTGCCTGAGTGCTGCAGCCTGTGTGTCACAGCTCTGTCAGCCCTGTCACAGCGCTGGCGTCCTGGGGACAGCCTCGAGTGCCCTCCTTGTGGGAGGAGGGGCAGACCCCCACCCCCTACACATGTATTTAGATTTTAATTACTTCCCCCATCTTAAATAAATTAACTGGCTGGGGAAACATTTTGCTGTGAAATGCATTTAGCTGCGTGTCCTTTCAGCCTGCTGTGGACTGTAATTCTCCGAGAAGAAAAGGCATTGAAGGAGGTCCTTTGTTGGCATTAGCAGGTGGACAGTTGAGGCAGCCTTGACCTCTGCCAGAAAAGGTCCTGACTTGTAGCGTTGGTCAAGTCTTTTAACCCGCTTTTATGCCCCTGGACAGGACACTGCTGCCCTGTTCCCTCCACCCACTTCACACTTGCAGTGTATTATTTTCCCCTTCCCCCCACTTCCAAGCCCCCCTTGGGCCGGCAGGGCTGGGCTGCGCATGGAGCTGGGATGGGATGGGAAGGGCTCTGCTCCACGCGTGTCCTCTGTCCCTGCCTCTCTTTGTCCCCAGTGGCTCGTGCTCCCCGCTCCTGCTGTGCCTCTCTGCAGCTCCCAGTTGCTGTGTTTGCTGCTTGTTTGTCCTGTGTGTCACTGAGGGCTCTGTGCCCCCGCTGGGATCCAGGGAGGCGTGGGAAGGGCAGGTATCCTTCCTCTGTCCCGGCTGGCCGGGCTCTCCCTGCTGTAACAGTTGCAGGGCTGAAGGTGTCTTAGTGCTTCAGAGATGGGGAGTGTGTGCTGGAAGGAGTCCAAGGTTTGGGATCTGTGAGGAGACACTGGCACCACTTCCCTTGGAGCAGTGTAGGAGCCTGGAGATGACACCATGAGCCAGCTGTGGTTGTTTGGGATGTCGTGGCTGCCTCTTCAGTGATGCCTGGGCTGTGCCCCCTGGGCAGTGGGGCTGGCCATGTCCCCTGGGCCATGTCCCCTGTGCAGTGGGGCTGGCCGTGCCCCCTGGGCCATGTCCCCTGGGCAGTGGGGCTGGCCATGTCCCCTGGGCCATGTCCCCTGTGCAGTGGGGCTGGCCGTGCCCCCTGGGCCATGTCCCCTGGGCAGTGGGGCTGGCCATGTCCCCTGGGCCATGTCCCCTGTGCAGTGGGGCTGGCCGTGCCCCCTGGGCCATGTCCCCTGTGCAGTGGGGCTGGCCGTGCCCCCTGGCAGGGCTCTGGCACCTTGAGGAGTCAGGAGCTGAGTGGCTGCCCCGGCGTTGTGCAGGTCATGCTCGTGTGTGTGCAGGGTGTATGGAGGGACATTGCTCTCAGGGATCCCTCAGCCTGCTCCACTGAGAAGAGCTGGGGTGAAGGATTCAGCCCTTGAGAAACAAATGGGGTGACTCAAAACACGGCTGTTCCCTTGGCAGCTGTGTGGAGGTGACAGATCTCGGCTGTGTGAGGTGTCTCAGCTCTCCTGCACTGAGTGCAAGCAGACTTGGGTGCCCAGGGTGGCTGATTGCAAACTGGGCACTCCCAGCCACGTGGTTTGGCTTGAGCAGGTCCCAGCAGGGTGACATTTGGCTTCATCCCCTTCAGCAGATGAGGTGAGATCAGGAATTTAAGCTTTTCCTCAGCTTCCCCTGAACTGAGGATGCCCAACGCTGTAGAAAAGTGGAAGCTGAAGTGTCAAGTCTGGGCAGCTGGGGTAGACCCAGGGCCTGTCTAGCGGAGAGGTGGATGTCACTGGCTGGAAACTGTCACCTGTTCCATACTGACGTGCCCCTTGTTGTCATCTTTGCACAGGCCAACAGAGCCAGCAGCAGAACAGCCATCCCGATTACAGCAAAGCATGGGAGGAGTATTTCAAAAAACAGAGTGAGTGAAACAGGCTTCCTGGAGATGAATCAGCTCTCATTACAAGGAGTTAACTCTAATCCGATGACTTGCATCTCCATCCCTGCCATTTTTAGCTTCCAGTCCTTTCCAGATCCCTCTGCTCCTGCCCTGTTGGTGACGGTGCATGTAGTGCTCCCACAGAAAGCTCTCGGTTGTGCTGTCGCGTCTCGGGAGCGCAGCTCCCACTGAGCCCCGGTCCCCTCGTGCTCCTGCTTGCAGCCAGCCTGCCTGGGGAAACACAGAGCACGCAGGAACTGCTGCTGGCAAAATCCAGAAAGCTGGAGCTGGGTTCTGAGGGGGTAGGAGAGCCCATGGAAGGTCACAAGCCCGGCTCTCTCCATCACGTTACGGAGTGCATGATCCCGACCTCTGGACTTGCTTTGACACGGAGCTGCTGGAGGCTTTGCGCCTTTGAGGAGGAGGGTGTGCAGGCTGTCAGCCTGCCCCTGCAGGAATGTCTGGGTGCTTTCTGCCTGCTCTTGGCTTGTCCCTCACAGTCCAGCTTGGAGCCCATCCTGCCATCCCACGCAGCGGAGCCGGTGTCGCTCTGTCAGGTGTCTGCAGCAGCTGGAAGGGGGCTGGCTCTTCTTTAAGCTTGGCAAAAGGAGATCCTAAGCCTGGGCTTGGACTTCAAGAATTGCTTATCTCTCCCTTTTTTCTTCTTTCCCTTCAGGTCATGCTGCCAGTGCTGCTTCTCAGGCAAGTTCCCAGCCGGACTACACGATGGCTTGGGCAGAGTATTACCGACAGCAGGCTGCCTACTACGGGCAGACACTAGGGCAGGCTCAGGCCCACAGCCAGGTCTGTATCCCCAAACCCCTCTGCTCCTTCTCCTGGGCAATTGGGTGTATTGGCCTTGCCCTAGTGCAGGGACTCTCCTTCAGGCTCACATGGTGAAACAGAGATGTTTTGTGGCTGAGGAAATGATCACAGAAGTGCTGCCTCAACATCGAAGTCTTATTTTCCCGCACAGGGTGGGTGAGGGGTTTTTTGGGAGAGGACTGGGAGGTTATTTGTTTCTCCTGGGAGCCTTTCTGTATAGTCCCCGGGCAGTTGTTTGACTTTGGGGAATTAAAGTAAAAGGAATGATGAGACTAGGCTGGTGAGGCAGCACAGCACTGATGCATCCCAGAACTGAGTGCAGGCACTGCCTTTTCTCATGCTGGGACAGGAGCTGTGAGTTCACCAGCTCCCTGACTCAAAAGAGACCCAAACCGTTGAAAAATAATTTGTATTAACCTGTTTTTGAGTAAAATCTCCCCTCAGCTGTCACTCAGTGCACCGGAGAGTTGTGTGAGATCTATCCTGATCACACTCGGTGCTTCATGGCACAAACAAAAGCAGCAAAAAGTTTGTGCAGAGCTCAGGGGCACCTTGCTGGGGCCTGACACTTGTCCCCAGAGCTCCACACTGAGCTGTGGCTCCCGGGAGCAGAGGCTGCCGTGGGTGCAGCCCCCAGCAGCTGCTCTCCCCTGCTCTCCCCTGCTCTCCCCGCTCACACCGGCGAGGTGGAGCCGGGCGCCGGCGCTCGCCGCGGGCGCTGGCCAAGTGTGACCTGGACGCGGTGATGAAAGGGCTTCTCTTCATTCCTCCCCGAGCCTGCCCTGCTGGAGAGAGAGATTTTGTTTGGTGAGGGGCAGGAGAGCTCCGGGACAGCGCTGGGGCAGAGGCTCTGCTGGCAGCTCGGAGCATCCTTCGAGCTCCGTTTCCCGCTCCGCTGCAGCGGGGACAGACTGTGCTGGGGGAGGAGGGCTCGGCAGCTTGGATAATTTCCTGCTGCTCAGTAACTTTTCCCTTTCTCTCCTCTCTCATTCTCTCCAGGAGCAGTAGAACAAGGTCCTCGTGGCAATTTTTTTTCCTTGGAATCGTTGTGGAAGAAAACCTTTTTGTAACAGAGGTTTCTAGATTTGCAACATTTTGATGAAGACTTTTCTGTTTGTGAAACACTAGCTGTAGGATAATCTATACTGAACTTTTCTAAGAATCAGGAACAATTAGTAATGTACTAAACGTATGGACATGCTGGTAATTTTGTTTCCAAATTTATATTAAAAAAAAAAAACCTCCGGGATTCTTTTTGGAGAGAAGCCAGAGAATTTGCAGGCGCCAAAACGTACCCCAGAGCTCTGACATTTCAACATGTGGGTTTTTTTGTGTGGTTTTTTTTTTTCCTTTTAATTTTTTTGATCTTTTCTGTTGGAACAGAAAGAGTGGCTTGGAAGTCTTAGGTGGTATGTAACAAATCTTAAAAAGAAAAAAAAATTTAAACAGTATTTAAATATTCTTAAATATGTAAATTCATTAAATGTTTTACTTCTAATTTCTTGTATCTTGGCTGTCTTTGATTTTATTGCATTTTTTAAAAACTGAACTATGATATGTATTGTAATTAATGATATGATTTCTGTATTTGAAACAGTTACTGTTTGCAAGTTTGGGGGGGCATTTTGTAGGGTTTGTATAATTTCTAGAGTCTAAAGGGGTAATATAAAAACGTGTTAATTTTTTTAGCAATACATGTTCTCATGTCTCCATTGCTAGTTGCATTTATGTATCTAAGACCTCCAAGCTTGTTAAAAAAAAGAAAAACAAAAAAAAAGAAAAGAAAAAAAACTTCTTCTATGCTCTCAGAAATATAAATACTGTTATTTTTAATATTAAAATGAATCTGCTATTAGTACCTTTAACAAACACTGTGGAACATAAAACCGTATAAAAGGTAGTAACTATTTTTTAATTCCAAGGTGTTTTCTGCTTTTTTGTTTCTTTTAAATATTTTCTTATCTAATATTTGTCAAATTACCTAGAGAAATAAATGAATCTAGTATTAACCACAGTATGCTCTAAATAATTTTGATTTAATAAAAGGGATAATATGATTTCTGATGTTTACTGTAGTGTTTCTTGTACAGATAACAGTGTATTTTTAAAGGAAAAACGGAATTGAAGCTATTTTTTCTTGCATTTTTAATTGCCCTGCGGGACATTCCGTTTTTAAATGTACTGAATTTACTGTCCTTGGGTTCTTTCCTTATTTTTCCTTATGCTTGAAATGTCTAACTATAAAGAACCGCGATTGGATAATGTTGAGCATGGTGTTTAAAAAAAAAAAAAGTGTTCTTTTTATTTGACTGACAGTTGCATTTTACACTCTATATAATAAAATTTCCACAAGGTGTCTTGTGGGCCAAGTATTTCCTGTCTGTTGGACTCTGTTGTTCCCTGTCCGCCGCATCCCAGGGAGTTCGGGGTGGTCACTGAGGGCAGCATCAGCTTTAATTGTGGAGAAACTCTGCCACTATCACAGCATCAGTGTTAATTCTGGAGAAAGTCTGACACTGTCGTAGCATCAGCTTTAATTCTGGAGAAATTCTGCCTCTATCACAGTATCAGCGTTAATTCTGGAGAAACTCTGCCACTATCACAGCATCAGTGTTAATTCTGCAGAAACTCTGCCGCTGTCGATCCCCCGGTGCTGTGACCCCGAGGATTCCATGGGAGTTTCTGTGACTGCTGCTGTTTGGGCCAGAAGGGTCTGTGTTAACACCAGGAGCTTTCCTCTGCAGCCCTGTAAGGGTTTTACTGCTGAGGAGTTGGCAGCCCCTTGTTTTTAATGCTCTGCACTTGTTGCTCTTCCCCAGTTTCGTGGCTGAATCCATCAGGATCCATCCCTGCAAGGGGGTTGCTGGAGCAGCAGAGGGATGGGAGGGACGTGGCTCCAGCCATTCGTTTTCAGACGTTAAGAGCATTAGTTGTGCCCAGGCCAAGTTTGGCAATAACTATCGCTCCTTCAGGGATCCCTTTCTTGTAAAATGTGAGTTTTAAGCTCCTCCAGCCTCAGGCAGCTCCATCCCCTTCTCCCCCGCGGCCGTGGGGCTGTGTGACGGGGGAAGGGAGGAAAGAAGATCCCATCTGCAGAGCCGGGAGCGGGAGGCACATTGAGAGCCGGAAGAAAAAGAGATGTAGCATCTCTAAATATACCTCCAGAGAATCAAGAGAGACATTGAAAGATGGGATAGTAAAAGCCACTTGGAAAGAGGGGAGAGGGGGGAAAAAATGGCTAGAGGAGGGCATAAAGGCTGCTGATGGGAATTGGGAGTGGGCATTACCGAGAAGACTTCCTTCTAATTCATCTTCCAAGCTCTGTGCCAAAACAGCATTTGGCATGGTTCACAGGGAGCAATTGTGTGATAATGAACCCTAAGGTGTCCCTTAATTGAAGACTGAGGATTACAGATTGTGCCAATAGTCGTAAATGGCGCAGGATTGTGGGAGGATGCATTTTCTTAAATGTATCTGTAAGTACAGATGAGTGAGTCTCCCCAGTGAAATGCCCGTACTATAAATTATGGAAATATCTCTTTCTGATGCAACCTTTTATTGAGGGGGTGGGGCAGCAGCACAAGAAATAGTTTGCAAGCCTTTGAAATTTGGCCTGTCATTAAGATGGTGCCTGCAAAGCTGGGGGTTCATCAGCAGTCTGGTGTCCTGGAAGGATGAAGTGCTTGAAACGTTCCCAAGTTCACCGATTTGTTTTCCATTACTGCTGCCTGCTCTGGGCAGGGAGGCCGCGGATGTTGAACTGCTGAGAGTCCGTGATGGGCTGGAGAGGGGCAGGGTTTGAGGCAGAGATGCCTCAGCCCTTCATGAGGAGCTGGTGGCCTCTGGGTTCCTCCAGCCCTGCTGCTTTCCTGCTCTCTGTCCATCCAGGGTGTTCTGGGACTGCTCTGATGGTCACTCCCAGCCCAGGGCTGGGCATTGCACTCACCTTTCACCCTGGGGTCTGCAGGCAGCTCCTCATGTCCTGCCTCAGGTGTGTGGTGCAGCCCAGAAGTTGCTGTGGTGCCTTCAAAGCCAAGTCCTGGTGTCCAGGAGAGGAACCAAATCTGCTCAGCTCTGGGTAAATTTAATGTGGATAAAGCCCTGGCTGCCCTGGGTTTTGAGGCAGGGAGGGTTTGTCTGTCCCTGTGGCAGGAGCTGGATGCTGCATGGAACTGGAGCAGTCCCTGAGGGCTGGGCAGGAGCTGGCAAGTGGGACACATCTGGGACTTTGGGGTCCATGAATGATGATGGGGATGGTGCAGCCTTTTCCTCCTCACAGGGAGCCAGAGCCCACCACGGGGCAGTGAGGTGATCCCGTGAGAAGACCTTCAGTCTGGGGAAGAATCCATCCCACTTCTGCCCAGCAGCTCAGCTTTGCTGGGTGTGTCTGGGTGTCAGGACCGTGTCCCACAGGACCCCCCAAGCTGGCAGCACCCACCCCACTCTGCAGGCAGAGCCTGAATCCTGAGCAGACATTAACTGTGGTCCTTTTGCAAACCCTTTCTGAGCAGCAGCCCTAGAAACCCTGTCACTAAAGCATCTCACTGACTCCAGGATGACCCTGATGCTCTCCCCTGCTCTGTATTTGGTGAACCTGAACAGGAACGGCTCTTTTAGGAGTGGGAGACTTTGAGATAGTCTGAAATACTTTCTTTAATTTTGCATGATTTGAGAACAAACTACATTATGGCCCTTGTGAGTTAGATTGAAATTACTGTTGAAAGATACAACATGTGAGACCTTTTTTCCCCCCTTCTCTAAGTATTTAATATTTAATTGCATTAAAGGAATGCTGTATTTACAGTAATGGGCAGCGTGGTCAGGGCTCTCGCTCCTGGTGTTTAACACGGAGCTTTCAAACAGGATGTGGATGTTCACAAGGTCCCACCTGCGCTGCTGCTTCTCCCCTAAACCCACCTGGTTCCTCCCACTCTCAGGGGGATTTTCAGGGCTGTTGGTGTTTGCAGGATTGTGGTGCAGGGTGAGGAATTGGAATCTTGCAGTGTCAGTGTGTTCTATGTCGCAGCATGTGGGTGTTTATTCCATGCAGGGAGCAGTTTTTTCCTTCATTTGGCTGGTTTGGAGGTTTTCTCACTGGATTCACTGTGTGTAACAGCAGTGCAGGGTGCCCATGGCAGGCAGCGTTTCTCTGCTCTCATGAGGCTGGAAAAAACACAAATGAAACTTTCTAGAATTTTAATGGTGGAAATGAGCAGAAATCGTTGTTATGCTATGTGAAGATGATTGAAAGAGCCACAGCTCCCGGTCTGTTGGCAGGAGGGACAGCGGCCCCCGGAGCCGGGGGCAGCGGGAGGGCAGCGAGCCCCACCCGTGTCTGGCGGCTCCACAGCGGTGCTGGGGATGCAGGAGGATGGCAGAGGAGAACCAGCCATCCCTGGGATGAAGGATTTGGCACAGTGGGTGCCAGATCTGCCCTGCCACTTCCCTCCAGGTCTAAGGCACCAAGTGACCCAAAAGAGCATTTCTGGGGGTGATGTGGGGGCAGGTATCAGCAGCCCCCCAGATGATCTTCCTACCCTGCCCCTTATCACTTGAGGAAATCCTATTTCAAGGCCGCTCTAATGAAGCCTCTGATCTCTGCAGAGCCCGGCTTGCTCCCCTTTAATCCCGGCCGGGCCGGGGTGCAGGTGCCGCGGTCCCGGGGATTAGAGGCTCCGTGCCCTTTGTGGGAGCCGTCACTCAGCGCGGCCTCCTTCTTCGACCCATTCGCCAGGGAATATTAAACTTTGCTGCCGTGGAGTCGTTCCACGGGGAGGCCGGAGCTGCTGCTCTGCTTGTTTTGGGGGGAAAAGGGCTGGTGAAGGGCAGGAGCTGCCGGAGGACTCCTCAGCCCCACGCCGGGGTCACCCACCTGCCGGGCAGCCCCGTGCCCGTCCCCCACCCCTTTTCTCCACCTCTCCTGTGCCAGGGCTGGTCCAGCCCCGCGGCCCCGTCCCTGGGGCAGGGATGTTGTGGCTGGTGCTGCCATCCTGGTCCTGCCAGCCTCAGCTGCCATCTCCCGCAGCCGGCTCCTGCCATCCCCCTGGTGCGGCTGGACCGCTGCAGGGGCTCGGTCCTGGCTGTGGGCAGCAGAGCAGGGCAGGGGGATGCACAGCCCCACACATTGTCCCCTCGGGCACCTCTCCCGGCTGATGTCGCAGCGCGGTCCCCACTGGACCCCAGTGGGATTGGAGCTGGTGCTGCGGGAGGGATGGGATGTGGCACAGACATCGGCGGGATGTGACTGTCCCATCCCCGGATCACTGCCAGGAGGGAAGAAAACGCGCAGAGATTGATTTTCCTGTCTTTGCAGTCCACAGCCCGCTCTGTCCCCGCGGCCACTCCGTGCCACCGGTCCCCGCTGCCGAGCCGCGGTGGTGGTCGAGGAGTCGCCACAACCGCGCTCCCTTTGGAGGCAGCTTCAGCTCGGACGCAGCTGGGAAGGTGATTTTCTTCCTCTTGCGTGCCGTGACACCCTCGCCGAAACGATCCTAGAAATAATACTTCAAAAAAGGAATGGGGGAAAGAAAGGCAAGGAAGCGAGCGAGAGCGCAGGGAGAGCACTCAGCATCTCCGCTCGGCTCCGCGGCCTCCCGCGGAGTGAAATGGAGGCAAATAATGCCCTAAAGCTCCTTCCCCGAGCAGCGCAATCAGCCCGCGGCTCCGGGGCTGCCGTGTCCCAGTGCCGGGGCATTTACCGGGAGGGTCGCGGCTTCCCCGCCCCAAACCCGCGGTGCCCGGAGCCGCTGGCACCGCCGAGGGGTCGGCACCGCTCCCAGCCCCTCGGAGGGCAGCAGGGCCAGCTTAGCAGGGCGCGGTTCGGAGGGGAACAAGGGGCCGTTCAGCTCCATCACGGACGTGGCACCTTGGGGACAGTCGCTCTCTTTTTGCCCCCGGGCAGGTGGCAGCGCATCCTCCTCACCGCGCACCTGCGTGTGCCCTGTGCTCCGGGATGGGGGATGCCGGGGATGCTCTGAAGCAAGGGGTGCACCCATGGGGACCCCTCCTCGGTGTCGCAGCCCCCCCACGGCCTCTCTGGCCCGTGATGGAGCCCCCCAAGTGATGGTATTGGGGTGAAGGCACAGGTGGGCAGTGCCACCCTATAGAGGGAACATGCGAAGGATCCGCCGGCCCCCCTCAGCCCAGGCTCACCCTGGGCACGTCCTTGTCCTCGCCTTGTCCTCCTGCACTCCCTGCTCCGCCGCTGGGAGCGTTCCCGGGCGCAGGTAACATTTGGGCACATTCCCATAACCGAGTGTCACCAACTGCTGCGGCGGCAGGGCCGGAGCCCCTCTCCAGCGCTGCTGTTTGCTTTGCAGCCTCCTTAGCCCCCATTGAGGCTTTTCAGCTCCAGCCCCTTCAGGGGGTTTAAGTAGGTAAAACCTGAGGAAGAGGCTATTTTCCTCCCTCCCTTTTGAGCCCTGCCTTGTGCCCAAAAGGCCCCCTTGTTTCACGCGTGCCAGTCACCTGGCTGGGCCCCCAGCCCCTTTCTCTCCCAGCCTCCCTTTTCTTTCTCCTTTCTCTCTTTTGACTTTTCCAGGAGCCCTCGCTCTCCAAACGAGCTTCAGATTGGATCCAGATTGAGGTCCCTTTGTCTTTCAAGGGTTGTACTAAGCTAATTAAATGTGATCCCAACAAATAAACGCAGATCTCCCCATTACATTCAGGCCTGCCTTTCAGGCAGCACCGGGCGGCCCCTCGCCCCCGCCCGCTCCGCGCAGGGTCCCCCTCATTGAGTCCCGGCCATTGAAAGCACTGCCAGGATTTCTTTTGTGCCGGGGGTCTCCGAGCCCTTTTTCCATCAGAAAAGACCCCCAAACAGCAGCTCGGCCTTTGTGAGTTTGCAAGCAAACGCCAAAGAAAAGCCCCCTGAATGCTTTAATAAATGACACATTTAGCAACTTCGGAGGCGCCTGGCTCCTGCGGCAGCCGCAGGGGTGCGATGATCCCTCCTGCCCCCCTTTCCCTCCGGCTCCCGGGGCATTTGCAGCCCGCGGAGGAGCGGAGGTTGCGGCCGGAGCAGCTGAGCGCCTCCGCTCCCGGCCCGGCTCTCCGCCGCCGCCCTTCCCCGGCGCTCGGCGGCCGCACGGAGCAGCTGATGGGGACGGCCGGGCCGCCCTGTGCCGGCACCGGGCACCGGGACACCGGGATACCGGGCAGAGGGCACCGGGCAGCGGGCAGAGTGCAGCGAGCACCGGGCAGCGGGCAGCGGGACACCGGGCAGCGGGACACCAAGCAGGGAGACACCGGGACACCGGGCAGGGGGACACAGGGCACCGGGCACCGGGCACCGGGCACCGGGACACCGGGCAGGGGGACACAGGGCACAGGGACACCGGGCAGGGGGACACAGGGCACCGGGACACCGGGACACCGGGACACAGGGCACCGGGATACAGGACACCGGGACACAGGGCACCGGGACACAGGGCACCGGGATACAGGACACCGGGCAGCGGGCAGGGCGCGGCAGAGCGGCCGGGGCCAGGGGGCTTTTGAACTCAGACCCCGGGGTCCCTTCGCCTCGTATTAGCGCTGGCAAATCCAAAATCGTTTTTAATGACACATACCAGCCCACCCCACCCCGGATCGGGGGCTGCGCTGGACTTTTCTCAGCTCAACTAATATCTTTTTAATGACTTTGGGAGGGGGCAGAGCCCGGCTCTGCCCTAGAGCCTGGATTGCTCCAAACAGATGTTGGGGCAGAGGGAGGGGGATGCTCTTCCCTGCCAGGGACTTTCTTCTAAAGTTCAAACGAGACGGGAGCTTTCAATCACCGCTAAAAATGTATTTCTCCCCATTGAACAATGGGCTCCTTTCTGCGCCCGGGGGGACTCGGCTGCGATCGCGTTTCTGCTGCCGGAGAGGAGAAACCTCCGGTCTTAGGGCAAGAAAAACTCAGCTTCGAAAAGGGCTCTCCCCTGCGCCGGTTATTTTCGTAGCTCTGCATCCCTCCTGCGTTCTACATTCTACGGAAAAAAAGAAAAAAAAAACAAAATTGTACTAAGGAAGCACTAATCCTCCTTCCAGCTGCAGCCCTTCCCCGCCGCACAGGAGCTGCCGCAGATCTTTGCAGAAGCCGAGCGGTGAATGCGGGTTTTGAGCAAAGAACCGCGGCTGCACCGGCCCGGGCCAGCGGCCGCTCCATCCCCGCAGCCCGGCTCCATCGCCAGCGGCCCCACAAGAGTTAAATTTTAAAGCAAATCAAATTCCCATTGGCCACTGTATATTATCTCAGCAGTCTTCATTTGATACCTCTTTAATACAGAAAGGAGCTTTTCAAACCCCTTTTCTCTCTTTTCTCCCCGCCACTCTTTAAGAGCAATAAATGTTCAACTGCAATAACTATAAATCAATCTCCGCTCTGTTCAAATCCTATTCATGCGGAGGGCTGGAAGAGGGGAGAGAGCTCCCCCCTCCCCCCCGCCCCCCAAAAAGCAGCTGCTGGGCTCTAATCTCCTTTCTTGCACTGTCATTCACCCTCATTTTTCCTCCATCACCCCATCCCTGCAATCTTTTCTTGTTTTGCTTTTCTTTTCTCTCTTTGCTGCATTATGATCCCATGTCTCCCCTCATCAGACCCCAACCTTGTCCAGATCCTGACCATCCCCTTGTAGGCTGTGAAAGAAAAGAAGAGTCCATGGATGTCAAATTGGTCTCAAAAAGACCATGAAAGATTGATTTGCTCCACTTTTCTTCTGCCTGACATTATTTCTGAGGGTCCTGAATGGGAAACCAGAAAGTCTGGGACTGGAATAAAGATGTTCTCTCTGTAAGGGGGAGACGGGGGGGAAAAATGCCCATTTACTCCTGGCCCATCAACCCTGCAAAACAGAGCAAAAGAAAAGAGGACTGTGGCTATTCAGAGTCAGACCAATATGTACACCTCCCAACAATATGCCAATATACTGAGGGCTTCTCTATTAACACCCATGAATATTAAAGTGCTCACTAAACGCTCAGAAGGAACTTTGGGAATATACACATGAAAATACAAGCAGCATTGTGCGGGGCTCAGAACAATGGGGAGGCGATAATGGCCCTTCTCTATTAACAGCCATGAATATTAAACTTGCTTCCTCTTAAATGTTAAAAAGGAGGGATAGCTGCGATATTAAAAAAGAGAAATGAGTAGGGGGTAGGAGGGGGGAACACACAGCAAAGCACCTTCCTAGGACCGGGAAGAAGCTTTGGGAAACAGCTGGGGATATTTAAAACCACGCGGAAAATGAAAGAAATTTTTTTTTCACCTTTTTCTACCACTACCCCCCCGCACCGCCGAACCCCCGCAGCCGGGAGCGGGTTCAGCGCGGTCCGCACCGGAGCCGCAGGGGGTTCAAGAGCATCTATTTTTTTTTTTTTAATTTATTTTATTTTTTTTTTTTTTTGTCCCGGGATAACTTGAAGGTTGGAGGGTTTTCCTGGGGAAACGAAAAAAAAAAAAAAAAGGCAATAAAGCAATCCGATGACTGGCTTGCCTCGGCGGCTGGAGGGAGCCGGTGTTGGGAACCTTTCCACCTGATGCGTTATGTTGAGCAAGGCTGAAATATTCTGACGGCTCCTCTAGCCAAAGTCCAGAAAAACAAAATTAAACTTTGTGGGTTTTTTTGGGGTTTTTTTTGGGTTTTTTTTTACGCTTATTAAACCCCAATCCAATCCCTGAAAGATTGTTAACCTCCCCTTTCCAGCGAAGACCCGAAAGTAAGCGCAGGTCTGGGTGGGTTCCTGACATCTGCGTCGCTTCTTGATTGGATTAATAGAAATAATTGCACATGGCTTGTAGCATCATTTCACCCAGGCCAGAAGACACTCCACAGCTTCACCCTCTAAGACACCCACCAGGGATGGGCTGGGGGTTCGGGCTGGGCTTGGCTGTGCTCCGGGGGCCGGGTGGGACCCGGCGGGGCTCCGGGGTGCGGCACCGGCCTTGGAGCGCCCGAGGAGCGCGGGGGCCCAGCCTTCCTCCCGCAGCCCTTTCCAGCCCTTCGTCCCCATGAAAATCAAAAGAACAAGGCTAAGGAGAGGGCTCTAAGCTCCGACACAGCAGGACTAGGTTTAAATCCGGGAAAGATTAACCCTTTCCTGAGCCGGCAAAGCTCGGGCCCCGAGGGGAGCCCTGGGTTTGGGGGCACCGCTCTGATGCCACCTTGCTGGGGAGCAGAGGTGGCTGCGGAGCTCCCCAGGCTCGGCAGGGCGGGATGGGCGCCGTGGCTGGCCGGGGGCTTCGGGTGCGGGGACAGCAGAGCCCCGGAGATGCTGCAGCCTCCCCGGCGGGCGGGTCCGGCCCTGGGGGGACACGGCAGGACGTGGTTGCTATTGCAGGGAGATGGGGGATCCACGAGCGGTCCCCAGTCCACACCTGGCCGCAATTCCCGCGGGGATGTGGCGTTGGGGACCGGCCGGGCTGGTGAGCCCTGCCCTAGGGGGTCAAGCGAGGATCAGCCCCGGGAGCGCCGTGGACCCTTCCCGTGCTTTGGGGACCCTCTCCCGGTATTTGGGGGAGCAGCGCCGCAGCCTCCCGGTGCTGCCGGTCCCGGCTGGGAAAGGCGGGGATGCGAGGGGCAGCGGGGAGCCGAGCACGGTCGGGAACAACTGCGGGAGCCTCAGCCCGTTCCCCCGGGGCTGCGAGGGCCAAACGCCGCAGAGCACCGGGAGCTGTCGGGCTCGGGGCCGCCGATTTCGTTGTGATGTTCAATGGCCCCAAAGCGCAGCGTTTCAGTCCCAAAAACGAGTGCGGGGGCCAGGTGGGGAGCGGGACCGTGCCCGTGGGTGCGCTCCGTCCGTGGGACACTGGCGGGGACATTTCTGCCCGTTTCGCTGCTGTTCTGCCGTGCCCCGGGGCAGGTGCCCGGGTTTGGGTTTGCCCGGGCCGGGAGGTGCGAGGGGCCGAGCCGGTGCGTGTGTGTGTGTATCGGTGTGTATATATGTGTGTGTATCCTCTGTGTTTGTGTGTGTGTGTGTGTGTGTGTGTGTGTGCGCTCGCCGTGTCCCTCCCTCCCTCCAGCCACCCCACCCCCGGCAGGGGAGGGAAGGAGGAGATGGGAGGGGGGGGCTCCGACGGCTCGCCTCGCTCCGGCAGCCCCAGTCTCTCCGCCAACGTCAGGGAGGTCATTAATAACCAATTAGGAGGGTCAATGAAGCTCATATATAGCCGGGCGGGAGCCGCCGAGCCGAACGGAGCCCAGCCCGCCGCCCGCCGCCCGCCGCGCCCGGCCCCGCCGCCTCGCCCCCATGATGGGCTCGGTGCTGCCCGCCGAGGCCCTGGTCCTCAAGCCCGGCCTGAAGCCGCAGGGACTCTCTCTGGCCGAGGTGATCACCTCCGACATCCTGCACAGCTTCCTCTACGGCCGCTGGAGAAACGTCCTGGGCGAGCAGCTCTTCGAGGAGAAGAGCAGCCCCAAGACAGCCTTCACGGCCGAAGTGCTGGCTCAGTCCTTCTCCGGAGGTGAGTGACCCCCGGACCCTCCCCGATCCCTCGGCATCCCCCATTCTCACACCCCCGGTTTCCCCCATCGGCCCCGGGCCGGCTCCCGGAGTCCGGCGGCGGGATGAGGTCCCGGCGCCCCGCTCTCCCCAGGCGTGGGACTTGGGAAAAAGGGCTTTAAATTCATTTGGTTAACTTGGGCTTGACCTGAGAAAGTTCCCACTTAAACCGCGGGCTGGGGGGGCCGGGGCCGTCCCGCATTCAGCCGCCCGGGACAATATCTTTTCTCTCGCCCCGGCATCGCCGGGGCGTCCCAGCTCCCTTTTCCCCCTCTCGGATTTCTGTTCCTCTCTTAATTTACCATGAAGGCTAATTCCATTTCCATTCACGATATGTCAACCATCTCATCTCCCCATTTTGTAAGAGGAATTCCTGGGCCCTTTTAAACAAGCCCTCGCGCCATTCAGGCACAATGTACCGCTACAGCATTCCTAAAGGACTAATGAATTTAGAATTAGCAATTTCTTTCTAGTTGAGTTTAATGAATGCAGATCACTTTAACAGCATGACAAATTGCTGGATGGGCCGAAATAGACACCATTTAACCTCCTTTCCCAGCCCCGCTCCCTCGCCCAGCCCGGGATGCTTTTCCCAGGTACCTCCTCAATGGCCCGGGGGAACCTTGTAGCGCTTTGTGGGAGCCCCGGTTGGGCGTTTCAAAGGCTCAGCCCCGGGGTCTGGGCTGGGGCCGGGGTCGGGCGGGGTCCCCGCCGCCCCAGGTCTCCCCTCTCCCCCAGCCCTGTCCCTTTCTGAGCCGGTCTCCCCCCTCGCAGAGGTGCAGAAGCTCTCCAGCCTGGTGCTGCCGTCGGAAGTGATAATCGCCCAGAGCTCCATCCCCGGGGAAGGGCTCGGCATCTTCTCCAAGACTTGGATCAAGGCTGGCACCGAGATGGGGCCGTTCACGGGCAGGGTCATCTCCCCCGAACATGTGGACCTGTGCAAGAACAACAACCTCATGTGGGAGGTAAAGAATGCCCTGAACCCCGAGCCCGGGCTGGTCTGGGGACAAGCAGGGACGGGGTGCTGGGGCTCTGTGCCGTGCTTGGGCACCATCGAGCACCATCCTTGCGCCTCAGTTTCCCCATTCATGCAAATATCTGGGCAGGTGGGTTTAGGAACCCCTTGCAGGAGAAGGATGAGGTTTCCTCAGCCCACAGAGGAGACCTGAAATGCTGTTGCTTGTGTCCCGTGCAGGCAGATCACACCCTGCCCTGCCCTGCCCTGCCCTGCCCTGCCCATCCTGTCCTGGTGGAACATCCAACTGGTTGCTGCCTGCACTGGCCACAGTGGACAAAACCAGCTCTGCCCTGTCCCTTGCTCCCTGCTTTGCCCCAGCCCTGCTGAGGTTAATCCTGAATGAAACTCTGGAGATTGGGGGGATCTGAGATGCCAGGACATTGTGCACCAATGCACAGCCAAAAGGGAGGGTTTTCCTAGTTTTTGATTTGTTTGACTCAGACTTGCACTTCTTAACTACTGTTAATTATTATTATAATTTTATGCCTAACAGAAACTTGCCTAATCTTTTCTGGCACCCTGCTAAACATTTTTCCAGGCCTGGCATGCACCTTCCCCCTCCACCCAGGGATTCTCCGGCTCCCCCAGCAGCTGCAGGATGCTGAACTGCCCCTTCCTCTCGGGCTGAGCTGCTGGTGGGGCTCTGATGAGAAGGGAGATTGAGGAAGGGAGGTGGGTTATCCAGGGACACAGGGGCTGGCAGGACCAGCCACACCAGTGAGAGCAGGGCACGTTTCTCAGCCCTGCCGCAGTCCAGCACCACGAGCAGGACGAGTCCAGCATCTCCCGGCTGCTGTCAGGATCTCAGCCCTGAGGCTGTGCTGGCTTTGAGCTTGTCCCTGTCTCAGGGGCTTTACCCCAGGGGCAGGAGGTGGAGGGGCTCAGCCCACTGCGGGCACATCACCACCAAGTGCTCTCTGCCCTGGCAGGTCTTCAACGAGGACGGCACCGTGCGGTACTTCATCGACGCCAGCCAGGAGGATCACCGCAGCTGGATGACCTACATCAAATGTGCACGGAACGAGCAGGAGCAGAACCTCGAGGTGGTCCAGATCGGGAACAGCATCTTCTACAAGGCCATTGAGGTAAGTGGGGCTGAAGACTGTTCCCTCCCTTGTTCATTGGGTTGTTGGTGGGGTGTCTGTGGAAGGACACGGCAGCTTTTCCAACCTTGGCATTCAGATCTACCAGCAGAGGTAGAAACCATAGGGAAGGGCCATTGCATGGGCTTCAGGGAGTGGTAAAGGTCCCTTCTCCTCTCTGTCCCCTTTCTGTGGGCTCATGGAGTGGTGTGTGTTGCACAGAGTGAGAGTAGGTCCTCGTTTGGGGTGTAAAGCATGAAAAGAGCTGCAATTCTGGCCCATATGGGGCTTTGGGCAAGGACAGCATGTATTGGGTGCTGTATTGAAAAAGTGGGATTTTGTGCAGAACCTGCTTCTTTATAGCAGGGTGAAGCTGGGGGGATTCTGTGAAACCCAGGTGCCGAGCACAGGCTGTGCCTGACTGTGCACAGCTTTGCCTGGGCAGTGCATGGAGCCACGGAGACAACAGGGAGTGGCACTGGTGCAGTTCTGCCCTGGGCTTTACACTGTGGGGAAGGGGCTCTTCCTGCCCCCTCATCCTTGTGCTGCTCTGTGCTGCTGGGGCACAGGAGCAGGGGCAGGGTGGTGTGGCACAGGCTGCTGTGCAGTGGGGTGACGGCTGAAGGGTGCCCACAGCTCCCTACAGAGACTCTGGGATGGAGGTGGGTGTCTGGCTCCCTGGAATTATTGGTGGCATGTGCATACAAATCACACAGTGCCGGAGCAGGGTGATGGTGGGGACCAGCCCTGCTTATTATGGGCAGTGTCCCCATAACCCAACGCTATTGCAGGCAGAGAAAGGGGCTGGCTTGGGGAGATGCTGCAGCAGCTTTGGCTTAAAGAGCCACAAGAGGCGACACGTCCCAGTCCATCCCAGTCCAGCAGTGTGGGATTGTGCCCCTCCAGCATCGGGTTCAGAGTCTCACCTGAGGAGCTTTGCAGCTGGGGAGGCTCTCCAGGTCTGCCCAGGCTCTGCACCGGCTCCCGGAGGAGCACAAGCTGAAATGTTCCATGGAACAGGAGCACAGCCCAACCCTGCACTGAGCAGGCAGCAGGGCTGAGTTAGGGATTGCTGCCGGGGGGTGGAAAAGGAGAATAGGTGGGTAGGAAGAGGATTGGATATTCTCTCCTGCTGGAGAGTGTCCTTTGCGCTCTGCCACCTTTCCCAAGAGCTCCAAGCACTTCCCTGCTGTTCTCATGCTGGACAACAGGCTTCAGGTGTTTCTAGTTTTAAGATTTAGGCAGCTGTGCCTGTTGTGACAGCATCTTAATTACTTTTTACTACTGTTCTTAAATTATGCAAATAAGTACAATAATTCCAGGTAGCTGTGGTGTAATTAGGAACACAGCTGTGATTTTTACACCGTGTGCAGGCACAGACAAGGGGGTGGGTGAGCGAATATTTGGGTACAGCCATGATCCAGCTGTGGGTTTGCTCCTGGGGCTGAAGCAGTGAGCGGTGGAGCAGCATGAGTTGAATTCCCTTGGCACAAGCAGTGAATTGGAGATGTTGAGAGTGCTGAAGCCCAAGTGATGTGTGGCAGGAGGTGGCTATGAAGGGTTCCTGCTGTCACACTGCTCCCCAAGCTCGGCAGGGCACACACACCAACCTGAACTTAGGTGCTGCCCTGCTCAGCACCAGAGGTGTCCATACATAGCCATTGTCATCCTCCATCCCCTTCCTGCCCTGGTGGATTCCCAGACAGGGAATCCATCTCTTTGGATGCCTTTCTCACCTACATGCCAAAAAACCAGATTGATTTGGTGCTTTTTTTTTCCTATTTACCTTAGATATTTTAATGCCTTTTGCCCGTTCATGCCCTTATTTGCTGATTTGTTTTTCCCATCCCCTTTCTCAGCAATATCAAGTTGCTGCTGCTGGAAAAATAAAATGAAAGCAGAAAGTTTTGGCCTTTGATCTGAAGGCTACAAGATTCCTGGGAGGCAATTTGAATTTGCTTTGGGGTGTATGCACGTGGGTGCTCACCTGCTGCTGGTGTGGCTGCAGCAGCTTCAGCAGAAAAAACCACACACCCATGTATGCACCCATGCAGATTGTTTTATCCTTTCAGCAATATTTTATTTGCTTGTATTAAAAATGGCTAAATTTCTGTTAAGGGTATATAATGCCAAGAAACAGTGTCATCAATTTGGGATGCAAAAGGATATCAGCTTCCTTTACCTCCCAAATTTCTCCTCTGCAGCCCAGGGAGGTCTTTATGCAGAGGGACAAAGATATGAAGTAAAATTCCTATTGATTTCAGATGCTTTAAATTCAACATATTTTAAGTGTTGAGGTGATTGAACTTAGCATCTATGTTTCACATGGATGATGCTTTATTTGGATTTAACATGCTCAGTGTACAGAAAACAATCCTCCAAAACACAGGACATTCCTGTTTCTAAATTAGATATTTAACAGTAGGGACTGCTAGGGAAAATGTTTTGTTTTTTTTTAATTATGTTGTTATTAGTGCTGTTTGAACTGGTCTGAGAGGATGTATCTTCCCAGCCGTGGCTGCTGCACGAGGGGAGCGTTGAGCAGTGTTTCCTGGCTGCTTGCCCTGGCCATGCAGGAACAGGACAGGAACAGCAGGGACAGGAGAAGTGCCACCACTGCAGGGAAACGGGAGCGTGGATGATGCAAACCCCCTGCCCTGCTCCTGTAGCTGTTCTTGGGCTGCTGCAGGCACTGCAGCTTTGGTGGGGGATATAAGCAGGTTTCCACCTTCTAAAATCAGCCCTGGCAGGGGTGGGTGGGAGGTGCTGCCTGTGCCCTGCAGCTGAAGGGTACCTGCTCTGTCCAAAGATAAAATGCTCTGCTGGAGTGCTGAGTGGGGGCTCCATGTCCCATGTGTTTGTATCCCAGCTTGGGGGAGAGCCTGGAGTGGTTTGTGCTGGTGCTGAGCTCTGCCATCACCTCCAGTGCTACATCCTGGGCTGTTCTGTGCCTGCCTGTGGGTGTTGGGGACAGCTGGCAGGTCCCAGATGGCATCAGGATCTCACAGAAATGGGGCACAGACAGGGTAGATCAGCGCAGGGATGGATGTTCATTGCCCTTCCCAACAACCCTTTCTTTCTCTCTCATTCTAGATGATTCCTCCAGACCAAGAGCTGCTGGTTTGGTATGGGAACTCCCACAACACCTTCCTGGGCATCCCAGGTGTGCCAGGGCTGGAAGAGGAGCAGAAGAAGAACAAACATGGTAGGTAACATCAGAAAGAGCCAAGGGTGGGCACAAGGCAGGGACATCCCAGGGGTATGTCAGATACCCCAGTTCTCTGTGGACAAGCACAGGGACTGTGAAATGATCCACACAGCTGGAGCAGATCCTCAGTTATTCAGGGCGATGCCTCCAGGCCAGCTTGCCCAGGGCTGTTGCCGGTGGGGTGGTGGCAGTCACTGCCTGACCCAGCCAGGAGGGAGGAGCAGTGCAGGGTGTGGGTGCAAGGCGGCCCCAACACTCCATGAAACACTAAGTGGATGAAGCCTCTACACCCCCATTCTGCATTTAAAGGATCTTAATCACCAACACAGGAGGGATGTCTCTGCTTGAGCTTCCGCTCTCTGCCTGTCTCAGTGGCTCCCTGAGGTGCTTCTCTGTGGTACAGCAGAGCTCAGGCTGTGTTTGGAGCCACTTCTGTGCTCCCTGACTTTGCTGCCCACTCTGAGAGAGCCATGTCTGAGCCCAGCAGAGCGAGGGGAGAAGCTGGGACTGGGGCAGGGGCTGGACAGTGTGGTTGGGGGTTCCTGAGAGTTCTTGCACCCCCCTCCTCCAGCTCTGTGTCTATTTATAAGGGATTCATTCAGCTCAGCTTGAACTTTCCCCTTACCTAAATCTGGCGGAGCCCATTCCCAGCACTGGCTGCATCCCAAAACCCTGAGATGACCACAGCAGCAGGGAGCCAGCAAGAAGGCACTGGGAGCTTTCCAGAGCACCCAGCACCCCAGGGAGTTGGGGTGGGCTGAGCTGCTGTGCTGGAGGGCAGCGCCTGACTGTCTCCTGTTGTCCCCAGAGGATTTCCACGCGGTGGAGACGGGGGCCAGCACCACGGGGCGCATGCGCTGCGTCATCTGCCACCGCGGCTTCAACTCCCGCAGCAACCTGCGCTCCCACATGCGCATCCACACGCTGGACAAGCCCTTCGTGTGCCGCTTCTGCAACCGCCGCTTCAGCCAGTCCTCCACCCTCCGCAACCACGTCCGCCTGCACACGGGCGAGCGGCCCTACAAGTGCCAGGTTTGCCAAAGTGCCTATTCCCAGCTGGCAGGGCTGCGGGCACACCAGAAAAGCGCCCGCCACCGGCCCCCCAACGCCTCCCTGCAGGCCCACTCACCCGCCCTGCCCGTGGCCCACCCTGCCTCCCTGGCCCATCACATCCCCACCATGGTGCTGTGAAGCTCCCAGTGCGGCAGCAGGATTTGGGACAGCAAAGACTGATGCTGAGACATGCAATGAACTGGGGGGGTGACCCTTGGCTGAGCTGCTTTGTGTCTTGGGTTGTTTTTGGGCATTGCTGACTGCAGGGGGTCGGCAGGAGGGGAACCCCCAGCTCTGCAGCTGAGTTGTGGGGGATCATCCCCAGAGAGGTGTGGCTGGTGGTCCCTGGGGTTGGCAGGGGAGAAGGGATGCAGTGGGATGTGCTGTGTGGGTTTGCCAGCGCACTGGGGGAGGACTGGGAGAGCCGAAAAGCTGGGCCTGGAGGAGCCATGCCCGGATTTTACAGATAATTTGGTAGAAAGAAAAATTCCTCTTATCCGTCCTCCTCTGCTTTAGCAGACACGTGCCCCACTGAAAGGTTGGCACGGCCCTGATGTGGCCCCCCCAGTCACACCTATTTGCCCTGGGAGTGGCTTTGGTCCCGGTGGCTCCTTCCAAGGGACATCTTTCCCTCTTTGGGAGCCCCGAGGTAGTGAACATTCTCATTTTCCTGCACCTGAGCGCCCTGTGCCCGCCCTGCTCCAGCCAGAGCCGTGTACTGGGGTCTGTCACCGCTCCAAGCTGTGCTGTGGGCAGAGGGGACATGGTGCCAGCTGGGAATGCCCATCCACAGGCAGGTTTTGCGGGGACCCTGAGCTCTGCCAGGCTGTGCCTGTTCAGCCCTGGCAGCTCTTCTCCCCATCCTTTTCCCAGCTGTGAGGGAACATTTTGGTTGGAATTGCTACTGCCCTCTGGGGACGGAGAAAACCTGTCCCCGGGCCAGCTCTGTCCCCAAGGACAACTCTAAGCGCCCTCTGGAGTCCCCACACTGCAGAGGAGGGCTGTGTATCATAAAGCTTAAAAGAAGGTATTCTAATATTAATTATAAGTCTAAGATGTATAAAGTTCTCACAAACGTGTTTCACTTCCAGAAGAAAATAAACAAAAACAAAAAAAACCCCACCCCCAAACAACTGTCACTTTAACTTTGTAAATATTTATGTAAACATTATTTACAAGACTTTGATATTATATATTATTTGATTGTATATGTACACAGTGTAAATACATTTGTACCTCTCTTGTATTCTAAATAAAAATTACTTGGAACATTTATCATTTAGAAGAGGGATTGCATGGAGAGCTTTATTTTATGTGCCAGGGGAAGGATGTGGGTGCTGGGATGAATGAAGGTCTTAATTACCACAAAAATGTGTGAGTGAGGAGATGCGGTGTCATCTGTTGGACCAAGAAGTGCACCTGGGAGGGGGAAAAACCCCAAGTTTTGGCTAAAGAAGCCCTTTTTCAGGTCTGGAAGATGGGATAAGGGCTGGCTCACTCTGGAGTGGGTATGATTCCACCCTGCCAGTCCCTATTCTTGTGAACTTTTACAGCTCCTCTTTGAAGCCACAGCTACTTGGCATCGTTTGATACATTCTGTGAATTAGTGCCCACATTTCGGCAGTGATACAGGTGGGATATGGGTATGGGATACAGGTACAAGCCCTGCTGGAAGGAAGCGACATTATTTGCTGATGGTCATCGCAACCGGTGCTTGAATGGATTCAACTTTTCCACGGTCGTATCGGTTCGTGCTGGCACAGCTCGGCCGAGGGGAAGGCCTCATCCACGGGGATGTTTAAGCCCAGCGTGAGCAGCGGCCAGCTGGGGAGGACATCAGAGGATGGCCCTCAGGGGGACACCGTGTGTGAGGGGCACCCGGGCTGTGGGTGAGCCCCAGGGGCGTCGCCCCCGTTCGCCAGGCGGGTTCTGAGGGAGCGGTCACTGCCGCGGGGTGCCCGCACTAAAGATGGCCGCGCTTCCCTTTGGGCTCCACCGCAACGAAGCCCAAAAGGCTCCTCATTGCCAGCAACAAACATGGCTTCCCAGTCACCGCCCTGCCGCCCTCACTCAAGATGGCGGCGCCCGCGCCCTCAGGCGCGCTTTCGCCAGCAGCCAACATGGCGGGCGGAAGGCGCGTACGGCGGGGCCAAGATGGCGGCGGTCACCATGAGGCTGCCGGCGGTCCGAGCGCCTCTGGATTCCAGCGCGCCCCGGGGCGGCGAGAAGCACCTGGTGGCACCGGGGGACACGATCACCGCGGACACGGCATACATGAGGTGCGGGCAGCGGCGGAGGGGAGGCGGCGGGGCGGCGCGGCGCGGCTTCGAGCTGTCCTTAGGTAGCCGCCGTCTCTCCGCAGGGGCCACGGTACTTATGTGGAGGAGGACAAGCTGATCGCCTCGGTGGCCGGCGTGGTGGAGAGGGTGAACAAGCTGGTGTGTGTGAGGGCGCTGAAGGGCAGGTGAGCGCGGCGGGCGCGGGCCGGCGGCGGGCCCGGTGTGAGGTGAGAGGTGTGAGGTGTGACCGCCGCTCTCTGCCCCAGGTACAACGGCGAGATCGGCGACATCGTGGTCGGCAGGATCACCGAGGTAAAGCCCTATGTTTGTGCAGGAGGAGGAGGGTGGTCGTGGCTCAGTCCGACTCTAAGCGCTTCCCGGGATCCTAAAACACTAACACGCATCGGTGTCCCTGCGCAGGGTACTGGGAACGTGTGGATTTTTACCGGGATCAGGCTGGAAGAAGCCAGCAGAGCTATCCCCTCCTGCGGCTCAGTGCAATTTTTGATTGTGTACCCATAAGTTTGGGTGGTTTTTTCCTCTTTAGGTTCAGCAGAAGCGATGGAAAGTGGAAACAAATTCCAGGCTGGATTCAGTCCTGTTGCTGTCGTCTATAAATTTACCTGGCGGGGAGCTGGTGAGTGTAGCTGGTTGTGTTTTGCATGGCATCTTAAGGGCCCCCACAATGAGCTGCTGATGGATGTTTCCTCATTCTGGGATACATGTAACTTTTCTCGTGATTTTTCAGAGAAGGAAATCAGCAGAAGATGAGCTTGCAATGAGGGACTACCTGCAGGAAGGGGATCTCATCAGTGTATCCTTCTGCTGCTCCCACTGACAGAAGAGCCAAGGGCATGGGAAGAACAGGGAGAGCTTGGCTAGGGGTGAGAGCTCTGCTGGGGTGGCACTGGGCAGCCTTAGGGACTCTGTTTCCTTAAGTGGCACCGACAGGCAGAGGTCCAGTCTATATTTTCTGATGGGGCTGTATCGCTGCACACCCGGAGCCTGAAGTATGGGAAGGTGAGTTATTCCAAAGCCCTTGATCCTGGGAAAAATCTGCACCAGCTGACTTGTACAAGTCTTTTTGAAGAAAAGAGCTCCGAGTAGAGCAGGATGTTGTTATAATCCATTCCTGCAGGACAGGAAGACTCTCAGCTCTTCTACGGGACCACCAAGCAAAGTTTCCCCGAAGCAGAGGAGGTGTCCTTGAGTTGCCCTTTGATCCACTGCTCTCCCCATCCACAGTTTCAGCCTGCTATTCTGTTTCCCCCACTAGCCACTTGGGAATTAAATCCTGGGGAGAGATCTCCTCACTCCTCTTCTGCTGGCTGTTGCCCCTGTGACTTGTTCCTCTCCCCAGGGCTCTATTTTAGGCTTTACGCAGTTGGCATTTATCTCTGGTTTTGTGCATTGAAATAGGCCAAGGGACCGTTGGAGCGTAGGCTGCAGTTTGGGATTACCAGACCAAGGGTATTAGCACTTAAAAGATGAAAGGGAAGTGTGCTTATTGCACAAAGGGTGAAGGACAGTGATTGGATTACCAGAGAAAGTGTTCTGCTAAATTGGGCCTCTGACTCCTCATTTTTCTGCAGGGATGGTTGATGTGTAGTTACGATCAAGATATTATTAACATTTGTGCTAAGCACTTAGAGTATTCTTCATCTTCAAAGGGCTGCACAGGCATTAGCTAATCCTCCCAGTGCTGCCAGAGGCAGGCAGGTTTTATATTCACTGTTTCACAGGAAGAGAATTTAAAACAGTGTTGTTCCTAGGCCAGGAACGGAGTGAGTGTGTATCAGTGACTTGGTGTTATCTGTGGTGGTTCATGATGTCTCTCACACTGAGCCTCGTGGTCTGCTCTCCAGCTTGCCCAGGGTGTGCTGGTTCAGGTCTCTCCCTCCCTTGTGAAACGCCAGAAGACTCATTTCCATGACCTGCCCTGTGGTGCATCCGTGATCCTCGGCAACAATGGCTTCATCTGGATCTACCCAACCCCGGAGCAGAAGGATGACGAGGCCGGAGGCTACACGGCCAACTTGGAGGTGAGCATCCAGGGAGCGTGATAGTCAGAGGCACGTGAGGAACCCGAGAATTTCAGGATCTTGTGTTAGGTTCACAGCAAGGCTTTTTTACTTGCATTATTCCCTGTGCATTCATCCCTTTTCCTCTGTCCTTCCTCAGCCAGTCCCCTTGTCTGACCGGGAGGTGATCTCACGGCTCCGAAACTGCATCATGGCTCTGGTTACTCACAAGATCATGCTCTTTGACACCAGCATCCTGTATTGCTATGAAGCATCCCTTCCTCATCAGGTACAGGAACCAGCAGTGTTTATTCCACACTGAGGGGAGGGAACAGAAAGGCTGCATCAGTTGCTGCTGAAGTCAGAGTTTCCTTTCAACTTACCAAAGCATCCTGTAGTAAGTGACAGTATGAACTCTCCTCTTCTGCACAACATAAGTTGTTTGCACAATTTCAAGGAATAGTTTGAAAGGTTCTGCCTCTGGCAAAGACTAACTATTCCTAAAGAGAGATCAGTTCCTTTTTTGATAGATGTTGTGTATCCCTTGCTGGGATTATGGACCCTTTTATTCCTGTGAAAACAGTGTTAAATTTGGCATTGTATGAGGGCACAGTGCATTTTATGAAGCAATGAAAAAGTAAATGTCATGTATTGTACAGAGAGCAGGCTCATGACTGTATCCACATCCTGCATTCTGGAAGACTGCCTCCATTTGATCTCTTGCTGTACAGCTTTTCACTGTGATTCCTGCCAGCACAATCACGGGCAATTTTCTTCCCATAAGTAAACGAGATCTGAATTCTGCTTTCATTCCCAATTAGGTGTTCTTTTGAAGTATAACTGTGCCCTTCCCAAATACAGTGTGTGTCCTTCAGGGAAGATGAGGAGGGTTAGTAGCCTCTCCTTTGATTTCCTCTGGTCTCTGTCAGAATCCTCAACTGGCAAAATTAATTATGCCTTAGACCCTCTGCCATAGGTCTTCTTTCACCACAACCCTCTAAACTCCTTTGCTGATCACTGCCATGTGTCAGGGACCTTTGTCTCCCCACAGAGTGCAGAAGTAGTTGTTGGTTCCTGGTGCTCATATTGCTCTTCTTTCCACTGCAGATCAAGGACATTCTCAAACCAGAGGTGACAGAGGAGATCGTTCTGGAAGCTCGGCAGAGGTTGCTGGATTTGGAGGGATAGGATAGGGCACATGGCCAGAAGCAGTCATTTGAAATCCCAGCATGGCAGCTTTGATTCTCAGTATTATATGTTCTTTTTCAGTGTTCTAGTCCCCAACATTCATTCCACACTTCAGAAACCACCAAAATTCCTCACTCCTAGGATATCTCCTGTGTCCTTTTAGTACAAAGTAGTACTTAAGTACAATAGCCTTTTAGTGCAACAGCCTGAAAAATTGATATCTGACCTTTATAAAGATCAGATGCAACTGGGACGTGTCTCCTAATACCTGTTGCTCTGTCTAGTGCCCCAGAACTTTGTGCAGAATGACAGAGAGGAAAGGATTTGTTTTGTGATGTTTCTTTCCCCAGAAGACGATTTGAATTTTAATTTACTTGTGATACAGATCTGCAAGTCTGTTCCCTGACTGAGAGCCCATGTTTTTAAGAATGTAAATGCAGACACATGTGTTTAGAGAACAGGAGTATCCACAGCCTTGCTTTTTGTTTTTTTTTTTTTGGTTTTTTTTTTGGGTTTTTTTGGTTTTTTTTTTGTTTGGGTCTGGCTGTTCATGACTTGAATGTCTCAGGGGTATGAGATGGGATGTGGCTGTCTCTGTCCATATGAGCCAGGAGCTGAGGACAAGCAATGTCCTGGTTTGTGTGTATCCTGCTGGTCTTTTTTTTTTTTATGCCTGAGAGGTGAGCTCTGCTTCCGAGGAGGTACCAATATGGTTTTGTACTAAGTATTTTACATTTTAATAAATTTTTTGAAACAAATCAGTCCTTCAGCAGTGTGTGCATTGGCTTGTTTTTAGCCTAGCTTGAGAGCTGTGGTTGGCTCAAATTTCCTTGTGCTAGGACACTTGGGATGGTTGCACTATCTTATCTCTCTTTTAGTTGTTGCCCTTCATCCCAGCAGGACTTGACGTTCCTCTTCAGCCCTTGCAGGGTCCTCTGTAAGGATTGCCTGGTGCTCACAGTGGCTTTCCAAGCATTGCCTCCCTGCAGGATCCCCTGGAGAGGTGAGTCAAGCAGAGGTGACTGGAGGATGATGGGGAGCCCAGTATGGCACTGGTGAAGATCTTCAGGCTGGTGGTTAGAGGTGGACATGTCGAGCCAAGTGTTGGCAGGCAGTCAGTCACGTTCTCTGTGAAGGATGTGATGCTTTCCCTGGGGAATCCTCTCAGCTCCAGGTGCTCTGTTACAGCTGGTTTATTATATATGTACTCTATCTATTTGTATTGCAAATATATCCTTGCACTACAGCACTGTAATTCTTAAAAAGGATGATAAAACAACTGAACCAGTTGTCCCTGAATCCAATTGCGCGTTGCAAGAAATTCTTCGTTGCTGTCCCTGCGGCTCGGGCTGTTTCCTTGTGGTCCCGAGCAGGCACTAGATGGCACCTTTGGATCGCGTTTGTGGCACTTCCCTTGGCCAGCAGCTCCGCCTCGCTGCCCTGCCAAACAGCAGCAGGGCCTGGAGGGCTGCCACCAGCGCTGCTGCCCAAATCCTAAAGCACAATGGGGCTGAGGACAGGCAAGGACATGGCTAATCCCTTCTGCTGCCTCTGAGAATAGCACTGAACTTGTTGGGAGTATCACTGGAATCCTCCACACAAGACCTGGGAATTGTTATTTTTGAGTTTTAAGAGGATTTCTTGTAAGTGTTGCAACAATCACACCCTCAAGAAGACTGGGGAACTTAAAAGCAAGGCTTGATGGTGACACTTTCAGGTATCCATGAGGCTGCTGGTAGCCACATACACACCTCCATGGACACGACTGGTTCGAAAGGACTAAAAAAGCTTTAGCAGTCTGTATCTTCTACTTAGAAAAGTACTTTTTTTCCCCCTTACCCAATGCTGTAGTTTAGCAGCTGTTTATCTTATTACCACAGGGGGAGATTCAGGGATTTCTGATAAAAAATAACTCAAGATCTGGACTGTTTCAGCTCTCAGCTTTCTGATTCCTCCTGCTTACTGCAGGGTTCCTGATGTTATGGCATTATGATGTGTTAAATGGGGGAGGCATGTGACTTAACCAGTTCCATTACTCCTGAATACCTGCTACTTTTGATTTTAGACCCAAGAAGACCACCAGCTGCTGAGGTTTGGTTGTGAATCTTTTCTGATGGGAGGGAACCAAAGGTCTGTGCTTTCCCCAGTGACCATGAGGGGTAATTACTGATCTCTCCACATTCAGCCAGTGCTGTGCCAAGACCTAAATTCTGTAACATGGCTTCAGCAAGGTCATTGCTGGCAGTTCCCATCCAGCACAGCTCTGCAGCAGCAGGGAGAAACAAGCCAGCAACAGCAGTGTCCCCTTAAATTCTTGAAATAGTCTGTGAGATTTTGCTGGGCAACTTCTAAGCAGGAAGGGTGAAAGGGAAGAAACTATGGCTTCTCTGGTTTAAGGGAAAAAAAAAAAAGTAATTGAAAGTAGGGTGGTAAAAACCTAATAAGTGTTCATTTTTATATGGGGAACTAAAAGGCCCATGCAGGCATTAAAACAGCTCAGACCAACCTGATTTCTCTGTTCACCAGTGTCTGACACTATTTGTAAAGCAGCTGTAGCTCCTCCTGTGCTGCCTCCTCCAGGGTTAATACATGGTGCAGTTGTGCTCAGAAATGGAGTTGGTAACTAGTTCCCTTGCTGGTGAGTGTTGCCTGTAGGAATGAGAACACAACATCACTCATCTGCAAAAAGAATTTTCTTGTTTCTTGGGGCCAGTGTTCATGTACTAATAGGAAGAATTCCTTTTCTCCTAGGAATAACCACTGAGACTTTAAATTTGTGCTAATGGGTTATTAATCCAATTACTGCTGCTTATTGCATTACTTCTGTACCATCCGTGCAGTTTTGCTGTTCAGCTGAGAGTGGTACAAATAAAAAGCTTTGCACAGACCTGAGAAGAGACTGAAATCCCACTGAGATTAGAGACATCTTGAAATGGTTCTCTCAGGTTCCTGAGGACTGTTAATTAACATGCTAAGTTTTATTATTTGGTGAAGAGGTTGAGTTTTAAAGATAATGTTATGGAGAAAATGTTACTGCAGCTGCTGGGTGAGAACCCACACTTAATGGGAGGTAAACAGAAAAAGTACTGAAGTATCTCTTCGCAAAAAATAAATGGTAGGATGTACACAGGCTTGATTGAAAAAAACACTGTAGCTTTTTTGTATTCTGTATTCACACCACTTTCTGTCTCTGTCTTCTCTAACAATTTCTGAATCTACTGGACAGCTTCCAAGTTTAACATGAGAGTCATGTTCACAAAAACTGGCAGCAGGGTTGGGGCCAGAACATGCAACACCCTTCAGGAAGGGGAAGAAGGCAGGTATCTCCTGCTGTGACATTTGGGAGTGACCTGCTGACTCATCTGCCTGTGTATTGTCCCACATCAAGTACAGCAATGCTCTGGGAAACAGGAAATGCTTTTGGAGAAACTGCTGAGTGGAAGGCTGGGAACTGCTGGCAAAGAACCTGCCCCACTTTGCTGCTTATGATTGCACAGCATCAGAAGGAACAACTGCATGTCGGCCTGAATGATAAACTCACCTGGTCTGTTAAATAAAAAGTAAATGCATTCATCTGCACAGATCTCAGGCAAGCCAGGGAAGAGCATGTTTACAGCCTGTACTGTCAACAGCACAGCCCTGCAAGTGTTTAAGGCCAGGTTGGATGGGGCTTGGAGCAATCTGGTCTAGTGGCAGATGTCCTTGCCTGTGGCAGGGGGTGGAATATGATGGTCTTTAGGGTCCCTTCCAACCCAAACAGTTCTGTGATTCTATGAGGTCCTGCATATTTGCAATGGCTTTTGCTTAATTTGGTGAAGGTTTTTTAGACTATTGTGCTTGTCTTCTGGAGCTTACTCTGCTTCAGCCCTGCCACGGTAGGAGAGATTATCCAGGATGCTCCAGTCAGACCCAAAAAAGAGTAACTTTTACAGTGAAGAATGGTTGGTATTGGGTTTTGTGACAAATTTCTCTTGGGCTGCTTGGCCTGTGCTGACAGCCTCATTTCCTCACTTTCCTTCAATCTGTGGGAGCCGAGCGGCGGTTGTATCATCTTGGTGAGAAGCTGATCCCCATTACTGAGATAAACATGGAGAAATTCTGCAGAGTTCAACAGATGTGACCCTGGATTTGTCTCAGCACGAGAATCTCTCTCTCCTGTGTGGGTGTGTGTGCAGCACAACCAGTCTCAGTACCTGCAAACTGAGCAATTGATGGAGAAATCCAATAGAAATGGTTTGAGCTCAGTCTCCTGACTAAGAATTAGTGATGTAGGAGCAGCCAGGCACAGCAGAGGTGGAGGATCCCGCAGGGCTGTATGAAGTGCTACATTTTGGATGCTATTGTTAGAAGATGAAAAATACAGGTCTGCCACAGACCTTGAATATGGCATAGGAGACATGGAGCGTGTTTGGATTTGTCACAAGGGAAGAGTCCGTATAAACAAGCTGCTCTGTGTCCAGATGGTTGCCCTGAGCAGGAGGCTACAGCACAGAATTGCAAATGTGTGTTCTCCTGTTGTCGAGTGGGAGCAACCACAGACCTTTGACCAAAACATCCTGACCTCAAGCTGCTGCCTTGACCCTCTTATATTCCCAAGGTGAACTGGAGAATGTATGAAAAACTAAATATCTTCAGCACCATGGTCTGGTTTTTAGCTCAGGGAACTCTCAGTGCCTGCTGAAGAATTTGGGGCTTTAACTCCATCTTTGCACCAAATGGTGCAAAAAATTGGTCAATAAAATATTTTTTCAATTGTCACTAGACTCTATGGCTGTTTTTTGTTATCAAGTTCTTGTGTGCTGAGAGCATTCATAAGGAAGTGAAGTCCTTTGTGCAAGCAGGGTGACAGATTCCTGGCTGTGCACACAGCTCACACAGCAAGGATCTCTTCTTCCTTGTCCATCTCTGCAAGCATCCAGGGTCCAGAGCTGGCCAGAGGCTCTGAGGCCCTTGCAGAGTCAGATCTGAGGGAAAACAACTTGGCTGGCCCCTCTACAGAGGTAAGGGATTTCACATGAGTTTTTTTGGGCCTTTTCACAGGGTTTTTTTTCACGGAATCATAGATTAGTTGGGGTTGGAGGGAAAATCTGGAGATCATCCTCTCCAACTCCCCTGCCAGGGCAGGGTCACCTGGAGCAGGTGACACAGGAAGGTACCCAGGTGGGTTTGGCATATCTTTAGAATGGGAAACTCCACGCCCTTTCTTGGCACCTGTTCCAGAGCTCTGCCACCTTCAACCTAACGAAATTCTTCCTTATGTTGGGGGAAACATTCTGTGTTTTAGTTTATGGCCATTGCTCCTCATCCTGCCAGCGGGCACCACTGAAGAGAGTCTGGCCCCATCCTCGGACACACCGGGGAGACATTGACATGGATTGCTGAGATCCCCTCTCAGCCTTCCCTTCTCCAGACTAACCCGGCCCAGCTCCGCAGTGTCACCTCATCAGAGAGCTGCTCCAGCCTCCCAGGATCTGCAGAGATGCCCCAAATCCTGCGGGTGCGCCCCGCAGGAGCTCTCCGGCTGCTCCTTGCCCATCTTGTCACCCATGAGGTGCCCAGCACTGGGCACAGCGCTCCAGATGCGCAGCGCAAAGGGAGGATCCCCTCCCTGCCCTGCCGGCCCCGCTGCTCGGAGCCTTCTCCCGGTCCCGGCGCCGGGAGCGGGGCCGGGCTCGGGCCGCGCCGGGCGGGAGGCGGGGGCGGCGGAGGAGGAGGGGCCGGAAGGGGATGTGACCGCCCGCCCGCCGGCCCGGGGGTTCCGGGATCTCCCTGGCCGCCTCCGCCGGTCCCGCAGCCCCGGGGTACCCGCGGCGCCTCGCCCCGCTCCGCCCGCCCGGCCCCGCTGCCGCCGCCGCCCGGGGATGCGGCCGGCGCGGTGCCCCCCGCCCGCCCCGGCCCGGCCGCTGGGCACGAACCGGCCTCCCGGAGCTCCCCGGCCTCGCAGCCCCGCGCCCGGCTCCGCCTGAGGCAGCGGGCACGGGGCGCCGGCCCGGCCGCCCCAGCGCTGCTCCGACGCCGCCATGGCCCCGGCCGGGCCCCCGGCCCCGAGGTAGCGGCGGGGGAAGGAGCCGGAGCCCGGTGACCGAGGGGCGCCCGTCCCATCCCTGCAGCCCCGGCAGCCCGCCCGGAGCTGCTCCTGCTGCTGCTGCTGCTGCTGCTGCTGCTGCTTCGCCTGCAGGGCTGACATGGTTCCAGCGCACCTGACCCGGCCGGACTTCAGCGATACTTAACGCGGCTCTTTGGCCTTTGCTAACTCAATGCTATGCAAAAGAAAAGGAGGAAAAAAAAAAGAAACCTTGACACTAGTTGTGGTGGGAATGGCTGTTTCCTGTCCTGGGTGAGCCTATGTGTGGTTTCTTGCTTGTGAGATGAACTAATTAATTCGCCTTTACCCAGTGGAAGACACACTACATATGGCAACTTGAAACTTTGGTAATGCTTGGTCATTGCTAAGCGGTTGGAACTTTTACTAGTTTGTTTTGTTTGGTTTTTTTTTTTTAATTTTTTTTTTTTTTGCATAAAGTCACCTAAGGAGCCTTGTTGCTGTCTTCAGGAGCATTGGAGGAATTTGTCTTAATTCTTCACCTTAAGTGACTATCCCACTGTGAGTGCAGCCAGTGCACCCACCCAAAATACCTTCTCCTTCAAAACTCCTTCCCAGCCTGGAAGATCAGGGATCACGGACTTCTTTGAAAACTTCTCATCCTGGGAAAGGCTGCCTATAGTTACTTTATGGGGCAGCAGCCTGGAAAAGTTCTTGGGGACCAAAGGAGGCCAAGTCTGCCTGCCCTGCACTTCATCAAAGGAGCAGGGAAGAAGGAGTCATCGAGGCATGCGGGCCCACACTGCAACGTCTTCGTGGAACATGGTGAGAAGTTTCTGTTGGTATTTGGTTTCATTTTGGTTTGCTGAGCTAGATATAATATGGATATATTCAAGATTATTTTATGGAGCAGACACAGACATGTACTTTATGGAAGTCTTGTTTTCCTTCCCTTGCTGCTTAATGCAAATCTTCTGTGATTGTTTATTAAGAAAATACATGGGTCAGATTGCTTGAAACCTGGGGAGAGGTTATTGTACAGCTAAAGGTGAAATGCAAGGAAGTAATTTTTAACACTGTACAAATTTCTCATTTCTGCCTTGGTTATGGGCTGGTTTGAAGTCTGGGAAAGTGATCCATTTTTGAGTTGTCTGTGTCATTATACAGACCAGCCTCAGCCAGTGGTGGTGCTGTGGTCAGTGACAGGTGTTCTTTAATTATCTTTACCGAAGAGACTTTGCTACTTGGAAAGGAAAAAAAACCCTTATTTTGGAAAGTTTGTGAACTTACTGCTGTTGTGAAAAGAGTTTCTTGTGGCATTTGGAACACCTTTGCTAGTGGTTTCTCTTTTTTTCTGGTTAAACCTTCATCCTGTGATGGACTGAAGTGCTAGAGGCCTAAAGTTTGGGGTAGAGCAATCTTGTCACTTGCTGGCCCTCTGCAAAGTATGGGGGGAGTTCAGAATCTCAGAAAAGAAGCCAAATGAAAAATTCAGTAGCATTCAGAAGCAGATTTGGTGACTGCATCAAATTCTTCCTTAAACAACCAATACCAACCAAACAAAAAAAACCCATCCTCCCAAAACCAAAGAAACTATAAACTGAAGGCATCCTTACAGAAGTGAGGTGCAGAAATGCATTGTTTTTGCTTAAATTCTGGAGTAATCCTTGCTTTTGCACAACACTTTAAAAATTCTAATGTTCTTTGAGATGACGTGCTGCTGGCTGCTGTCTTTGGCTGGAGAATGTGATTTTGACAAAGCTTCTGCAACACTTTTGTCCCGTAGAGGAAGTTTACCTGTGAACAAAACAAAACTGCATCTATAATCTTTATAGAAATAAAAATTGAAATATTTGCTGTCTGAGAACACAATGCAGTTAGAGGAAAAGTTTTGATCTTACTTTTTAAGGGCTTTGCTTTCTAACTTTTTCTCATTCTGTTTCTAGAAGGGCTCAAGGAGTTCTCTGCAGTGTTCAACAAACACAGAGATCCCATGCTTGTACTACCCTGCTGAAATACTCTTTTGAGTTACTTCAGTGTTTTATTTTCTCATACAATGTTTGTGCACTGAAGAAACTTAAGGTAGTTAAGGGAAGGTTAGAGAATATCAGGGCTAACTTGGCTCTCTGATGTTAAACCTGCTGCTGGATTTTTCCTTGTTTCCTGCTTTTACTACTTTGGACAGAGTTTCAAGGTCAGATGAGATACAGCCAGAGCACTTGCTGCAAGCAATACAATGTTCTTAGTCCCTTTGGTGTTTTGCTGTGGCAGAAAAGCCAGAAACATTCTTTTTTGATCATCTAACAGCAACAGGCAGATGGTAACTTCTTGCCAGTGTGACCTGAGGTCAGCAGATCCCAGCACATTCACGAGGAAAAATGGCATCTCTAATGTCCATGTGCCATATGTCCACGAGAGACCTTGGTGTCTTGATTTAGAAGAGAATAAACTTGAAAGGGGACATCAGGGCTAGGACATCTGTTGAGAGAACTGCAAAAGATCAGCCTCGCTTATACACATGAGGAAAAGTTTCTTCCTTTGAGTGGATGAAAAGATTCTTCCAAGTCCTGTCAGTAGAAGGCAGTACCACTGTTGTTTATTCAGCTCTTTTCTGAGTTTGGGCTGCTGCTGTCCTGAAAAATTCCATATTAAAAATCTGGACAAATTAAGAGGGAACAAAGTACATTTTAGAAAGTTCTTCCTTTTCCTTTCAGTAATTTGCCTTTGAAATACATAGACTGACATACTTTATAATTAATGAATGGATCAGTATTTAATGCCTTCAGTCCTATTTAATTATTGTGCCATGGGCTGTAGTTAATAAAAATAAGATTGGTGTTTTTCAGGGCTTAAATATTTGCATGTTTCCTTTTCAGTACATCATTACACAGTTTCTTATAAATACCAAACACTGTATCTGGTTTCTCTGTTGCACTGTGAGAACTGGTTTGTCCCAGGAAAATTGTGCTTCTGGCTTTTCATAACTGAGAAGTGCTTAAGGAGAAATTCCATGGTGGGCCACTTAAACCCTTAGAGACAGGTGAATTCTTAAATGCACTTGTCTGAAGTTCTTGTATATTAAAGCCCATGATAAAACAAAGAAGTGGAGCTTTTGGTAGCAGGGCTCTCCTTTTAGGGTTGTGTTTTTATAAAGGCATTCATGATCCTGTTTTGGTGGTGCCATTACCTGCAAAGTTCTGCTGAGGCTCCTTCAGCAGGCACTTAGTAAAAGATCTGGATTGATTCAGTGGTACAGATTTTGGCTGAAAGTGTTAGTGAATATTATCAGTGTAAGGCAAAATAACTTTCAGGAAAGTAATTCTGTTTTTCGGTCGTCGCCCTCTCCGTAGCACCCACAGCAACACATCGAGAGGCTTCTGAAAAGTCAAGGAGGCAACTGGCCAGAAATCAGCTCTGCTGGTGCTCAAATGTTCTGTGAGAATAATGCAGAAAGGCTCTAAATTTTGTCATGAGCTGACAATTGAGGAGTTCCTTAGGGGGAAAAAAGTAATCTATGTGCAAGTTTTGGGCTTCTCTCTTTGTGCTGTTGCTTTCCCCACCGAGGGTGTTTTACAGGCTGGAGTTCATGCTCGTGTCGTTACCCTGGGCAGCAGAGTAGCCCTTGCTGGGATTCTACAAATTTCACCCTGATGCAGATTACTCCAGCTCACAGTTTGCTTGCAAGCTTGAACTTGAGAGGAATTATAAAGGCAAAGTTTGCTTCTTTCTCTCTGCTTTTCTTGGTGAGAATTGAGTCTATAGTGACTGCTTTTTGGGGATATCCAGCTGAGAAAAAAGTGTGGCCAGTAGACAGCTAAGGGGAAAGACTCTGTCAGTGCACCTTGAAATTTGCACACTAATGTATCTTGTGCCTTTCCAGAATGTTAATTTTGGCAAAACTCAAACTTTCTGTAAAGAAAGGTGTGTTCTCAGAGGGCTCAGCTGTGATCCCTGGTTGGCAGGAGCTGGCTGGAGCGATTGGCAAACACCACACCTCCTCTGGCTGTCTTGTGGAGGTGTTGCTGTGCTGAGTGATGAGCAGATCCCCTGAAGCATGTTGGTAGAACAGTATCTCCAAGCAAAAGCAGCACTTGAAGGCTTAAAAAATGAATTTTAATCATTACATACGTGATGCTGAGATGAGGAAGAGATTGATAAAGCAATCAAATAAAAATAGCCTTTTCGTAGTCTTACATAGTGATAAAATGTGGCCTTAGAGTTTCCCTTCCAGCAGGTGACTGACAGGGAAGCTTAAATGAGCTGTTTACCTCATTGTAAAGAGAGATAACCTGCAGAACTGGATCCATTTTTCTTTAACATTTAGTGCTGAATATAGCTGAAGTCAGCCAACTACAGTCACTGTCATATTAGATCTGAATTCTTTTCTTACAAGGGTGCTGAAAGTTTTACTGCTTTAATTTGGAAGCAATTGTGCAAAATGGATCTATAGCACCAGCTTGCCACAGCTGCCAGTTGGAGATGTGCCCTATACAGTTCACTGTGAGGAAAAACCCCAACAATTAAAAGTGCCATTTCCTACATTATCGATTAAAAATAAATTTTAACGGTCTGTATGTTTAATAATCTATCTTGTTTTATGCCGTTAAGTTTCATGTTTCAAGTACTTCAATTGTGAAAATGAGTAAATTACGTTATAATCAGTTCTAAGCATATCCCACAGTGTGAGCAGCAGGGCAAGGGGGGAGATTCTCCCCCCTCTGCCCCACTGTGCTCATCTCAGAGGAGGATCCAGGGAGAGCTCAGAGCTCCTTCCAGTGCCTAAAGGGGCTCCTGGAGAGCAGGACAGGGAATTTGGACAGGGGTGACAGGACACAAGGAATGGCTTCAAACTGAGGGTAGAATAGATACACAGAATAAATTCTTCCCCGTGAGGGTGGGCAGGCCCTGGCACAGTTTCCCAAAGAAGCTGTGGCTGCCTCTGGATCCCTGGAAGTGTCCAAGGCCAGGCTGGACAGGGCTTGGAGTAATTTGGGGTAGTGGAAGGTGTTCCTGCCCATGGCAGGGTTTTGGAGCAAGATTATCTTCAAGGTCTGATTTTTGTACTCATTATCCTTTATCCTACAGGGGAGCTCAATATGTCTTCCTTATATGCAATATACATTTATTAGATAATCAATTGCCCATACATGGAAATGATTTAAATGAGACTCCTTCCATACTAGAGCTGTTTCTTCAAACCCATGTACTTAAAACCCCTACATTTATCTCTTTCCATTGTACCTCAGGGAATTTTTATACTTTGTCTCTGCTTCACCAACTGCAAAACCAGAGACTTCAGAGAAACTGCTTTACTACTCCTGGCTCCACTTTAGACCATTTACCTGAAATTGGATCATTAGTAGTGGCCTAATTGGAAGCCATTTTTTAGTCTGCCTTCAGTATTTCAGGTTTTCATTCTGAACTGACAAAACTTTCTTTGTTGTTAGGCTGGAGATTTGGCAGCTCCCAAATTTCAATTTCCATCTCTATTAGGAGAGACTTATCTCCAGCTTTTGGGATCATTGCTTATGAATCCAACTTCACTGTGCCTCAGTATTAGCCTGGTTAATGCTGACATCTGCCGCATGCTGAATGCAGATTTGTTTACTGCCTCCGACTGTATCCCTTTTCATCATAAAAACCACTTTGCTGTATTTTTTGCTTGCTCCAGTTATCAAATACTACTAGATTATGCTAAGAAGCTCTTCCACAAAACTTGATCTATGGTTGGAATATGTATGGAAAGAGACCTAAGACTTTCTAAAGTGCTTTTCCACAGGCCGAGGTGGAGGATGGTGATGATGATGGGGAAAGGCTAATCCCTTTCCTGGGCAAAAGCAGTTCTGTTTTGTGCACTGACTAATCTTTGATAACTTGCCATGTTTAAGCAGTTGATCTCCTTCATGACAAATAGGTAGCAGTTGCTCATATGCCAGACTTTCATTAACAGATTATGTTCGTTCTGCATTCTTATTTACAAATTTTAATATGAAGGCTGTGGTAGGAAATCAGGACAGGGAGGCAAGAGAAGGCTACAGGGTATTAGCATAGAAATCTTTCCTTCTAGGCGATCATCTCTTTCAGCCCACTTCAACATTTACCATCAAACTCGCAGTATTTTACATTGGAAAGTTTAAGTCTTAAGCTTGAAAGTGAGGAGGTGACACAGTCCCATTGCTGAGAGTCCTGAATTTCGTCCTGAGTTTGTGTTAGGCTCTGTGACAAATCATGAGGGTGCAGAAAGGTGAAAATGGCCTTGGAAAGTCTTTTCCTGTTGACTTTAGGGTGGTGATGCTGTTGGGTTGTGCCTTGGAACAACAAGGATGTGTTTCCAGCTGTGCTTGTAGGAACTGTGATGAAGCAGACAAGAAGTAGTTGGGAGAGTGTTTTGATAGCCCTGGTGTGGATGGGGGTATAACCAGAGCCTTGGCAGGTGTCAGGTGAGGAACACTCTTAGCTGACCTCAGGCAGTGGGGATGCAGAGCTGCAGGAGTTAGTCCAGCTCTTAACACCTGGCTGATACCAGTGCTGTGCTCACTGAAGGTTCAGAGCACCCTGCTCTGAGTTTCAGGCTGTTTGGAGTGTTTCAGCATTGCCAGGACATTCCTGCAGCTCCACCAGTTTATTTGATCCACCCTGTAAAGTTTAAAACCTGGATGTCTGTGGTGCTGTGTGGGTGGACATTGGGTGTGTTGCAGGTGCCATCACTTTCAGCTGTATTAAACACTCTGATATGCATTTACAAAGACTGAAGGAAGTGTTTGAAACATTAGTGGCCTAGTGGAGTATTTTTGCAGATGGACTTTTCGTTCCTTATTCTTTGGCAGGGGGAAGGGGCTGCCTTCTCTCTGCAGTGTCTGTTAAGAGCCGTGTGAGCAGCACCAGTGGCTGCACCCAGCAGTGTTCTCTCAGTTCAGCCACGCTGTGCCATTCTTGTGAGAAGGAGTTATTCTGCTCATAAAAGGTCTCTTGTGAATCCCAAAAATCCTTTGCTGTAGGAACATTCAGAGCAGTTCCTGCAGAAGCAAGAGGGAGTCTTGCTTCTTTGCTTCACTGACTCTCTTATCAGTCAGCTCTTACTCTGCTCAATGTTGATTGAAGATCAATCTAAACACTCTGTAGATGTTATTAGTCTGCTTGCCAGAGTGTCCATTTAATTGGTTTAAGGAGGATTCTTGGGTAAAAAGGTAATGAACATTCAATTTTAGTGAGTAAAGCTGCCTAAGGCAATGTCTTTCCTTAATTCTTAACTAAATTAGTTCTTAGTTAGTTCTTAACTCTGGTCTTTCTTTAAACTTCTGTGTTTAATCCCAGTGTTGCACTTAGATATTAAGCATAAATGTTTGTGAGATGGCTGGAAGTTTCATCACGCTTGTGGCAAAATTTGATATAATTCTGCTAAAATGGTGTGTTGTGCTCTGGGAGATGTCCCTTTCTACACATTTCCTTATGTGTCCTGAATACCAGCTCGCTTTAGATTTTGCTTAAGTACTCTCTGAAATTAGATTTAGGGCTTTTTTTCATGTGTGTTTTCTTTTTCCCCAGCAATTTTTCCTGGCTGTTACCAGCTGGGTTGTGAAAAGCAGGAGCTTGCTTTTATGCAGAGTGATTGCTGCTAATTTACATGGATGCAAGCAAGCTCATCATTCTTTCATGAGTGAGGAGACTGCCTGATTTATGTTGTGTCATTTCTGAGCACTGTTTTTACCTAATGAATAGACTTTCACAACAGATTATTAATCATTAAGACTTCGGTTTCATTGTGTGTATTAAAGAATCAATATTGCTACATGTTGCCTGCCTTGAGAAGCTGCTTATCCATTAGTGCTGCTTTTCTAAGGCATTCTGGTGCATTTATCATTTTGGCTGACTTCAGTTCTTACCTTATTCCTGCCACGTTTTCCCAGGGCCTGAGCTGTGTCCAGTCTGCCTCCCTGTAGATTCCTCCTTTGAAGTGCTGTCTGAGCAGTAGCAAATGTTATTTGCTCCAGTCTCTCCTTAGAGCTCATGAAATAGTAAAAGCTGGACCTTCCTCTGCTGTGGTTTGCACACCACATTTGCATCAAAGAGGGAGTGATGGCCTCAAACTGGGAATAATGTGTGGTGAAGACTATGTTGAATTACATACCCTGCTGCCTGTTCAATGCCTGGGTTTTGGATGGCAAGGCTGGCTGGAGGACAGGATTCCCCAATTCCCTGACCTGCTCTTTGTTCCCTGTCCAGTGTCCATCTCTGCTGGAAGTACCGAGTGACCTGGGCTTGTTCCCTGTGCTTCCCGTCACGCTGGTGCTGCAGAGGAGGAAATTTCACTTGCTCTGCACATCCAGAATCCAAAACACACCCATGGGCTCTGTCAGTGAGCTGATCTCCTGCCACACCACACCTGGGGCAACTGGTGACTATTTCATGGCCTTTTCTTTGTGTGTGTGTGTTCCCAGTAAAATAAAGTTGTTTTTCCAGAGGCTGAATGTGTGAATGGTAGTGGGATAAGGACATGGAAACTTTAAATAGGAAATTCCTTGGGCTTTCAGGAAATGTTTGCTCTGTCATTTGTATTCAAGCTGCCTAAATTCAAAGGCTGCTTGTTAGGTTCAGCCTCATTTAACATACCTGGTGAGGGGCTGTTCCCAAGTTCTCAGTTCCTGACCTCAGAGGGTTATCACAGGGCTGTTTTGCAGTAAACACAACTGTTTTCACTTGGGTTTTTGTGAATGAAATTATTTTAATTAAAGTGTTTAAAATTATTTACTTAATTAGAATTTAAGGTTTATTGCAAAGGTGTAAAGCAAATTAAATTGTCATTTGGGACACTGGCCACCAGATGTCTTCTGTGACTCTTCACTAACTTCTCTGATTAACACAATCCTTGCAGTGAGAATCGTCTTGGAAATGAACAGAAGTTTAAAAGTTTAATGGTGAAAACCAGGGTCAGAAGTGACAACTGTGGATTTGAGAAATGGTGGCTGTCAGGTCTTTTTAGATTCTACTAGAACCTGTAATCTTTGTGTTGCTGATGGAAAAAAAGCTTAGTAGGTGATGTTTGCTTTCAGTGTTAATGGGAAAATCTTGCTCCCTCATCTTCTCAAGCTCCATTTCAGCCCATTCTTTGTTTAAAAAAGAAAATAAATAGTTTTCAGTTCTGCATTCCTTTTCACTTATTGATGTCTTCTGCAATTAGTCTAATTCCCCCACTTATTTTGTTATGCTGCATTGACTTTTAAAAAATATAAATACTTCCCTAATATTAATATTAGGTTCCTCACAGTATAGAAATTGATTTGGTAAATCCTCTTGTAACATTGAGTTCAACATTTGTGAACATGAGCTTTTTATGGCAAGGATACTCAAGGAATATCTGGAAACAAATTCAGCCTGTGACACTTATTTACACAGTTGGTGTTGTCTGAATGGCAGAATTGCTCTCACAGAGCTAATGGTGGAGTTAAATTGTTATGAAGTCATAACAATGCTTACAAAAGCAAAGCTGTAATCTAGTAATACTCTATTTTACTCAAATCTCTTTTGGGTGAGAGAATTTTATAATAACGCAGAAGATTTAGTGCATCTAGCAAAATAGTTTAGGTTATAAATATGTATGTGTGAATGGGGTTTCATTTTTATTATTTTTTATTGGCTCCAAGTTCTTTTCATTCCTGATATAAGTCTGGCAACACATAATGTTCATTTAAAAACTATATCCCATTTTAGCCTGAATAACTGGAACAGCTATTAGAGCTATTGTTGTCTGGCTACACCTCATGTTTGCAAATAACTTAGGAAAGCTCAAATGAAAAGTTTTGAATAAATGCCAAGCTGTTATTTCTTCTTTAATATATTTAGCTGAATGGATAAGAAGCTGCATTTAAAAGTCTCTGCAATCAAACCATTACTTCCTACAAGACTTATTGATGGATTGCACTAAATGTGTTTGCTATATACATTCTTTTTTTTTTTTTTTCTCAACGTGCAGCTATTTAATAGAAAATAGATGTCCTTTACAGGAAATGAACTGGAGGGAACACAAAGCTCTTCCCATCATTTGATACTGTTGATGTTCATATAGAAGCTGTAATTTCCCTGGGCTCTGCAGATTGTCTGTTATGTCTAAATAGTGCCTCCCACGCTGAGGGTGGATGTCAAGGTGCTATCATGTTTCAGGTATTAAGCAGTAATTATTGTTATGAGGTGATCGCATCAGACAGTGTAAGTATTGCTCAACCTTTCATATTCCATGTCATAGGGAAAAAGAAAGTGTTGGGGAAACTTCAGTCTAATTTAGCCCTCACTGTGGCAACTGCTGGTGGTTTTAACCTTGCTCTTGCTGAAAAGTGAGATAAAAAAGGCTTTTCATGACCACAGGTACACCACCAGGTGTGGTGTGGTCGTTGCGCTTGCAAAAGATAACTTGGAGACATAATCTGGGAGTTAATTCTGGATTTGCTGTAGCAGTGAGTCTGGAGAGGGCCGAATCCTGAAGGCTGTGGCTGGTTAGTAAGATGTACTGAGCTACCTCATAAGTAGGTAATACTTTGAGCCCAGCAAAAGGGAAAATTAGAATAATAAAGGCTGGATTTTTGGAGGCAAATGCTAGCTTGAAATGCTAATATAATCATCTTGGTGACTGCAGTTTTGCCTCTGCAAAGCAAAGGCAGTGCATGACATTTTCACTGAAGACCTGCTGCAATGTTGATAAGCCGACCTCTCCTGAGAGGAATTGTGAACTTCACTGAGCAGCAGCATAGCTTTGTAATTGTGGTTAAAAACACGGGATTTCAAAAGCATTAAATGAAAATAGAACAGCCCTGCATTTATTATCGGGTAAAGATTCAAAGAACCGTGAAATGTTAACTTGAAATATTTGCATTCCACTCATAGGAGGAATAAGTAGCACAAATCCAGTGAGGTGTTTTTGCTCTGATTTGTTAACTTGGGCTGCTTTTCCCCAAAAAAGTGAATATTGCATTGTGTTGGCCATGCCCACATCATGTAGTCCTGCCTGACTGGAGAGGCATTAAAACATTGAGGTGAAAGTCTCAGACACCAGCAGAGCCATTGCTGTGCAGCTCAGACATCTCTGTCATCAGCAGCGCTCCCAAATTAGGAAGTGGTGGGCTCCAGCAGGACAGGGAGTGGGATGATGTGGAGCCCCTGGAATGAGACACATTTCATGGCTGGGGACAGCCCTGAATCACGGGGTGCTGAGGGTGCCCTGAGTCACGGCGGCGGTGGCAGAACTTTGTCTGCCCAGAGATAAAGGTGGATGTTGTGGCTGAAATGGGGAGATCACCACTCAGCCACTTCTGAAATAACTACACCATGTGGTAGCCAAGGTGCTTGGTTGAGCTGAAATGTCTTGGCCATTCTACTTTTAAAATGCTCCATGGATGTCACAGTTTTTTAAATTCCAGATTTAGAAGGAAGGTGGCTCTTCTGTGGTTACGAGGCTTTCATCTGCTGAAGTTGTGTTTCAGAAAGTTGATGTGCTGCTTGTGAAATGCTCCCCTAAGGCAAACAAGCCCTTCAGGGAGGGGGACTGAGGGCTGGAGTGAATCAAACAGGCATTTTACATTTCAATTATTAATACAGTACTTTTTATGATTCTCAAATTGGAATTGCTAGCAGCTGAATTTTAAAAATGTAGTAACTTCTGAAATTTTTAGGAGTAAAACTAACCCTGTGGAAGTAAAGGTGCTGTCGTCTACTGCAAGACCTCTTTACTACAGCCTTGCACAATCACACTTGGATTTGAGTTCTCTTTACCTTGCTGCAGTGTGTTCTGTTTGCATCCATGGTCAGCCACGTGGAGGTGTCCATAAGGGATGAGTCCAGGGGAGCTCTGCAGAGTAAGGTCTTACCTGTGAGGACTCACACTCAAAAGGTAATTGCAGGATGCATTCCTGATTTGTAATCAAATTATGATTTCTTTAAAATGGATCCAAATACAAATTGTGCTATTAAAAATTATTATCACAAGGATGCCAAATGCAAAGCTGAACAAATGGATTTCTTTTAGACTACAACAAATTGGATTAGAGTATGTTCGATGCCCTTGTGCCTCTCTCCCCATTAAAAAAAAGTATTTAAAAAACCAATCTGAGTGTAATACTCTAGGCAAAAAAGTGATGGAGGAGGAGGTCTGTGAGAGAGATTTTGTGAAAAGTTCTGTTAGTGCACTTACCCCTTGACTCCATATTGTGGTGGGGCCAAGCTGTGTGAGTGCAGCTCCTGCCCAAACAAAGCCCCACAGGAGCCAGGGATGTTGGAATTCACCTCCTTGTGCCATGCAGCACTTGTGACTGCTCTGGAGTATAAATCACGACTCTTGATTTCAGGGGCTGACACGTCAATCTGCGTACCCAAGGTTTGGGGCTGTGGGGAGGGAGTTGCTTTGAGCCTGGGATCATACCTGGGATGTTTTAGGAAGCTTTGGCTTGAGGAGCTGGCCTTGCCAGGGGTTGGCCTGGGGGTGTTTTATGGGATGCACAAGTCAAAGCAGATAGCAGGGATGAGGGAGGAGAGCCATGGAAATGTTCACGGCTGCTCCGGGGCTCTTGTGCCCTTCCTGCTGCGGGGGCGGCTGCGAGCCAGCCTTGGTGACAGAGCTCCTGGTACTGTGACACCACAGATAAACCACAACAGGGACTTTGGATCCTGCTTTTCCTCCACTCTTCTTCCCACATCTGTCCTTGCACACAGTAGCGAGGTGCTACCAAAAGCAGACCAAATAATACAGGAAGAAAAGCAGCTTTTTTCTTTGCATCTGACATCAGTGTTACGTTGCAAAGAATAACTGAGATTTTTTTTTTCCCGGTCATTTCTCCTCTGTGCTGGGCTTGTCCTTAGATAAGTAAAATAGTATATTTTCTGGCTGGGTAATTGAGGTTTGTGCAGGCAGTAATTCCAGGGATGCACCAGTGCTGAGGCAGAGGAAATCCTGTGTTATTCCTTGTAGCAGGGAACAGCATCACAGATAGTTAACAAGTACCTGCTTGGATTGTTCGTAAGTGAAAACCAGTTCCTTTATCTTCAAGTTCTTTATCATCAGAAAGCAGCAGCTTCTTGCTCTATAACCCATATAAATCAGTAATAAGATTTCTTCATAGGAAGGGAAGAGGGTTGAGAGTGTAGAAGTGCTTGAAGGTCCTCAGAGAGAGAATAGTTTGTGTTTGCCATTTTAAATTGGAAGCTGTGTCTTTTGTACAGATATTGATGCCAACATGGAATGCTGTGCATGTTTATTTGGCTTTGATTTATTCATTGGAGTGGAGGAAGATTAAACTTTTCCTGGATAATGCCTCTAGTTGATGCCTATCCTATCAAATTTGATCCTTTGAAAATCTGTGTTGTATATCCCTGACATTTCACACTCATCTTGCAATTGCTCACCTTTTGTCTTCCAATGCGTGAAAGCTGTTTATTATTATTTGTTTTGAGTATTTTGGGGTTGGTTGTTGTTGGCTTCCTTTGTCTTTATCATACTGTTGCTTTTTTCTCTTGGAGAAACAACTGTCCATTTTCAAATTGGATGCTCTTGCAGGTTGAGTGATTGCTTTGTATTGTGTAAGGCTATGGAAATCCTGCTGTTGAGCTGAAGCAACTGAAATCCTTGTTTAGAAAGGAAGTAATAATTTCTTACTGCCTGCTGGAAAAGCTGTTGGCCTGCTCCTGCCGGTGACCTGCCAAGGATTTAAGAAAAAAAAATTGGGTTTTATCCTGTTTTTTTTTCTTGGTTTTAAGATGGTCAAAGCTGGCATGAAAAATAGCGGTTTTCAGAGAGGGGCTTTGTCTGCCCAAAGCAGCAAAAAAGAGCAAACCTAATCTTGCTTTTCTTCTCAGGTCAGCTTTGAAGTTGTTGGATATATTAGCTTGCTATTGAAAATAGTATTTCTTTCTTTCTGCCCCTTTAAGTAAAGAGAGATGGCTGCTTTGCCCACTCAAATAGATATTTTGGCAGCTTTCTATACAAGTTCTTTCTTGCTGCATTTTGGGAAAATGGTCCTTAGAGATTGGCAGTGTCCTTTTTGGGACAGCTGGACTTGAAAGGCCGGTGGCATTTGGATAAGGTGACGTCCATACATCCCTGACATCTCTGCTCTCCTCTCCCACCACAGCCTGTGACCCTTGAGCTATTGATCACTGCTTCTGTAATTAAACATGCAAGTTGGTGTAACTCCTGAGCAGATGGTAGAGAGCAGTTTTGCAGTCTCTAAGGTGCAAAATAACAGCTCAGTGGAACCAGAAAATCAGGCTTGTTCTTGGGAACCTCGCTTTTTAGCTTTCTTGGTGACATGGATCAAAGCTTTTAGCCAAACTCATCTGTATGACTGGATCACGGTGTCTGAATGAAGCCTGAAGGATTATGTGGACAGGAGGCTGTTGTGAGTTATAACAAGAAGTTTTGTTTTGAAAACCTGTGTTTTTCTCCTACATTGCAATTACAGGGGATGGGACTTAGATTTCCACTTTGTTGTTGCCGGTTGCTGAGGCCTGACCTGGAGCTTGCTGGGAGGTTGGCAGTGTGATTGCAGCACTCTGGAGCAGGACAGACACTTGGGACTTCCAGTTCAGACACTTCTTCTCATCCAGCCTGCAGATTTTTATTTCTTTTAACAAACAGTTGCAGAAATTGAAGAAACAATGCACAGGTTCATGTCTCAGCAATTTCTCTTCTTTCATGAACCCTGACCAACACAGCAATGGGAAAGAAAGAACATAATTGTAGCAAAATGTTATGTGTGTCTCCTCCGTTCTGCAAAGCCTGTATTTTAGGGAAGATTGTATTGCTGGACTCAATAGTCCAGAAACATTGTCCTTCCATTTCCTCTACATTGTCTCTTTCCTACAGATATTGTTTACATAAGATGCAGTCAGAATTAATGCATTTTTAAATATATATCTTTTCTGTGTCATAAAATAGCCATTCCAGCTGAGATTGAGTCCATCCTTCAGCATCCATATTCAAAGGAAAAGTCTTAAGAATTATCAAAAAGCTGAAGCTGGAGGAGGCCATCTTGCCTTCATGATCCTTTGGGCTTTGAGATTTTGGTTCGGAGCATTTGGTATTTTTTTTACCTCATGTCTGGGGACATTTTATCGTCCTCCTCTTTCCTGTTCCGAGCAATTACCATTTATTTTATCTTCAAGCAGCAGCCTGTGGCAATAAATTTTAGGAAATTCCTTCCCGCCCTTTATTAAGCCCTACATAATAGCTTCCGCTACTCACTCATACATTCATTAGGAAGAATTAAACGAGTGCTGGCGCCCATTAGCAGAGTGTTTAATAACCTCTCCGAGGGAAGGTGCAGCAGATTGGAATAAATGAACAGGAGCAAAAACAAATGAAATAACTTCATAGAATATGCTCAACTAATTCGTTCTTAGAAAAACTACTTATTTACATGAACGTAGCACTTCAAAAGTTGTTGGTTTGAAACCTCTGACAGAAGAGTCCCTGAAGATCTACGGGCAGTGACAGTGAGAGCGTGGTTATGGTGCCTGTGGGCATTTTAGGGAGAAAAAGGGCATTTTAGTGTGTCCTGCCCACTTCCCCAGCTGCTGATGCTGTGCTTATGGACTGCAGGGAGGACATCTGTCCTGTAGGAACTGGGCCATAACTAATGGCTCATCTCATCTGGTGGCAGCCACACCAGAGTCCTTGGCTGCCTGTGATGCTGATCCCTGCCAGGATGGGCTATGGGGCAAACACAGACCTCGTACCAGTAAGGAAATTACCCCTCCTCCATTGGTTCTTAACTATTGATTTAAAGGAGATTCACGCTCAGCTGACAGTTGGCATAGGAGAGATCGGAGTCTGAGTACCCCTAAGTGGCTTTTCCAGAATAAAGATAATATTGGAGGCATTGCTGTAGGGAATTTCCTTAGGAAATCTCAACTTGCAGACAGACTGGAGTTGCACGTTACAGGAAGTGTTTTGCCACTAGTTCTTGTACTTTCCATTATTTGACAGTATTTAATTTTTATGTGTATGATCTGATCCACGCAGATGAAGGAAAGTTGCTGGGACTCGTGTGGATCCAAGTGCTCTTTTGCTGGATATGCATTTCCTCTTGTCTTGGTGGAAAACAAGCAGAGCTTTAAGATCTGCTCCTGTGTGTAACTCGTGACAGCTCTGTACCTCGGTGTAAAACAAACACTGTACCCACGGTGGGCTTGCAGTGTCACAGTGTCTCCCAGCTGTGCTCAAGCCTTTCCTCCTCCAGGATCTGATACTGACACATCATTTTCACACACTTCAAAGCTTCAGATTGATTCTCTTTTGAAAAAAAAAGAAAAGTTCCAGTAAATAAAGCAAATCAAAACTCTACAGTAGCAGTTTTTATGGCTAACGTTTCATATTGGCAGTGCTGACAACCTTGTTTTCATTTTGCTGTTACCTGTTTTGGAGACAAAAATGTCATTGTTGTAATTCAGGTCTTGTGGATGAGAGTGTTTTTTGAGATTTTGTGTTGTTGGGGTTTTTTTTCTGTAGTCATTTCTGATCTCATTTGAGGAGCTCAAAGAGTTGAGAGCAGTGACACAATAATTGCAGTTATTGAACCAGAGATGCAGTCTAAGACTTTTACCTGGATCACTACATTTGATTGATATTTTAATTTGGTTTTCTGGCAGATGAAAGATAATGAGAATCAGTTTGCATTTGGAAATATTTGCACTGGAGAATTCCTAATTTTTTTTTAATTATTGCTTTTTACCTGCTTATAGTACATATGCAAGTTTCCTGTTTGAGACCCCTCATTATATTTCAAGCTTCAACAGTATCTGAATGGAAAGAATCTGCACAAATCATTTCAATATGCTGCTAATACACACAGAATATCTTTTTCTAGTCTCTGTGCTGGATAATAGCTCGGATAACAGCTTTCAGACACGTAAATAACATTGCAGAGACATGGTGCAGACTCCTTAATGGATAAATGTATTTATGAACCTGGTTATTTGCATTGCTTTTTAAATGGCCTGATGACCACCCTTCATCTGAGGGAAGAAATAACTCGGGTAGATTTTGAGCAGATTGGTTTTGGCTCAGTCTCCTGCTGTGATAGGTGGACAATGAAGTGTTCCTAGAGCAGGACTGAGCCTGCAGAAGAGGAGGGTGAAATGCTGCTGATGAGCTGATTGATTCCGGTTGGGGTCACTCCCCTGGTAGTAAATAGCAGCGTTGGTAATTCTTGCTATTTTAGTGCAAGTTTCCTAGGTATTTCCACTTCCTAGTTGAAATCCTGCTGGATAGAGGCAGTAAAAGCAGGGTTCACATCCCTCCAGCAGTGCTCCCTCCAGCTCCAGCTTTTCCTTCTCCCCCCCTGCTTCCCTTGTGGTGCTCCTGGAGGAGATCTCTTTCCATTTTAATTACTCTTTTGTCCCGGATTTGAGAGACTTGCTTAAAGGCAAATGGTTGCCCCTCGTATATAAGCTAATAATTGTAATGTAAGCTAAAACCTGTAATAATATCTTTATCGCCTTGGAACAATTCCCTGCTCCTGATGTCCTCTGGAGCAGCAGAAGCCATCGGGCGCTGTGACATTTGATAGGAGTTGAGGTGGAGCGGCAGCTTGCTAATGGATTTCTGATAGTTCTCCTGGCCCATTCTCCTGATGGATGGTGTTCTATCAGGCTGGGAGCCGATGGAAAGGCTCTGCCATCCTGTCATTGCCTTTCCCTGCGAGGACAAGAGCAGCTTTCCTCTCCTGTCCCGGTGGTGCTCTCCTGCTCAATCAGATAGAGAAGGGCCAGCTCTCTGTTGGAAGCTGAAATTAGTGGTGCAGTTTGTATTATCTCTTTCCTGGGCGGCTGGTGGAATTCCTCTTTGCCCTGGGGAGGCTTGAGCAGGCTTTCCTATGGCTGTTTCACTCTGTGAGTGCCTTAAAGCACTGCTGGTACAGAGCTGGCTGATGTGGGGCTGCTGTGGGAGGTGTGTTTTGGGTGGGGGGTTTCTCTGTCTCCTGGACAAAACACCTTTTTATGCCAGACCTCTCCATTTCAGGCCAGGGAAGCCACATCTGCCTGGGGTCAACATGCAGGGTCCCTCTGCAGAGCTGCCTTCAATAGGGCTTTTATGCAAGGAACTCTTAAATGTGCTGTGACTGTTGGTTTAATAACTCAGTTGTATGGTTTGGAATATCTACTTGAGCGTGCTAGTGGGAAAATTCAGGGTAATATCTTTATTTCAGTTGTTACAAGACAGCAAACATCTTTAAAACAAAATAACATTGTAGAAAGAACAATTTATTCTTAGGAATGATTAATTAAAATGTTTTTATCGACTTGAAAATCAGCATTTGTGGCCCCTTTACCATCTCTGAAAGCCTGAACCAGCTCATTCCTTTCTCTTGAAGGATTGATTGCCTTCCGACAGCTCCCAGAGAACCACAAAAGTGAATTTTGGGCTTTGTAATTAAGATATCTTGAATTATTTCTGATTTGTCAACATGACTGATGGAAGGGGTTGCATGCATTTCTTTTCCTTCCACTGATACACTCCTGCATGTGGAGGCATTCTGAGGGCTTTGTGGGTGTCAGTCTGCAGAGTGCCAGCCTGCAGACTTCACTGCTGGAGCAGTGGCACAGCTCTGCCCAGGGAAACCCCCTTCAGGCTGTGCCACCCTCATGTTTTGTTTTCTGGAAATCTCCAGGCCAATTCAGCCTGGGGTGTCGAGCCTGTTGAAGATAGCCAGTGATAAATTATGTTGTACCAACCTACATAATAAACATTAATAATATGTTACAGGAGATTTTATTCCTATGCATTTGACAAATACCTAGCTCACATTTCAGTAGATATTCATCCTACCACCCCTCACCACCAGTTAAAAAAAAAGTAACTAATGAATTGTTGGCTTAGCTCAGTTTTATGGCTTAGAAGTTCAGGCTGTGCATTTCTTTCCGTCACAATCTCATTATATCCAACAGCTGCCTCTGGCCTGGTTCAGATAAACAGTATTAACTCGTATTTAACCCCAAACCCTGTGTGCATAGGCTGTGCTGCCTTTCCCTTGCACAGGTGATTTGTAGCAAGGTAAATCCTTTCCCTGCAGGCAGCTGTCCCTGGGGAGAGCTGATGGGCAGTGCAGGAGTGCCCCATGATCCCTGCCTGGGTTTTCAGGGGCAATTTTGATTGGACTCATCATCCTGTGAGGAGAATATCATTTTCCCAGGACATGCTGTCTTTTGGTAGGATTTTGAAACGGTGCTCCCGTAGTTTTAAGAAGATTTTTCCCCAAGATCTTCCTACTTGTCTAGGAAGAAGGCCAGTTTATCTTCCTCTCTTTCTATTACTAACTTGTTTTGACTGGTATTATCTCCCCGATTTTTTTTCCTGTTTCCATGATCTTTCTGCCTCTTTGATTTCCTGTAAATCTAGTAGAGCTTATGGATCAGCTTCAAAGCCATCAAGACCTCCTGAGCTCCTCGCAGGGCCACAACACCTGGTTGTGTCACATTGCCCAGTCCTGTCCCTGCTGAGATGTGCAGCTGGAGCTCCCCTCTCTGGCCTTTTTTTTGACTCCTCCAGAAAAGCAAGTTGATTATTTTAACTTGTAATAGTTATACCTATGTCCCGTGGATGGGCTAATACCAGGTATCAGTACAGGCTTCCATTATCTCTTCATTCATAGTGCAGAAGATGTGAAGAAATGTGTAGGGTTTTTTTTTCTTTTCACTCTGTAGTGCTTTGGTTTAGCAACTGGTTTGAGGCCTTGTTTGCTGTTTGAACTGCTCCATTTGGGTTTTTAGTGTCTTTTGAAAGTACGCCACCAGAACAGCATAGTCAAGTGTTTCCAAACTTCCCAATTACATAGAGAATAATCACTGTGCCAGAACCACTAGGAATCTTTCTTATCATACATGCTTCTTTTTCCTTTGATTACAGTCTTGCTGAAAGACAGTATTTAGGCAAACATTCCTTTTTGTGTTCCCTGGGATGGGCTGTCAGTTTGTTAGGCTTCCAGCAGGTCTGTTTATTCATGTGTGCCTTTGGAAGAGTTGGACACAGCAGGCCCATTTTGCCTTTGTTCACTGCTAAACAATTAGAAAATAATTTATGGCTTTGCTTTTGCTTTTGAATCTCCTAAGGAAATGATGGCATATTCTTACCCCAAGAGCTACAGCGCTGAGCCCTTTGCATCAGAGAGAAGCTGTTCCTCATCTGTGTTGGCACAGCATTGGGGCACTCTGCTGATGATTGGGCCATTTGGCTGTTACTTAGAATTAAATGAATAATGAATTTTCCCATTCATCCAGAACAGCTAAGTGTTAAAAGTGATGTATGTGTTAGATCCCTGCCTGGGAGCAGCAGTGTGACTGAAGAATTGAATGCAGTTCAGGCAGGCTGGAGTATCCATGAGTGTGTGGGATCATTAGTACTTTAGGGTCCATCTGCCCCCACTACCAGGCAGTTGCTGTGTCTAACAAGCAACTGAAGTTTTATGCTAACCCAGGAAAACATTTGTGTTGTGTGTACAGAATTAGCACCTAGGTTTATTGATCATCTAATAGTGTTGTCTTGGGCTGTTTAACCTGTTGAAGGTTAATTAAAAAAAGGAATGGCCAGCATAGGGACCTGATTGTTAATCTGAGTGTGACTGCACAGAAGTGAGTTCTTTTATGCACTGAAATTGGTTTATAAGCTTTTGCTAGATTGCTTTCCCTCTGCCTCCTGCTCTGTGCCTGGCATTTTTTTTTTCCCAGCTTGACATAAATATTTGGCTAAGGCTAAAGGGATGAACAGAATTACATACTATCAGCAGAATTAGAGGGGCAAAAAAGGTTATTCTGCCAATCACATCATGCGCTGGGTAGAGCAAAGACTTGCCTTAATGCATCTTATTGTATTTGGCATATGCTAAGCAGGATGAGGATCCAGTGGGTGCAGGTCATCGCCCACTGCCAGTTTCCCAGGCTTTGGGAGAGCTCTCAAAGCCCCATCCAGGAGTTCCAGCGAGCTGGAACGAGCGGCATGTGTCGGTACCCGCTCTGCAATGTGACCTCTGCTGCATTCCCCGGGCTCATTCCTGGCATAACTTGGCTTCTCCATCCCCACCCCCTGTCCTGGCTGGTTCATGGTCAGGCTGGAGAACCGTGGTAACCCCAGAGCCAGACTTGAGTCCTGCTTAACTGTGTGCTGGAGCTCAGGGTGTGAGCCCACCACGGCACAGCAGGAATGCTGGACCTAGAAATGGACCTAGGAGGGGATGGCACCTAGAAAAATCATCCTGTGACTAAACCAGCCAGCCAGCACTGCTGTCCCAGCAGCACAGCTTGCCAAACTTCAGACATGTGCAGTCTTCACCATGCAAAGATACTTAACCTTGTTAAGGGTAGGGTAACCTCTTCCAAAGCAATTTAAACAGGAAAAGAAATCTGTAATGCTGGAGTAAGTGTACATTACTGGGTTATGTGTCTGTACGTGTGACCTTTGGATTACAGCAAAGTGTCTAACAGGCAAGACCTTTTGCCTTGGGTTCTCTTCTAGAGTGTACTCATCAGCCTGAGAACAGCTGCTGGTATGAGATATAATTAAGGTTTAATTGGAGATGTCTATTAGGAGAAAGGAGTGAGGAACACTGGGAGAAAATAAAGAGAATACACTGTGAAGGTTGAAAAGAAGAAGAAAGTTGAAAGAATACTAAATGGGAGCTGATGCAATATTGGTGCACTGGAGGAGAAAAAGAAAGGGCTGAGGATCCACGCTGGAGCCAGAGGGCATTAGAACAGCTGAGCTGGCAGAGCAGATCTCAGAAGTACAGTTGCTTGAATTATTCCGGGATGGAATAGAAGAGGAGCTGAGGAACATCAGGGCATGAATTTGAAGAGCTTGGAAGTGAAAATAAGTGGGTTTTAGATGGCAGAAGTATAAATGTTGAAGGGCAGGATGCCTACTGGGGTGAACAGTGAAGTGGAAGGTCTTTTGCTGGAGGGCCCTGCAGTTCTTGGAGAATGGATTGTAATGGTTCTGCCCCAATGGATGGGAGTGGGTGTTGAATTACTACAAAATGCCTTTTCTTCAAAATATCATTGTTAACATCTCTTAGTGTCAGTGCTGTGTTCAAATGGGAGTTTACAGCCCTTGCTTTTGTCTTGTCAGTGTTTCAGACCGGGTTGTTTATGTCAAGCATATTGGCAGTGGCACAGGAGAGGTGGATTGCTCTTCCAGTGGTTGGTGTCCCTGGTGCTGCTCTGGGACACCACCACCAAACATCACAAATCAAAAGCTCTGCAGCCAATCCAATGCTCCAGAGCCCAGTAGCAGAGCAGCTTATCCTGGTGGAATTGTAGGGGTGAGAAAACCTCAGGGCGTACTCCCTACCTTCCTTGTGGCTCTGCAGGATCAGAGGCATCACGGAATGCACTGGATTGTCCTTGGCTGTTCAGGAAGTCCAGAATGGATGAATTGAAGGGTGATGGCTGTTGTGGATTGCCTGTGATGTTTCACCCTATAAATTCTAGCCAAAATAAAAATAGTTTGTTTAAATAAAATATTTAGGCAGGCTCTATTTAAACATCCCCACAGTTTCCTTTCTTCTATATTGCTTGCCTAAGTAACTTTGAAATTCTGCTGTTGAAAATGGAAAACTACAGTGGCAGTTTCCAGTGAATTTTCTAATTGTGAGCATGTGCACTCAGTGCCTTCAGATTTTCATCATGCCCTTTAGCAGGGTTGCTTCAAACTCTTTATGGAGGGAAGTGCCTTTTCCTAAGAACTGGGGAATGTTTGAAATGTAGAGAACAGATTTAGTATCTTTTGATGAGAAGGTTAGCCTGGTGCTTAGAGCAAAGTCCTGGGAGCTGTAAAAGTGCAGGGCTATTACGCCAGCGGAGCCAACTGACTTTCCTCTCTGTGTGACCTCCAGCAAGTCCTCAGACCTCTTTGCATATCATTCAACCCAGCTGGAAAACCTAAGTAAACAGCAGGAACCTTGCTTCAAGCCAGAAGCCTCAACTGACTGAGTTATTCTGGGGAAATGGAATAAGTAGTGAATTAGAATCAGGTAAACAACATGTAGATTGGATTGCTTGAAACAGAAAATAATTTTGTAAATGTCCCAAACCACTTTTATTTGGCTTAGTTTGAATGGGTGGGGTGATTGCTTTGTCCTACTTTCCAGTAAAGGGGAAAAAAAATCCACTTGCAGTTTCTGTTTTCATCAGACTGTTTACAGAGCCTGTAGAAATCAAGTTAATCAATATTTCTATTAGACACTTTGGGCCCTATGCCACATACACACATTTTTAAAGCCTTCAATCTTGTATCATTTATGGAGATGGTATTGTCAGAAATAGTACTGTAAATAATTTATTCTGCTGCCAGTGCTTTTCTAAAGGTCTCTAGGCATGAGGCAAGATTTCCTCCAGGAGCTGTAAAGCCTCCAGATCAGTTTGCTGTGGCAGAAAGATTTATTTTTTTTGAGAGAGATAGGAAGGATGGTAGAAATGATGGGTTATTTCAGGGAGTGGCTGGCAGCTGTTTATTTTACATTATTTTTGAGGTCTAGAGTAGAGCAATTAGTAAAGTTGAATCATTGTTCTGTGGGACAAATTGGGTTCCTTCGTGCTCCCAACCTCCCGAATCTGCAGATGTGTGTGTCAGTGCCTGGAGTGTGGGTCTGATGGGTTCCCTGAGGCTGTGCCAGCCAACTCCAGCTGGAAGCAGCCAAGGGGCAGCTAAATGGACCTTGTGTTCAGCCCTGGCATGGAGGTGTGCTGTGCTGTAACAAATACCAGGCTGCAGACTGTGCTTTTCACTGCACTGTGCAGCTGCAGCAGAAGCAGAGACTCCAGTTTGCAGATTTGATGCTTTCCTCTCTCAGGTGATGCTGTTTTTAACTGCACTGTCAGTTCCAGAGGAAATGTGGCACCGTCTTCTCTTTGTACTGTTGAGAGCAATTCCTTTGTGGGTCGCTGGTGAATCCAGACCCACTGCAGCTGGACATGCCAGCCTGGAACAGAAGATGGAATCTGTCAAACTTCTGTAACTCCTGAGAGACTGGAAACTTTGTTGATTGAAGAGAAAACCCTACAGCAGGCCTAAGTAAACATCAGCTGTGTGTTGAGAGGCTTGCAAGAAAGTCACTACCTCCAATTTACTCTTGAAAATCTTCCCACGTCTTTAACACTGTTTTGTATTTCTGGGTAATGAATAGTACTAAGAAAATTCCATGTAAACTCACTTGGTTTACTCCCCAGATAAACTAGAACTAACAAGTTTCTAACAGGAAAGCAGACACAGGTAGCTTAAATTATCTCCAAGCTTCAGGGCTTGATGACCCTTATGGGTCCCTTCCAATCCAGAATATTCTGTGATTTGCTGCAGGTTTAGACCCAGAGAGCTGATGTAGCTTTAATGATGGTGCATCAAAGCTCTTTCTAAAGCATTGACAGCAGCTGTCAAGAGACTACTTGGGTATCATGTGCTCCATCATTGTGTTCTGATGGTCTCTGCTCTCTGGATATAGTCTGTGTATCAGCAATATCCCACAAAAATTGGTTGTTGTTGTTGATGTAAATCTTGGTGGTTCCTGCCAATGCCCTTCCCTGTCTTCACTCACCTTCAGTTACACGTAGAGAAATCAACATCTTCAAATGAATTAACAGCAATTTAAAAGAGTGGCATTTTGCTTGGAGGAGTAACAAAAAGCATAGCCTGGCTACTGTTGTAGTGCAGATGGCTACTTACAGGTTTGGGATGAAACAAATCAATCCTGTACTTCCTACATGGATCACAATGTGCCTGGTGCAGCTGAGGAGTCTACCATCCCTGTGGGTGCAATGGTAATGCAGTTTGCTAACAGCTCCACGAGCCAGGCTCCAGCTTGATTAATAGATGAATCCTCAAATGCCTGCTTTGTGTAGATGTATGTACTCCTAAAAATTGCCTTTTTGTAGGGCTTTGGGAAAACATTAAGTATAATAGTTAAAAATAACTTGTATTACTTCATGTCAGGTATAAAACATTGCATTTTGACTCAAACTGCAGATTAAAGTGGGAGGCTGTGTCTTTCCTTCTTTTTGTTTTACAGCCCCCAAGGTGGCTGTTTCACATGAAACAGTGTCATCAGGCTTTGTTGTCAGTGATTTTTGTGCTTCAAAGGAAAGAATCAAAAACTGAATCTACCAGTTTTTGTACTGACAGAACAAACTTCACAGTATTTGAAGTTTCCTTCCAAGATAATATTTTTTCCCCCATGGCTTATTTTGATTTAGTTGCATGATCTAGCCTGACATTCCCCTCAGTGTGCTGTGCTGTCTTGGGACAGTGGATTTTTGGTTGTCTTGCTCCAGCTGATGGTGTGTTTGCAGCTCTGCTGACCCTGTGCAGCCGTTCAGAGCTCTGCCACTTGGTGACAGTCTTTTAAAATAAAATCATCACCACTAAAGGGGAGGTTTGAGCTCAACTGACCAGTGTGTGTTTCTCCACAGCAAATCTCCCAGTAAAGAAGGCTGGGCTACAGGGATTTATTTGCGTGTGAAGTAAAGTGCAGGGATTCAGCTCCTCAATGCCAGTTTGCTCTAAATACCAGGTTATCACTTCTCATTCTGTCACTCCCTGGAATATCACGTGCTGGTGGGACTCTTCTGTGGAGCAGTAAATGGCAAATCTCCATCACTGCAATGTGTCTCATGTTGTCACCAGGGGTGACACATATCCATACGTTCACACCTTGTGAGCAGCCTCTTAAAGGCTGTTCAGGCCATGCTGCTCATCTTTCCCTGGAAAGGCACAATCCTGGTGCTGGTGAGGTTTTTGCTAATTTATTCTAGACAGTGAATCTGTTAGCTGGACTTTTTTCAAGTGAAGAAAATATGTTTCAGGCAGGTTTCCTGCGTAGTGTCTGCATGGTAGCTGGTCCATACTTAATAACTTGCAGCCAAATTTAATCCAGAAATAGAGGGAGAAGCAGGGAAAGCTCATCTGTCAATCTTCCTGCACAGTAGAAGCTGGTCAGATGAGCATTTCTGTTGTACGGGACTAACCACAGAATATCTTTATTGAATCATTCCACTTTATCTTCTCTTTCCATTCAAATCTGGCAAAGTTCTCCCAGAAAGTCAGAGCAGTAGAATAAAACAAAAAATTAAGTTTGCTCTTTCTGTGCTCTATGGCAACACTTTGCCTGTTGAAACATTCATGAACCCATCTAGTATTAGGCTATTTCAGTGGATTTCATGCTGCTGGTGCCAGGAGAACCTTTCTAGTAGCTATAGTCCCGAAGCAAATCAGTAATCTCAAGAATTTGGGATCAATTTTCTTAGGTTCTGAAATCTGGTGTGCTGCAAAGTGAGATAATTTGTGCTGTGTTCAGTTCAGTGCAGAATTGTGGAAGTACCCAGTAAAGTCAAAGCACTAGTGCTTTTCACAGAATTATGGAATTGTTGAGGTTGGAAATGCCCTCCAAGATCAAGTGCAACTGTTGACCCTGTGCTGCCATGGCCACAACTAAACCATGTAGCTTTTAGTGGTTCTTTTATTAATTTGCAGCTATATCCCAGGATTATAAAACAGAAAGAAAACCTGGAAAAGGCAAATTTCCTCTATAATAAACCTGCTTAATGGAGTTGCTGAAGGCAACAGAGAGATTTTGACATTGGGCCTGCTCCTCATTTAATGCAAACTTTGATTAAATCATTACAGTATTTTGATTAAACATTACAGTGGTAGTTTTCTTGCTGTATTTTGCTTGTTTCTTGAATTCCCAGGGTGGGAACATTGGTGTTACAGAAAATGATTTTCCATTTTCAGCACCGTGGTACCTCAGAGCTGTTTCTGAGCTGTGTGACTGCAGGTACTTGCACAGCACTGGCAGGTGAGCAGGAGAACTCAGACTTCTGGAACCACAACAGCAATCCCCTCATGTTTCCATCTTGCTCAGTTCCAGACAAAAAGTAATTCCCAAGACAAACTGTGAGGGATACACACGTGTTTTTGTGCAACCTGAGCTGCAGCAGCCTGTCCCGGTGCTGTGGGTGTCTGCTGTCTGTCTGACACAGGAGGACAGCAGTCTCCCTAAGCGTCTTTCTGTCTCCAGCAGCCCTAGATCCTCTGTCTGGGCAGAGGATCCTGTCTGCAGTGCTGCCTCAGCTGCTGCTTTCAGACAGCCTCAGCTCTCGCCTTCTGATTCTTAATGGTCTGGAGAGGATGCAAGTGGGAGGAGGGGGCAGAAATCTTCTGTATTCACAGTTTTGACATAGCAGTGCTAGAGCTCAGTCTTTATGCTCTGTGTTTAAGGCAGGGCATGCTTCCCTTCTGTTCTCTGATGCAAAGAGAAACTCTCAGAAAATACATCTTTCTTACTGCAGGTGTAGGATGCTTTAGGGTTACCTTGCTAAGCTCTGAGTTTCCAGCACAATACAGTGTATTTCTGAGAGCTGTGGATCAGCAGCACTGAGTGTCTGACCCTCTGTCCGCAGTCTGGTACCTGCTTTTGGATTGTGTAAGTCATTAGTTTGGGACACATGGCACAGAACCATAGCCAGAGGACAATATACTGGATTATTTAGATAGTTTGATGTGCCAGGATGAATTTTAACTCCATTCCTTTCAACCTCGCTCATACACTGGAGGAGCAGGGGAGCAGCTTCAGCAGCTCAAAGCTGGCCTGCTCCAGCTGCCCCAGAAGAGCTCTTGGTTGTGTCAACACTGGAGACTCAACTCTCTTGGAACCCGGGTCATGAAGGATAGCATGAGGCCGTTTTTTCTGAGTTCTTTCCCTTTTCTGCAATTCCTGAAATATTAATCAGCCCTTTTGAAATAACTACCATCGTTTTCCAACCAGGGGTGTCTGTTGAAGCAGTGCTCCATCGCTGGCCACGATGACACTGCTTGGCAGGAGCAGCTGCCAGGTGAGTGAAAGTTGATCTGGAGCTGTGGAGAGAGTGGAAATAATGTGGCCTGGGACATGTGTGTGCAATTTGTGCAGATGATTCAAGTGAGAGCCATGGCAACTGAGATAAACAGAGGGAAAGATACTGGAAAACCAGCAGTGGCTTCATTTTAATAGCACAGCCTTGATTCCAGACAGCTCACATGTTTACTAGAAGAGTTTCATCTTCCTGCATCTCTTCCTCCCCACCACCCCCATTGCTCTGCATGCACTTAGTCATGAGATCAGATGGCTGCTTGGATGAAGCACTGCAGGCCAAATTCCACTGTTTCTACTTGAGAAAAAAAAGCCATTGCCCGTCTTCAAATTTCTCCCCCTGTTTGCAAAGCACCCTCATAAAAACTCATCTTAGAGCTTCCCATGGAACAAAATGAACTTCCTGAAAGTATTATGGATTATTTGGCCTAGTGCTGAGCTTGGGATGTGCTTTTTCTAGAGGTAGAAGTATTGGGAAGCTCTCAGCCTGTGCTGCCTGAAGGTAAAGCCTAGAATGGAAAGAGTGGAGCGGAGCACGCCAGGATTAAAGCACACCACTGCCTCTCTTCCCGAGTGAAGTCAGAGCGAAGCTGGCTGATCTGTGGCTGTTGAATAACAAACAGCTCTTGAGGAGATCAAGTCCAACTCCCGTGCCAGGGCTCCATGGCGTGCTTGGCAGCGGGGCCGTGCTGGTGTGTGGGCTTTGGGCAGGAGAAACCTCAGGCTGCAAGTGGGAAGAGCCCAGCGAGAGCAGCAGGCGCCGTGTGCTGTTCCGCCGGGAGAGGATTGGGACGAGGACCTGAGTTCTGTCTCCAAGTGAACAATCCTGTGCTTGCTGCCCGGGGTTGTGTAATCTGGCATAGGGGCTGCAGTTTGGGAATGCTTATCCCAAATTCACCCCACAGGGGAGCTGCTGGTGATTCACCTCTCTGAATCATAATTCCTGACGCTTTTCTGATCGCTGTTCTTAGCGTGTCCTTGGTTCATGGGCTGCCAATCGAGTATGGTTGGGAGAAAAGAGCTTTCAAGCAGTTTAGAAGTTTGCCAGTTTCCTACACCAATGCATTAATCCCACCTCAAGACTCTGGCTCATTTCTTTTCCTCTGTTGCTTTAAGAGTGAACCAGAAGACACAAAAAAAAATAGAGAAAGAAATTTAGTTAGCTGTAGAAATGTGATAAATGACCAGTAATTTGATTGTGAGCAAAAGCATTCCTTGTATGCAGTTTTCAGTTCACAGTTTGTAAAACAGTGTGTTCGTTCGCCTCTTTAGCAAATCTGCTCTTTTTGTTAAGAATTGGCAGGATCCTCAATCCTCTTTCCAAGACAGTGCAAATACTAATTAAAAATCTATATCCAAATAAAGTTGTTTGCATATATTAACACTAGATATCTTTTTCACATATGGTTCAACATAAAACTCCCAATTCTGCACAGAGAATGTGAAGCTTCGTCTGCCTTTTTATGAATGACTGACAATAAGGATTAAAATTGCAGGTACCCTCCAAGTCCTTGTTTTGGGGTAGGAATGGAACCAGGGCATTGATTTCTGACTCTTGGCTCATGTGAAGCCATCCTGCACTTTTAGCACCTGCATGCTCCAGTCCTGCTGCCTGCTCTTCTCCGGGTGGCTCCGAGCTCCTCATGTGCTCCATGTTCTTGGTTTCAGATATTGCAGTGTCGGTGATAACACAAGTGAACAGGTTTGTCTTAGACATTTATCTTCCTTAACTTGGCTGGAATGGAACGAGCTGGCTCTCCAGCAAGGAGGCCTTTTCCCTAAAATGTGTGTTACCAACTTTAGTAGAGATGATAAAACAAGACACTCATCTTTCTCTCTGAATTTGTTCCCCACTTCATTATTTAGTTTTACATTTTTATGTCACTCCCAGTTCTCTTATCGTGGTGAAATCTTTCAGAGAGGATAAAAGCTGAAGGCTACAAGCAGAAACCAGAATTTTTCAGCTGCCTTTGCTATCAAGCTGCAAACATCAGTCAGAATCCCAGTGTTTATTTTGCTTTTGTTACCATTCCTGTATAAAAAAAATCTACATAAAAGGGCTGTTTGCTGACTTGCAGTAATTGGGAGAACACAAAGAGCTGAGTGAAGGGATTCAGAAGGAAGAGAAACAGAGTTCAGTTTTGAGTAATGGAAATGCTTTTCCCAATCCAGTGTTTTTGCATGCATGTCTCCCCATGGTGGTTTCAGGTCGCTTAACCTGTTGGAGTGTTCCCTAAACGTTCCCTCCTGGAATAGATTTTCTCTTATTTTGCTTGCCTGCTCTGGCTGGGAAGATAAAAATGAGAAACTAGGAATCAGCCTGGAAAATTTAGAGTGATTTTGAATTTTGAGGGTGCTTTAAAAAGGATGCAGCTTGAGAGCAGAGGTTTGCACTCAATAATAGAGCTGGAACTACAATCCCATGGGAATAGGGGCAGAGGTGGATGGGTCAGAGGAAGTGGTGGATCAGTGCTCGTAGGTGTTCTGTCGGGACCAAAATATTTTCCACAGGATTCAGAGTGGAAACTTAAGCTTTCCTAGAAGTATTCCTGGGAAGAAGTGCCAGTGATTAATCAGTTCGCAATAAGGATAGAACTGAAGTTTGCCCCCTGCTTCATGGGGTGATGCCTGCTCAGTAAGAACACCTAAATTCCATGGTTCTTTGGTGGCCACTTTCTGCCTGGAAATGTTTGGAGCCTGTTTTGAAGCTGTGCAGAGGAGCATGCTTGCGTCATCCAGAAAATGCAGTGAGTCAGTGGAGTCCTGAGGGAGCTGTAACGGCTCAAACAGAAACTTGGAAAATGAAATGGGGATGGATTTAAAGATACAGCATTTGTGGCTGCTGCTCTGTTTAGAGATGGTCTGCACTCATCAGAGGCATTGGTGAGGAAGGGGTTCAGGAAGGGCTTTGCTGCTGTGAAATACAATTGGAGCTTTATGAGTGATCCACCCGGGACAGGGTGTGGAACTGGAAGAGGGTGTTAAGCAAGTTCTCCTTGTCACTATGCTCAGTAATTTGGTATTCAGAGAATCTCCATGAATTCTTTATTGATATGTGTATTTTGGTATGTTAATGAATAACTTATGGGGATGGACAGGAAGGAAGATGGGGGCAGCTTCTTGGTTTGGCCCCCACTCCTCCTTTTCCTTAACATTTTCAACCGCCTTCAGATTTGGGATGATTTCCACAGCATTACGAGCTGTGTGTTGCAGTGCAGCTGTGTTGGGATTGCTCTTGGCCCAGCTCATCTGGCACAGGAGATGCCCCAGGTCCTGTCACAGAACCCAGTGTGGCTTGTAAGGACGTGCCCAGGTCCTCGCTGGGCCGTGTCACCAGCACGGGGAGGTTTGCTGTCAGTGCATGCTGCTCTTCCTCTTTGTGTGGATATGTGGATAAGTGGATATGGGATCCCTCCTTCCTCAAACCCAGCAGTGATCCACAGCAGGACATTTCAGAGATTAGGTGTACTCTCCTTAAAATGCTCTCGGTTCCTGTCGTAGATGAAATAGCCAATGGTGCTGTTGGTGTGTTGGTTGTTTTATTTGAAAGCTTTCAGGGCTGTGAACCACTCAGACCCACAGATTAATTCATCTTTATGGTCTGTTTCTGGAAGGAAAAAGTACAAAGAAAAGAGGGAAAGTGGCCTAGCAGTGAAGTCAAAGACAGAGTTTTGTGCTTATATATTTCCTATTGGTTCTGCTTCAGAACTGACAGCCCATTTTCCTCATTTACCAGATCAGCAGAACGAGGCTGTTCCTCCCAGCAGAGGTAGTAGAGCACAGAAAAAAATCCTGGAAAATTTCCCCTCCAGACAGATCTTTCCCTGCTGGGACTGAGTAACCTGAGGTGCTGAACTTTGTTGGTTTATCTGAGCAGGGCAGGTAAGAGGCATCAAGGCAAGCTGGCTCTTTATAGGTAAGATGAACTCCAACAGTGACTTTTCTGTAAATAAAAAAAAAAAGAGTTTCTGGAGAGCAAAGAATGAAGAAAAATGAGAAAACATGGCTTTTCCCATTCATTTGGGATTTTTTTGAGCAGGGGCAGCTCAGTCCCTGGGCTCCCTCGGAGCTATTCTGACACTTTATTATCAACAACATAAAAGCATTTTGTGACTGTGATGTGTATGCACCTCAGCACTTCAGTTTGGCTGTTTTATTCAGACCAGGAAAGCTTCATTAGTTCATGCTGATTGAAGAGTGATATGGTCCCCAGCCATCCTAATGCAAATTGATGACTCATTTATATCTTTAAAGTTGAATTTAAATTTCTATACAATTTTAGACTTAGGCAAGTAATTGCATTACAGTTTTGTGGCTTCTGTGAAAAATCTTTTTTTACACCTAAAGCCATATTTCAAACCTGTCACCTCCTCCCCATAAAGCAAAGCTATTTCATTACATCATAGCTGTGCAATTTGCCTTCTGATAACTGGCATATACATTTATGTTGGATCAATTAAATACTTGTCCACTTAAAGAGCTGCCAGGCATGAAGATGCTAGCATGTAAATATTAATTTAAAAAAAAATAGAAATTGGTATTCTTTTGGCCTTCTTGCTGGCAGTTTTGCTAAAAACAAATGAATCGTAGTTTTCCCTTCCATCATCATCCTTCTTGGTTTCCAGAAAAAATGATTAATGAGCTTTAGCCTTTGCAGCTGCAACATTTGATTGCAGTCTGACTTCACCAGTGATGAATACGGAAATATTTCTGCAGTTAATTGGATGTTATCAAATCCACAGCAGGTCACTAAGACCATACTCAGATGTAGTTGTTGCAACGAGCAGGACCTTTGAGGGCAGGTTTCCCTCTGTGGCACTTTACCCCTTTGTATAGTGATACCAGTTCACACTTTATATTAAATAAATATTTGAGGAGTTTAGTGTCCAATATTTGCTCCATTTCCTTTGCTTTAGGGGAGCTTAGTGCCCAAGATCTGCTCTGTTCCCTTTGCTTTGAGGCACTGAGGTTCCCCTGCTGCTCTGGTTAAAGTAAAGTTTCAGATAAATTGGGTGGATTTAGGGTGGGAAAGGATCAATATGTATTTGAAACAGTACAATGTGTCAGTCTCATACAAGATGCCCGTTTATAGGCTCCACATAAATGTAGAATATTTTAGCTTAGTATTTATCCTTAGCAATGGTCAACCATCTTTGAATCCCCCTGCGTTCCAGCACTAGTGCTCCATGCTGAAATGACTTAAAACACATCTTTCATGGCTCTGCAGCTTTAAATTGCCTTATTTTTCCCTCTCTGAGCCTCTTCTGTCACCTCTGTTTTGCCAGCAAGTCTTGTGAAAGCAGCATCCCTTGTGATTCAGATCAAATGACTGTCTGGCAGCAGGGCGAGGACCCTCCTGTGGGGAGCAATCCAAGGCCAGACCCCCACCCTGGACCCCTCACTGCTTGGGGAGAGGATGCTCTGCACATGGGGTTGGGCAAACCTTCCTCCCAGCACGCTGGGAGAGGGTAGCACCAGGATTAACAGGAATATTTCCTTGGCACCATCAGCTTGGGAGCTGCAGAGTTAAATTCCTTCCTCAAGCTTTGCCCCCTTGGTAACACCTCCAACACACTGATTATTGATGTTAAAAACAAAAAACAACAAAGGGATAATTGCCCAAATTTTGTAAAATGGCTATTTCTGCACATTCAGCCTCAGATGGTGTTTGACCCTTAATACATATGGTTTCACTTAATGTATTTTGTTTAAACAATCCCTGTTCCTGGAAGTGGTTTCAGAATAGGCTGTTCCTCATTGCTGTTCATGTTTGCTTTTTCTTATGATATTATAAGAAGCTTGAAGAGAGTGGATTCAGAAAAGGGCAGTAATCAGTGTTCACAGGCATTTGTGGAAGCCTTTGTATTTTCCAATTAATACGATGTTGACTCCTCAAGCTTTCAAGACTGAAGTGGTTTGGAGCACTTTTGTCCTCAGGCTGTCGAGCTCCCTGAGCTTCTGTAACTCCTCTGTCTGTGCTAAGGGACCCCAGGGAGTCCCCAGCACATTTCTGTGGAACAGCTTTTCATCTGGGATACCTGGTTTTCCTCCATGCTGCTCCAACACATGAAAACCTCCTTTCACTTGAATGCAAACAAAGTATTTCTATGCAAGAGGAGAAAAAATTGTCTGTTGTACTTGGAACTATCTCCTTTTCATGTCTGTTGGAGTTTCTGCATGTGCAGACATTTCGCAGGTGGTGCAGGGTGTGTTGGTGATATTGAGCACACCCTGAGTGAGCTGTGAAAAGCCTCCCTCAGATTCCACCACAGGAGTCTTAAAATCCTGTCCTGTGCCACAGCCACGGGAGGCAGCCCCACTTGATGGAAAGAATGTGAGTGCCCTTGAAGTACATGAGAAGTGTGGTTTCTAAGCTGGAAGTTGGTGTGTTGGGTGTGTTACTGGATGTTTCACATTCGTGTAGTACCTGCTAGCAGTGGGTTCTGAGGCTGGGAACTGATTTGTAGTTTGAAAGTTTGTAGTAGTTACAAAAAATGGGGAAAAAATGGACATGCCAAGTCAGATAATAGTTTATCCACAGTGATCAGAGAAATCTAAAGAGTTGGAAATTATAGCATGTCAATTAATATGATGAAGCAGAATCGTTAATTTTCCCTTATATTCCCTTATTTATGTCTTTATTTTTCCTAAAATTATTTTTTTCTTAAAATCCAGGCTCTGCTTGAGGGGTTGACAGTGTAAGCAAAAGTGTCCCAAGCTATCATCAGGTCTTTCCAAAACAATAACCTGCTAATCCTCCCAGTGACCTTGTGATGCCCTTTATAGACACTTCAGGTAGAATTAAAAAATGAGAGATCACATAGTCTGTGGGGTTTTTCCATTTTATAGATAGTGTGTTACATGGCTTAAAATCCTTTTATGTCACCTCCTCAATATCCTCTCTTGCCCATGCAGTGCCCTTGCTTCATCCCCCTTGACTTCCAACCTGCTGAAGATTTCCAGTCCTGATTCTTTCTATGAATGTTCCTCTACTTTGAGATTAGTTTTAAAATGGGTTCTCCTGGTACCCTGGCTGCTGTGCGTGTGGGAGGGAGGGATTAGGAGAACACAGCAGCTCTTTCACCATCTGAAAATCCTCTGATCACGCTGGACATGCAAAGACTGAGCTGAACCAAGGAAGGGAGGAAGTCGGGATGTGTGGCCTAACAAAAACCAGTTTATTGATTTTTGCTCTGGGTATTCCCACCTGATGTCAGTTCAAGCCAGAGCCTTCCTTCTCTGATGTTCCAGGCTGCTTTTCTTAGGTCACTATTTTTTGGTCTTAATTCTTGTAGTAACTGAATATAACATCTCCAACTTGGCTGGGCAGGTGGAGGAACTTGAATATCGCTGGCATGAGACCTCAGTATAGAGTGGCAATCAATGAGAAATAGGAAAAGCTGTGAGTTAAATGACAGAGTTGTGCTATCTTCTGTCTGGAACTTCAGGGAACAGCCCCAGAATCAGGAGAGGCTTAGAGAGGAGCTGCAGAGGAACTTCTTACTCCAGAAGGTTTCTCACCAGCTGTGTTTTCTGGGACTGTTGTCTGTATTGCTGCATATCTGGGTATCTGTCAGCTCTCTAGGAATTTGAGGCATTGCATTCCCTGATCCAGACTGGAGTGCAGCCAGTTACTCGAGGCTGGGTGAAGTACTTCCATTTCAGGTGGAAGCATGTCTCCCAGCACAGAATAACTGTGGTCTGTTTGTGGGTCTCTGAATGATTGAAGAAGTCCATCTATAGCTGCTCCAGTTCTATATTCATATATTTATTTCTTTGGGATTTGTTTGTAGCTGTCTCAGTAGGAAAGGTTGGTAAGATTAAGCTGTTTCTACAACTTGTCAATACAGATGGTTTACTCAGTATTTTGAATTAAGGAACAGCTTTGCTGGCCCCCTCATGATGCCAGCGCTGTTATTTGTGTGAACATACACTGATGAGACTCTTGACATTCTTGAACTGGGTCACCACATGGTTGGTGAGCACCAGTGCCAGCAAGAGGGAGAAGGTAAGGAAATCTGGGACTGAGCACTCTGTGTTTAGATGGGGTTAACTGGCTGAAGACCCTAACTCTGTGTCAGCAGGATTTCTTCCCAACTCATCTCAGTGTTTGTCTGTAGCACTTTCCTGCTTCCCACCCTGCTGCTCCATTGTGCAACATTTCAGAGCAGTCACAGGTATTTTAGTATTGTGTTTGTTTGTTTAAATATTTGTGCACATCCTCAAGATCCTTTTCTCTCCCTGAACAGTGAAGTGACTCAGCTGAGCCTGACATGACAGAAGTGTCTGGCTCACCCTTTGGAGCAGGGTGGGATGGCTTGGAGAGTGCCAGTGGCTGTTACTCCTTGATGCTTGGCACTTCTCCCTATTTTCTGTCTGGTATGTGAGCAGACAGAATCAGTTCAGACCACATGTGACATATCTGCTCTGGGAATGGCTCTGATTAATGATGGGCAGGTAAAGAGGGAGTGAATAGAAAGGAACTTCTGGGGTTACTGGAGATCAATAACCCTTCTTTTTTACACCTTCCTTTATCTTTCCACTTGTACCTGGAAAGGCAGAAAATATGCAGAGGTATTGTACAGTCTTGTACCATTTTCTAAATCTATATTCAGATATGACAAGCATGATTAAGCATACAAAAAAACCCAAACTCATCCTGAAAGAGCTTAACTTAATAACTTTTTCCCCTTATGAATTCAGCATCAGTCTTTTGCTTTGTCTTAATGGTGCAACCTAGGGAGAATGTTCCCTAGCTTTAAAAAAACAATCCATATTAAAATGCTTCTTTCAATGTGTTGTTATGTTTAGGAATTGGAAAAGAGTGTTCAACCATTGTGAGGGCTTAGCACTTGAACTGCATCTGACTGTGCTCAGTAGTGCATGAGTAAATTAGAGACCCTTTTCCTGCATCCCTGCTCCAGTTGGACCAGGACAGAGATGTATATATACATTTTGCTTCTGCCTTTCCTCATGGTGAAGTAGCTTATTTCTGTCTGAAGTTTCTTCCTGCCGGCCCCAGTCTTCACAGGAAAAAATACTGATCCTGCCTTTACGTCATAGTCCCAGCAAGACTCTTAAAACTTCTTATATTGTGTCCTGACAACAAAATAAAATGCTGAACAGTTTGGAGGGAACCATTGCTGCAGGCAGTTCTAATTAACTGGAAGGTTTTCCTTTCTGGGAGCATATATTTACTTTCTTACATTGGGAATAATAAGCAATTAGTGCTAAGGAGCACCAGGCACTTACCTGCACATCTAAGGGATGCTGAGAGTAGATCCTGAGGGTAGATAAGTAGAGTAATTCAAATCAAGTGACTGTAGATGGCTTTATATAGTAGATTTTATGCTTATATGGATGCTTTTTTATTTCTATAGTTACAACAGGCTTCTACTACTTTCTCAAAATAATATGTATTCCCCTGTGGATGAATTAGTGACGTCTGGAATTCCTGGGCAGAAGGCACTGGAGTTTGGGGCTTTGGGTTGGGTTTTTGTGGGTTTTTTTCTTGGTTTAAAAAGGTTTAAAAAGCACACTCATTTCAGTGTCAAAATATCTGTATGTTGTAAGGGTTTCTACCCATTGATAAGGATAGTATTCAAAGGCACTAACTGTCAAGGATTAGATCCCTAGAGAAATATGATCTCTGCAATCAAATTTACCCTATTCTCTTGTGGCTGTGTGTGTGTTACTTGAAATTTTCTACATTTCAGTAAATTAGGATAATCTTTGCTGAATTCAGGTGCTGCAAAAGCTTAGATGAGTGAGTACAGAAATGATGTGTGTCTGGGAAGGGAACCTTCACCTGCCCCGAGAGAGCTGTGAAAATGTCAATACTGCTGCGAGACCTCCTTTGTGTGATCAACTTCAAGGCAAAGGAATTGAATTGCTCCTCGGTTTGATGGATTATTTGTTTATTTGTGCATCATTATTTGTTCTGCGTGGCTTTTATCCATTTGCTTTTCAATCCTTTGGTGATTCCCACCCCTGTGGCAGCAGCAGGACAGTGCTGCAGCTGGGAGAGAAAATGCAGCACAACCACTTTGCCAGGGTGGGGAGAGCCAGCAGGAGGAAGGAGATCCAGCTGGTCCCATCACTGGAATTCCACAGCTGATGCACAGAAGGTTTTCCACACTGAGCAGGGCTCAGGGGCTGAGGAGTGGTCGGTGTTCCCTCAGGGAATGGCGAGGGGCAGGCATGGATTGGGTTTGTGTTTACAGCCAGCCCTGGATAAACCTCTCCTCCTCCATGTTCTCCTAATCCCTGCTGGCTCTCATGCGGCAGTGGTTCAGTAATACTTGTTTTCTTTTCTTCTTCTCCCCTTCCACCCCCTCCTCATGTGTAACTTGATCTCCGAGGCCTGCTCTTCTGCTTTGGCAGATTTTTCAGCTCCAGAATGGAAGAAATTAACCACTTAGTTACTGCCAGGACTAAGCCCTGCTCGCTGGTCCCTCTGGCTCTTCCTGCGGACGTGATGGACTCACACAAGAAAAGCCCACAAAATCATCAGCTCAGAGCTCCTCTTTTAACCTATTACCTTTACTTTCTCATCTGCATTTCCTTAACTTTTCATTTAAAAGAAATACGGAAATGCTCCCACTCATGATCTGAGTCAGTATTTGGCAAAGATATTTCTCTAAAATTTGTTTGCTGGTCCTTTCCAAGCATGTATGTTTTCTGATTGCATCCTGGCTGTCTGTGATTCCTCCCTTCCCTGGGCTGCCAGAAAATATTGAACTTCAACAGGATCCCTAAACTGATGGAATTCCACCTAATGAACAGGAACTTCCAGTCCCTGCTCCCTCTTTCGCAACTTTAATAAACTGCCTGGACAATGGAAGTTCAGTCATTAATAGTCAGTAGGAATTTATGCCATTTCTGTGTCTTTAAGGTACACTACTATTTTTTTTCAGATCTGACAAATAAAAAAAGTTTCTTTGGTTTCTTTTTTTTTTTTTCCTCCTTTGACTGCAGATGTTTCATAAAGTGTTCAGTGGAAGAGGCCCAAAACTTTTTCAGTGATGGGTGATGAGCCCCTTTGGACTTGAATTTAACCTTGCAGGCTTCAAATAATAATACTCCAAGCAATTCCCTGCAGAGCTCATGACCCATCTTATGTATTCACTGTACTCATGTAAAAACACATCACCACTGCAGGAATTTAGTAGTACCTTCTGTCTTGTTACTACCTTAAAAAACTAAGGATTCTGCTCTGTTGCTTGAAAGGAATTTCAAATAGTTGAACATTCCATCTCTGAAATCCCACCACTTCCCTGGCACCTCCTTCACTCATGAAAATTACAAATAACAAACATCTGTTAAATCAAGGAGAAAAACCAACAAATGCACATGCTTTATTGCAAAATCCTTGCCTTTTCTGTTGATGTGTACAGTGGATTTTTTGTAACCTGGCTTTTCTTGGTTTTTTTGAAGTTTCTACTGATGAGAGAGGGACTTAGTAAGTCCAAATACCAAAAGTGTTTAATATCTCTCTGTATGTGCAGTTACCTCTCTGTGCTCTTGCAGGGCTATTCCAGCTGTGCTGGATGGTGACTGAAGGAAGAAAAACACTCTTTGCCCTCAGGTGTTAACTTGCCTTTGTTTGTGGGTTTTTAAAAGTTTTATTTACAATAATGCCTATTGTAGAATGGTCATAGTAGTAGCAAGAGGCTTTTGTTTTTAACATGCTGTTTTAACTAGCTGTTGTAAACATGTCAGCTGGATCTTGCAAAGAGCTTAAACAGGAAGGGAGAACAGTGGTCTCTAAAAATGTTTTGTGTGTGACTTGGAAAAGGAGAGACAGGTTTCTATGTAAAAATCTGTGAGAGAGACACTGGCAGCACTGGTGGAGTGGTTCTGAGTTAGGGCAGTGGTGGAGAAAGGCTGGCATTTACACACATCTCTGGCACCAAGGTTCATCTGGGCAGAGTGGTAAAACCACTTGAGCCCTGTTTATCTGGGTGTGCATTCCTAATGCCAGTGGGATTCCTAGAGCTCACCAAATAAGTAAGTGGTAGTTGTAGATCCCTCAGTATCCTGGTTGCTTGGGCTTTCTCCTGTGGAGAATCTCACTTGGAGATCTTACCAGGCTGATGGAGAGCACATTCTGTCTGAAAACACCAAGCAAGGACTTTTCTCACCCTCTCCTCATTGCATGGCAGATATTACAAATAAATGCCAAATGTCATTGCCTTCTTGTGTAGTGCTGTCATAGCCAAGGAAGTAAAGAACCCTGGAGTATCCTGGAAGATTGTTTTCACTTGTCCTTTGGAGTAGCTACAAGATGTCTGAATAGTCACTTGAGACCAAGAGGTGATCGACTCAGGAGACAGTTGTTTAAATCTGAGGTGCCTGGGAGTGGGATGTGCACTCACCCCTAACCCTGCCAGCCTTGGGCTCACTTTCTGCCGTGCTTTCTTTGGCAGGAGGAATTTCTCTACCATAACAAAGCTCTCACGACACAACGTGCTTGACTCACTGAAGTTGTTGTATGCACTGCAAACAGCTCTACAAGACTCCACCAGAGTTTTTGTGCTGCACGTGCCAGGAAGGTAGAGTTGGATTTGAGAGCCAGGATTTGAAAGCTGCTAGTCCTCTCTGATAGATAGCACTGTCCTCCCAAACTTTTGGCACTTTGTGTCTAAGAGTGGATGAAGTTGTTTAACAGTGGAGGATCTGAAAATCCAAAGGAAAACTGGAACCTGTCAGACAAAGCAGGATTAACCCCTAGGAAAACAGGGAGTGCTGCATTTGCTATAGGATCAAAGCCCAGCTTTGTTACGGCTGCATCTGTAGCACATGCTGTGGTCATTCATGGATTTCAACATCAGCTTCTTTGATTATTTGCATATACACACATTTTTTTATCAGATAATGATGTTAGGATGTGTTATTCCACTATGTGAAAAATGCCATCAGAAGAGAGCTGTGTAGCATGGGAGTATTCTGTGGCATGGGTGTGTTTTTAATCCTAAAGACAGTGACCTATGAATGTGTCAAATCACATAGAATCCTACCACTTACTAAGAAAAATGCATCTCATAAATTATGTATTTCTACATTTTTTTTCTCCAGAGACAAAAAAACCCATTTTACAGCTGGCACTGAGTTAGTCTTTAGCAACTTTGGAGAAATTCTCAACTGCATTTATAGAAAAGAAAGGTAAGGCAGAGGTAACTTTAACTGTAAGCAAGAATTTGATCTTTTTCTGGCACACTTCTATACTCCTTTGCTTTAATTACTAGTTTGTGATACTTCTATTTCAAGTGACTTTACTCATCCCAAATCAGCTGAATGTGCCTATCAAAAAATGCCCAGACTTTGGGACTTGAAACTCTGTTAACTTTCCATGTTTCAGAAGAGGATTTAAAAACAAAATTAAGCTCAGATTTTAAATGGGTGACAAACACTCAAGCTGTTTTTAACAGTATAGCAACAAAATTCACTCCAGCTGCTAACACGTGAGATCATGCCAAAACTCACTTTCTGTTCATGGAGTCCAGTCCTTTTGCTGCTGCTGTCATGTGTGTGTGTGTGATAATTCTTTTGTGGATAAAAATCTTGTGTCCTCAAATTCTGGGTATCATTAAGAATGTAAAGAATAAATATCTGGCTGCTAGAAGCAGCTCAAACACAAAGGCCATTGGCTAAATAGGTTTATGCTCTTGTAGGAGCATGAACAATAAAGGCTAATGGATACTGGATTGCATTAATGAGAGCAGAGCCAGCAGGTCGAGGGAAGTGATTATTTCCCTCTTTTTGGCTCTTGTGAAGCCACATCTGGAGCTCCTTCCCCCTGTAGCAGATGCTGAGACCCTGGAGGGAGCCTGGTGGGGGCTGGAGCCAGCAGTGCCCCCAGGGCTAAGGGAGAGAGGGGGTGGAAGGGGTCCCAGAGCTTTCATAACCACCCCACTGGTGGCTGGAAAGACTCTTCTCAGAGGTGCACAGCAAAAGGAGGAGAAGCAACACTTAAAACGTGCAACAAGGCAAAGCTGGGTAGGTATGGGAGGATAAAGAATGTTTAACTGCGCAGCAGACTCGGTTAAAGTTTCGCTGCATAGAGCCTGGAAAATCCTGATGTGGGGAGAAAGCCTCCCTCTGAGCAGGAGCTGGAACTGGAGACCTGCTGAGCCTGCTCCCAACCAAATTGTTTTGCCATTCTGCAGCAGAGAGCTTGAGTTGAAGGCTCCATCAGTCACTGTAGTCCAGAAATCTGCACACATTTCGTGACTGATCTTGTTCTAAGCTGTGTATATGACAAACAAATGTGAGAGGGATTAAGAGCTGACAGCAGTAAGAGTGGCAGAGGTTGTGTGACACTTACCACTATGGTTTTTATTTCTGTATCACCAGTTAATTTCATGGCATTCGGGAATGGCAGAGGGTATTTGCTCAAAGTATTTACAGCCCAGTTTGCCACGACACAAAAGAGGAAACGTTGAAGGATGATGTTTGTAGCACAGGGACCACACAAGCGTGTCTGCCTGGGAGCATAAAGGGAATTAATTTGTTTATCTACAGAGGAAGTTATCCCAGATAGTTCTTTGTGTTTAACTCCCCAAGTGGATGTGTTTCTCCTACAGTGAGGTTCTTCTGCAAGCGGGTTAATTTAATTTGAGATGAGGCATTCTTCTTCAGGAATAAGAACCCCAGGAGTTCATCAGAAATGGAATCCACATTAATTCTGCTGGCACTCATTGTATTAACCTTAATTGTAATGGCTGGGTGGTGTTCATGGGGGGCAGCCTTTGTACTGCAGGGAATGCTTTGGGGATTCTGTGTTCCTACAGCTGCAGGAGAAGCGGGATAGGGATGAGAATGCTCGTCTCATGGAAAAGAAGTTGCGTGCAGGATGCTTGGTCTGCTCTTAAAACCTCTTTTCATCCTGGTTCCCTAAACATGACACTGGGCTGAAACACGTGGGGACTGAGCTCCTCCTGTGATTTATGTAACCTTTCTCCTCCAAATCTGTGTTTAACTCCTCTTTTTTTCCTGTTTTTTTTTTTTCCCTCTCCCCCAGTGCAGTTGCATACGAGTTCTCTGTTAGGCAGGCAAGGAATAAGTAGATAGGAGTTGGTTTCTCTTAAACTCTGGTGCTTCCATAAAATAGAAATTCTCCAGAAGTGGAGAGAGGATGGGATAGACTGGGGAGAGCTGTACTGTTGTTTTCCCAATGTCCATGCAGGCTGCCAGCAGTGGGGATGGGAGCCTCAGCTCCTTGCTGAACTGTCTGAATTGTGGAAATGCCGAAGTTCTCTGCCTGCTTTCTGGTGTATTAAATGGGAATATCCATGGTCATGTTTTCTAAGAGAAAGGTGAAAATACTGTGAACATCACACTGTCTTACTGTTATTTCTTTGCTAGAAATGTGACTTGTGGTAATAAAAAAAAAAAAAAAAAAAGGCAAATGCACTTATTGCAGTTCAGTATGGGTTGAGAGATAAAGGATTTTTTCCCAGCTGTCTTTCATGGTTTTACCCCATAGATCAGAAGACTGAGGCAAAGTGATGCTGTAAAATAATGTTAAAGAGCCTGAGCAATGTTTGCTGTTTCAGAAGCACAGACCTCAGATGCTGGAAGCATGCAGAGTTTCCCCTAAAGTATTCAATGTTTGAAAACGTTGGAGGGCAAAAGAGCACAAGCACTAGTGAGAAACCTTGCCAAAATAAACTGTCAGATGTGAAGGCAAGTTTTCAGGGACAAAACTGAAGATTTGATGCTCTGTTGACTCTGTGTGTGACACACCAAGGGCTCCACATGCTGTAGCGTGGTTTGTGCTGGGATCAGCTTCCCAGGCTGTTTTCCCCAAACTCTGTGTTTTGCACCCCTAATGAACTCTGCACCCTTGATCACCTCTTGCTCCAAGCAGCAAAAGCAGCCCAAGCTTCGGGAGGTGAAAAGATATTTTTGAGTGGAAATATTGGAGTGGAATTTTGAGTGAAAATATGTATACATACCCCATATGCTATCTCCTTTAGAGAGAGAGATAGGTAGGTAGATATATAAGAAAATATATATAACAAAAAAGATGTTTGTTTAAATGGGACACACACAATAATGCTAGAAAACAATTTATTTAAAAATGCATAAGCAGAGAGCATCAATTGGTGTGTAGCCTTGAGAAACACACAGGGAAAAAGAATAAGTAGGTAATGTGAGAGTGAAAACTTTTTGGGTCCTTGTGCCAGAGGAGCAGCACAGCCGAAACCTGAATCGCTGTGCCTGCAATTAGCGCAGAGATGCCAAGACGGGATCCCTGGGCAGGATCCCCGCGGCTCCCGCGCTGTTTCTGTGCCGGGTTACAGGCGGGCATCGCTCTGGGTTCGCCTCTGTTTGAACAGCCCCTTAATGGGCTGTGAAATGAGGCGTTTGGAGTGCCGGCCCTTCCCGAGCCTGTCCCTCCTTTGCTCCCCGGCGCTGAGGGCTCCCCCGGCCCGGAGGCGCGGGCAGGAGGCGGTTAAGCCGTGAGGGCGGTGCTGCCCGCCTGATGTCATGGAGGCCGGCGGTGGGGCGAGGGGCCCTTTGTTGGCAGCGCAGCCCCACAGCGCACGGCCGGCACCGCCGACTCTGCCCAACTTAGTTGGCTTCGCTGTTTTTCTTTTTTTTTATTTTTTTTTTTCCTTTTATTCTCCCCCCGCCTCCCTTCCTCTCTCTCTCCCGCCAAAAGAGTTGGGAAGGAGGGAAGATGGCTGGAGTTAACTCCGCGGGAGAGGAGGCGCGGGGCCCCTGCATTTTCCGCCTCTCGGGCTCGCCCTTGTAATGCTTTTCGGATTTCGTCGAATTTTCCTGGATATTTTGTTTTAGGCTTCTCCTGGATATGTTGTTTTAGACTTTTTTTTTTTTTTTTAAGACTTTTACCGGATCTTTTTAGACTTTTTGGGGTTTTTTTTTAGACTTCTAACGGATAATTCCACATAGAAGAAGCTGAAGGAGTGGAGGGGGGGGGAAGGGAAAACAGACAGCCGAAGCCAAACTCTAACAAATGAAAATGTTGGAGATTTGCTTGAAATTGGTGGGCTGCAAATCGAAGAAGGGGCTTTCCTCCTCCTCCAGCTGCTACCTGGAAGGTGAGTACCCACAGGACGTGCTCAGCCCGGTGCCATGGGCACCATCCCGGACACGATTTATCCCTGGATGGGAAGCTGGGGCCAGGTTTGGGGGATGTTTGGAGCTGGCCAGGTTCAGGCTGGGCTCTCCATGCGGGGGTGAAGAACCGAGCGGTGTCGGCGGGACCCAGGTGCCTTTCATTAATGCAGTTACAGAGCGAGCGCGGCTCTACCATTTATGGTTGTAAAATGTCAAGTGATCTTATTGCCGAGCCCATAAACAATTCCCTATCTTCAGGCCTCAGCTTTTATTATTTTTTTTCCCGCCGGGGGGGAATCTTCCTTATTTTGGACGTGAAAAAGCCCAACGCCACACTCAAGAAGAAAATTTAGATGAGTCCATCGGTAAAATATTTTCAGCGTGCGTTAATATGTAATGCCTTGGTCGAGTTTGGTTATCCCCCTTCTTAGTGTGCTTTCCACAGGCATTCGTTTAACTGCATTTTCTTGCATGTTTGCTTTTAAAAAGCGATTTTTGAGTCACACCAGTGGTTGCTGGTAGACAGTGAGGTGTTAAACATATGGACTCAGCTGGTTTGGATGGAGAGCTTGGGTGACTTTGGGCTGAGGTCTTGCTTGGCGTGACCTCAAGCAAGATTTTCACCCTGACGTGGCTTCACAACCCTGGGACAGCCTTGTGGTCCTTCTGTTCAGCCCCTTTGCTGCACTCCCAGGGCTGTGTCCATCCCACAGGTCCAGGCTCCTCCAGCTTCTTTTGTGTTGCTGGATGTTGTTTCAGTAAAAATAATCCTCCTGCCAGGAGGACCGTGCTAACTCATCAAATCAGAGGCACGGAAGGCAGCAGCTGATTTCCAGGGGCCTATCGCAAGTTGCTGTTGCTCAACTCTCAAATATTCAGTGCAGAAACGGCCCTCGGAAATTCATGGGTTAGGAATCTCAAAATCTACAAATGGCTGCTCGTGGCAAACTCACTTGAAGAAGTTTTGGATCAAGAGTCTGTATTTATTGGATACATTCAGTGACTCTGAGGAATTTTCTGTTCTCTAAAATCAAGGAACAGTGTCCAGAGGACTTTTTCTGCTTATTTAAAGTTTCAGAAACCAAATGGTGGGCAGATGCGTGAATAATTTTGATGTTTTTATGTGACTGAATTCTTCTGCGATCTTTTAAGTATACAAAGGCTCTGGTATTGCTGAGGGTGTGTGTGGAGAAGGAGCCCTAAGCTGTGCTGGGCCTCCTGTCTGTGCTGCTGGATCTTTCAACACAGCCCTGGGAGAGCAGGCAGAGCATCTGGGGCCTCATTTCCCTCTGCAGAAATGAATGTTGAAGGATGATGTTACAAGGGTGTTGCCCTGACTCTTTCTGCAAGTTTTCTCTTTTGTGATCGTTACCACCACTCCCCCCTCCCCAGTTTGCAATGCAGTTTCATAATAGGATTAGAGCATAGTTTGACTTGGCTGTGTAGGCAGTATGAATTAAGAATATTGGACATAATTAATATTGTAGTATTTCCACCTTCTGCTTCCCTGAGGCTGTGGTTGTTTTTTATAATGGAATGAGAAATATTTGGTTTTTATGATGGAATGAGAAATGTGTGTTGAAACGATTTACTCAATCTCGAGGTAGCTCAGTCTCTTTTCTCAGCTCAGCATGGGGCAAACCCAAAGCCAGTGTCCGTGGATGTTAAAGGTGTAAGAATGTGGCAACTGCAACCTTAATGTGTCAATTGTGACATAGACAGCCTGGCAGCCCCATAATTGATTGGGAAACTCCTGGAGAGCAGGGTGACATACTCATCTGAGGAAAAAGAAGTTTCAAAAAGCAGGATTTTCTGTTACTCCTTTCTAAAGCTGAATGTCTTCCTGGGCAGCTTTCTTACAAACATTACTATGAGGTTGAAATCGTTGTTGAGGACTCCTCCAAAAGAACGGTGGTGGCTTGTCCCAAACTCCTGAATTCCAAGAGCACAAGTGAAATCCATTTGCTTGTGTTGCCCTTAAGAATGTAACAAGTTTTTACATATGGATTTGTTATTTTAAGCTTGGCAGATCACGAGAAGGGGGCAGGGTTGTGTCAAGGGTCAGAAACTCTGGATCATTGCTCCTGGATTCCTGTGAACAGCCTGTGATGGCCAGTTCATTTCCATGCACATCCCTCAGCCTCTGTGAAGCTTCTGAAAGAATAAATGAGATGATGGTGATATCACTGGAGGATTTAACTCTGCTGTTGTTATTTTAGTTGTATGGAAAGCTGAAAGTTTCTTTCCTGTAGTAGATTGGGAAACCTTAAACATAAGTGCTTAAAGGCTGAAGGGTCCATTAGCTGCTTGGAATACCAGTTGCAGCTGGAAGGACAGATGAAATTTTACTTAATTCCTTATTTTTGTATTCATATGTTAACAGAAATAATTCAGTTCTTGGTTGATGAATAGCATGGGATGTAACAAAATCAAGTCTGTTGTATTTTTGAACACACTTTTGGAGAATATTATGCTGAGTCCGGATTTGCTGTAAGGCTGATTTGGTGTCAGGCACGTGTGTAGGTGTACGTGTTCTTTGACCAAGTAATCAGAAATGTGGTTTTCTTTTCATGGTGGTCCCTTCTGAAAGGCTTTTATGCTCTGTTGGTTTGCAGGAATGAGGGTTGTTTGGAGATGCTGTGTGTGTGGTGTGGAGGGCTGGCAGGTGCTGTGGCCCATGGCTGTGTGCTGCTGTGCAAGGGCAGACTGTCCTGCTCCCTGAAAAAGCTGAAATCTTCTCTTAACTTGACAAAAAATAAGTTCAAACTGGTTCTAACAATGATTCAGTTTTCATATTGATGTTTGAGCTGGACATTTCTTTGCCCTAATTTCTATTCCCACTAGTAAATATTATTTTAAAATGTGACAGACTTGAATTTCTCTCATCTGCTTTCTCCTTTCTCCCTTTGCCAAAGTGAATAATTCCTCACCCACTTCACACCAAGAAAGGGTAAAGAGTAGAAGGGAAGAGGCACAGTGAGTACTGCTGCCAATCTGATCAGGAAAACAGAATGTGTCCATGTCCCAAATAGGGGCTGGAATAGTCTTGCTGCCTTTTTGGGCTTGTCTCTATCACTGAAGGCAAAAGCCTTGTTTAAAACCTGTCAGCGTTCTCTGTGAAGTTTAAAAACAAAACATTTTGGGGACACTAGTGAAGTCCTTTTATTTTCTAACTGAAAAGACTCCTGTCCTGCCAGCTGTCAGACTTTTTTTTTTTAACCCTCTTCCTAATTTATTTCTTTTAGCTTGTCTTGTTACAGCTAGAGTACACAAGCCTGGGGAGGAGTGGCAGCCTGTACCCATTGCCCTGTTCCTGGACAGGGATTTTTGTAATGCATTTGGGCATGTGTTAAGCCAGACCTAAATGGGCAGCAGAGTGACTCTTCTGCTCCAGTGTCACTGGGATCAGCAGGCAGGGCTTTGGTCACCCTGCTAGGGAGAGAAAATGCATTAACCTGGGGTTGCTGCCTCCCTTCTGTTTGTTTCCTCTCTTCCTTGGCTATTTTCTGCTCCTCACTTCGTGGCTTCTCATCCACTACCACTCACAGTTCTTGCTGTTATCCACGTTTCTGGCTTTGTAGGGGCTTCTTACGTGCTTGTTCCAGTGGTTCTTATTTGTTCCAAAATCTGGTTGATGCTGCTTGCTACAGTTTCCCGTGGGATGTGGTGAGGGAAAGGCTTATCATTTCACAGGAAAAGTTGTAGCTGGTTTCAGACCTAAAACTGATCACCCACAGATATGTCAGTCCTTCCCTGAGCAGTTTGTGGGGCTGCTTAATAAAACAAGGGAATATAACAGTAAATCTTGATGATTCTTGCTTGGTGTTTTCCCTGCCCAGGACTCAGAATCAGGCAGACTTCCCTACTTCTGCTCCTTCAGGAAGGAAACAAAACCAAAAGCTATAAAAGTGAAGTTGTCAGAAATACTGAAGTGTCATTGAAGTTCACTGGAATCTAGTTACTCTTTCCTCTTCCTCTTCCAGACTTTATTGTCTCAGGTCAGGCAGAAGTCAGTGGCAGATTTGGGAGTAAAGTTCAAATTTCTGCCATACCCACTGTTCCACTCCATCCATCTACAGCTGTGATTAGCTGGCTGGAGAAAGATGATGTTTGCCATGTCACTGAGGGGTTATAAATGGAATAAACTCAGTGAATGAGCTCAGGTAGAACCTACAGGTCTGTATAAGAGTGAACTTGAAGAAAAACCCAACAAAATAAAAAAAACTATAAAAGCCCCAAAATTATGGAATCATCTCTCAGAGGAGTGGGAGATGCCACATCACTGAGGTGCTCAGACAAGATCCAACACTGCAGTTGACTGTGGGGATCTCCTTGAGCCTGGACAATGCAGCCAGAGCCTTGGGTGCCTTTGTTCTCATGCTGGCATCCAAAAGCCTTGGTGTTCAGTATTTGGAGCACTGGAGATTCCTGGTGTCCTTGTGCAGGGAGCACAGCAGGAGGAAGGTGCCTCACTGGGAGGGGAAATAGGGCAGCACAGCTGGGGAGGCTGGCCCAGCTCAGGGGAGTGGGGCTGGGTCAGTTTCTGCACTACTTCATCTCTGTGTATGAACACACAATGTTTAAAAAGTGGTATTTATCCTCATGCTGGCTCTAAGAAGGTGGACTTCCCAAATACCAGCCAAGAGCAGGAAAACCAGCAATTGCTGTTGTTGCAGAAGGGTCTGTGGCCTGGACTGTGCAGTAGGTAACGGGAGAGGCTGAGCCTGATCTCACCAGGGGGATGAGTCTGAAATAAAACATGAATCCCTCCTTCCGTTTGGAAAGATCTGCTTTACAGGTTCTTTAATTTTATATTTAAATCCATATTCCATCAGGCACAGGGAATCTGTGATGGCCACTAAGGAAGAATACTGAGACAGAGAGGCAGCTGCTCCATCATATGTGCTCAGAGTCAGAAACATTTGGCAGTATTAAAGCTGCCTTGGTATTCTGCCATTTATCATACTTTTTTTCCAGGGGAAAAGGAGAGTAGCGGGAATGTAGGGAAAAGAGAAGGCTTAGGTGGCATATGCTGTGTCTCCAAAGAGATTACTAGATGTGTTCTGCACTCCCTTGCTCTACAAACCTTGTGGAAAAAATGCCAGCACAGTTTGTAAGCCCACAGGATGTTTGTTTTGCAGGGAGACAGGAGGTCTCCTCCTTCCCTCGGGACTGCCTCGCAGTCAGTTCTGGAGGAGCCAAGTGTAATTCTGTGCTCCTGCCTGTTTTCCAACCCTTCGCTTACATTGTGAGGGAAATTTGCTTGGGTTCATCTAGACCAGAATTGTTCATATCTGAGAAGTTCTCACATAGCCCCGAACAATGATTCATGGCTTTGTATGAACAGTAATGAGTAGGAGATAGTTACACTTACGAAACCTTTCAGTGTGCAAGCATAAATACCTTCTGGGAAAACCTTAATTTAGGGAGGAAATTATGACATTCTTATGGCTAATGCCTCAAAATACAAGCTGCTGTTGTCTTATTTCAAAGTCTTGCACCACTTTAATTAAGAGTCATCATTTAGTTGATGTTAGTGGAGAACTGAATTACAGTGCTGCTTTAGGACTCCTGTCAGGAACCCAGGTGTTATCCAGAGCATGGTATGATCAGAGTAATAAATTGCAGCCTTGCTGGGGTGCAGCAGAAGACAAAGTGGATGTGTGGAAGGAATGACAGCGCAGCGATAACAGATTGAATTACGCTCACTTCCTGTCCCATCACCGTGCCAGGATGGCCTCCTGTAGGTACAGCAGCTAGGCTGATTTATTAGGAGGAATCTGGCCCACTGAAGATCTCAGCAGTGCTGTAAAATTGAAGTTAAAACCAGCAGTAGGAGGTGAAGAAGCTGTGTGTTGAAAAAGGCTCTCGATATGTAGGAACAGCAATGTCTAATTCCTGCTCTGAAGGACTGGAATGTCTGGGCAGATTTGCTGGAGAATAGCTCAGAGGGATAAACGCTGCTGACAGCCGGCTGTACGTGGCTCCCAGATGGACATGTCCTGTCTGCTTCTCTCGCTTCATGGTTTTGTGTCCTCAGTCTGCTGACAGTCTCCTCTTGGGGCCCAGACCTTTAAAAGTGTGTTTTGTCACGGTCTATCAAGCTTCTGCTACACTCGGGTCACCACAATTCTGCTCCTTCCTTTGTGCTCTTCTCTGTGTTGACTCAGGGCCTCATCCTCCCTTTCTGGACACTCTTCAAGCTTCATTCACCACCTTCCCCACCCCATTTCTTATCTTGGGGTTCCTACCTTCTGGAAAAACCAGCCCCACTCAGCCCAGGAGTTGTCTGGCATGTCTTCATCATGTTCTCCTGCTCAGCATGTTCATACACAGCCCACATGTCTGTTGGGGTGCCTGTGGCTGCACAGGAGAGTCAAACTGGAAGAGACAGAGGGTGTCTGAAGCATCCTCTGATTTCACTGGGAGACCAATGTGGTTTTCCAGCTTAGCAAAAGAGACAGAGGGTGTGAGCATCTTCTGATTTCACTGGGAGACCGGTGTGGTTTTCCAGCTTAGCAAAAGAGACAGAGGGTGTGAGCATCTTCTGATTTCACTGGGAGACCGGTGTGGTTTTCCAGCTTAGCAGATTCTCATGTGTGTGTTTCACAGCCCTTGCTCTTGCTGGTCCATGGTTTTGCAGGCGTTATCACTGTAGGAATGGCATCGAGCAACGCCGGCCTTCCCCGACTCCGCAGCGCACCGTGGGTGTTGTTGGCACTGGCAGGGTGTTGTCTCACAGCTGAATCGAAGCACATACCTTGGCATCCCTGTGTCATGAGTCAGTCCCAGCCTCACCACGGCCTGGGCACGAGGGAGGGATTCTTGTGGAGCGCTTGGCTTTGCTCCCACATCGCCATCCCTGTTTGTGCCTGAGCCATCCTCACTGGGCTGCGCTGTGCTGGAGTTGGAGGGGAGCCTGCCTTGGATTTCCTGCCTTCCTGTTGAATTAGTGCCCCATGTGGGAGGCATTTTCCTTCCTAACGGAGGTTATGGTCCATCCCACGGAGCAGTGAGTGCTGGATTGTCCCATATTTGGGGAGAGCATCACAGCATTGCTGCTTGCTGAGGTTGTGTGTCTGCCCCTTGCAGCTTGGCTGTCTGTTCCAGGTGTTCACTGATGGTTTAACTCCTTGGAGTATCTCCCATCACTGTGGTGCCCTGTGTTTGATAAGGGAGCTTAATGGGCTTAACAGGATCAAAGCATTTTAATAGTAAAATGATTATAGCTTAATTTTTGAAAGTGGATTTTCTGTTCCTTGTCTCATTGTCACTCTTGAGGGAAACCCAGGCTATTAAATATATTCTCCAGACAGGATATCAAGGTGCTTTAAGATAACCCCCCAACACACTACCACTTTTTCTGACTGTGGAATTATTTAACTGCTTTGATTCACTGTGGAAATATATCTCCCTGCAGTTACAGTTTGGCTAGGAAAGCAGGCCCCACAGTGTCTGTATTTGCTGTTTTGCTCACATACATCATATACATTTTCCAATGAATACAGTAGTTCTCATGGACATAAATAACCACCCAGAGAGCCTTTACCAGTGGCCATCTGACCAACACATCAAGGATGCCAGATTGCCTTTGGGTACATAGTGGCTACCGCTACTATTTGCATTTTCAATATAAAAAATGATATTAGAAAATAATGTGTATTGTTATAATTTGTAGGGTGAATTTTGGGGGGTTGGTGGGATTTTTTTTTTTAGCATTTCCCCATTTGGAGAATATTTTGGACATGTCCCAGTCTACACTAAACTTCCATGCCTTTTCTGATGTCAGTTGCATCAGTTCTTCACTGGTTTACTGGCACAGCTTATACTGAATTTCCAGGCCAAACAAACAATAGTGTTAAAACCATGTTTTGACAGAATTGCATCTGTATAGCAGGTATAAAGAGTTCTGTGCTCCCAGGTGACCTGCCAGTCTAGGAAACACTTGGCATGGAATTTCTGTGTCCAAAGCCCTGTCTGTGCAGAAGAGGGGCTCAGCAGACAGGGGCTGATGCTGTGTGATGAAGGGCAGTTCCATGGGGCAAGGGGCTGCTGTGACAGTGCCGTGTTTCCTGTCCCCAGAGCCTCACTGACGCAGTGCTTTGTGTGCAACTCTGTGACCTCGCTCAACAAACTCATCCAGATGGAGATTGACCCTTCAAAATACAAAGTTTCACAACTTATTGTGCTGGCTCTGTGCCAGGACAGTCAGGCATGGTGCTGCCAGCACATCTGGGGTAGCGTGTTAAAGAGTGAGGGGGCACAGTTATCTGGAACACTTCTGCTCCAAACTCTACAATCATGCTCCAAAGTGAAGGACTTGCAGGAACAGCTGCAGTAAAATTCCCTGATGTATTGGGACTTGCCTGATACTGAATATTGCATGCCTAATGTGCTGCAGTGTATAAAAAACTTTGGAGGTTGGTTTTTGCTCACCTGTAAAGCTCAGTTTTCAGGAATCTACGTCTTTGGAGTTGTCTTAGGGTTCCTAAAAATGTAGAAGTATGCTCAACACTGCTGTGGTTTGACAGTGATGGGCAGGAGGGAGGGCAACAAAAAAAATACTGCCTTGTCCTCAAATAAGAAGAGAAATTATTTAAAAAACTGTGAAGACCAGAAAGACCTAACTCCTTCTTAAATTCTATGTCTTATAAATCTCACCTTTCTTGGCTCCATTTGCTGCACGTTCTAGCCATTTCATTTATAGGATAATTAAGGGATTTACCTTTTAAAGGTCTTGGGTTTGTTTTCAAATCTAACCATTCCAGCACTTAGGTGTGAGCCAAAGGATTTACAGGCAGCAAAGAGCCTACGTGAGCTGCATTTACTGGAGTGATGGAGAGGGGCTTTCCCTTTCCTGCATTTCCTGAGAGACAGGAGCTGGGGGCTCTGGGAGAGCTGGGGACAGCTCTGGAACAAGAGTGTCCTGCCTATGTGGCAGGAGATCTGCATTAAGGCACTGTCCATATCCTCTGACGCACGAGGAGCACACGTGTCCTGAAACAATGCAACTTAGAAAGTCAGAGTGTGTGGGTTGGCCAGATGGCTTTTATCAGCCCAAATGAACCTGCTTTTTCCTTTCTCTCCCTCTTTCTCCTCCAGAAGCCCTTCAGAGACCGGTAGTGTCAGACTTTGAGCCGCAGGGTCTGAGCGAAGCAGCTCGCTGGAACTCCAAGGAAAACCTTCTCTCCTGCCCTAGTGAAAATGACCCCCACCTCTTTGTTGCACTGTATGATTTTGTGGCGAGTGGGGACAACACTCTCAGCATAACTAAAGGTAAGGTCACTGGCCAGAATCCCACTGGGAGTGTGGGAGAAGGTGTAGGAAGGAAAGTCGCTGTGAAATAATTAAGTTTTACACCAAACCCTGTGGAATTTTTTTTGCTGTGGGAAATCATCTTAAACAAATACAAATATTTCACAAAGTTGTGACCCTTTTAAAGGTTACAACTGTCTTTTTTTTACTGTGTTGGGCAAGAAACTGTTTGTCAAAACTAAATTCTCCATTAGGATCAAGAATTTGAACTGAGAAATTACACTAAGCTGATTTTGGAGGCTGGCCTCTTATTTTCACAGTTCTCAAAACACAGTCCCTGTTTGAAAAATGACTGTACAGATATAAGGACCAGAAGGACTGAGAAAGAAAACACTGTATGTACTCCAAGTCACATCTACTTACCTTCCTAATTGAAATTATTTTTTCATTGTTTGTGCACTCAAGTTCTTTCCTAGTTCCAACAAGCCAACTCAGTTCAAATAAAATTTGTTGGATTCATTTTTTAAACTCAAGCAGCATTGGAGCTGGTGCAGAACTGCAGGAGACTAAAAATCTGAAGCATGTGACTTTATTTGGCTTAGAGAGGTCCACTCAAGCTTGAAGAGGAACACATGCTCCCTGCTGAGTCAGATACCTATTCTTATAGGAGAGTATTTAATGATCTGCTAGGCAGAAAGAACTTATCTTTGTCCTCAACTCCCAGGCTTGTCGTGTCTAAATGCATTTTCTTTCCGCCAAGGTGAAAAGCTCCGCGTGCTGGGCTACAATCACAACGGGGAGTGGTGCGAGGCGCAGACCAAGAACGGGCAGGGCTGGGTCCCCAGCAATTACATCACGCCCGTGAACAGCTTGGAGAAGCACTCGTGGTACCACGGGCCGGTGTCGCGGAACGCCGCCGAGTACCTGCTGAGCAGCGGCATCAACGGCAGCTTCCTGGTGCGGGAGAGCGAGAGCAGCCCCGGCCAGAGATCCATCTCCCTGCGCTACGAGGGCAGGGTCTACCACTACAGGATCAACACTGCCTCCGACGGCAAGGTAGGCTCCGGGCTGTGCACACCTCGCTGGGGTACTTGGTGGAGTGGTAGTGCTCGAAAGGAGCAGTTCTGAGCTCTGGTCACAGGGCTCATCACCTGTATTTACAGTAAAGTGTGAGGTGCTGACATGGCTGGGACAAAACAGTTCTGTTCCTTTAGCAAACTGTGTAATACAGATCAGCAGAAACATTTCTTTAAAAGAGAAAGAAAAATTTTCTCCCTTTCTTTAAGGGAGAAAATAGTAGAGTTAGGTCAGAATCTAACAGATCCTTAATAAGGGATTCTGAGAATTCTTGTCCCTTATGTTCAAAAGATAATCTCTGACTGTCAAGTCTGCACCTGTTGCTAATAATCTTATAAATGTTAGGGACAGAATGCTTTCTGAGGAATTCTGCAGTATTTTTAACTACTGTTTTGATTTCTCTACAGTATTTCAGCGTGATCATTGGAGACGGGTAGGCACTTTCACTTTTATATGGGCTTTGTCCCCATTTCCTTCATTTTTCCCCTAGATTGTTGTGTGCTGTAGCAGTGGTGCAATACTGTGCTTTGTGGATGCTGCAGAGAAATGTTAGCATATAAGTGTACTATTCCACAGGTTTTTGTTTTGATTTCATGGAAACATGGCTACTGACATTGGAATTTGGAAAATGTTGTTTTTTAGCAAATCTATTTTAAGCAGTGTCTCTTTAGATCCTGTGCAGAAGGTAAAGTGTGGGTCTGGAGCATGGCTGCTGAAGCTCTTCTTACCACCATCTAATAGATGCCATTAAAATTCTTCAAAAGAAAAGTATAAAAGTAATCGAGTATAGTAGCAGCCCACTGTGCCCAATTTTCCTTTGTCCTGTGAGAGTTTTACTCTTTTTACAGCAATGCTGGCAGCAAAATCTTTAGTATGAAAATACAAGGAACCAGTACACCGTGTTTCCTATTTATCAGACTCAGCACTCTAAAACCTCCAATAAGATAACCAGGTTTTATTCAGTGATGAAATACTTTTTGTCTGCTTTAGCAAATGGATTATAATTGAGACAATTCTGACCATGTTACTTAAGGCAACATATTTCCAACTTATGGCATTTTGATTCTTCCTTCTCCCTCCCGTGTAGACACTCTCTGTGGTCAGCATCAGCTCTGTGAAGTGCTGACATGCACCATACTTGAAGGACTACATGGCAATCTGGAATATTATTCCTCCTCCTGTCTCTGTGGTGGATATTCCTTCTATTCCCATAGCTGCTGGCAGATGAGCAGTGCTCACACGTGAACGTTTTGAACCGAAGGCTCCTTGGGTTGGTGTAAATAAGCATGTGTCTGTGAGGGGACAGCACATGTTCTCCATTTGAGCTCTAATAGAGTTTGGCACATGAAGGCTTTCATCCCAGCAGAGCTGTTTTTGTCCCAGAAAACAGTTCTGCAGAACTCCAGCAATCCGTTCAGGTCTGTGTTAGCCAGGTTAACTGTTTGTTTTCCACAAAGTTGCCTGCATTGGTGTTCTTGAGAAAAAATGCAGGTTGGAACAATTCACTAAAGCAGATCTGCAGCTCATGGCAGTTGGAAATATAAAGTTGTGCAGCAGCAGTGACCAAGACCTGTGGCTTTTGGGCATTGCAGGATCAAGCAGAGAGGTAGCCACAGTCCTCCTGATGCTGTGCCAAGTGCCAGCATCCCTGCAGGAGGAGCAGTTTGCCATGTCCATGCATCATGTGCTGCAGTTCGCAGCCTGGCCTGTTCAACCTCATCGGTTTCAATTTGCCTTAACGAGCTGGGCAGTGAATTGCGACATCTTAGCGGCAGATGTGCTGCTGGGCTGGGGACACTGTGCTCTTCCAGCACCCTGTCCCTGGCTGTCAAAGCTGAGGAGCTGGGAGGAGAAACAGCCAATATCCCTGTTTGTCCCTCTGCGGGATGGAGGCTGCTGGAGCAGCTCTCGCGCTGAGCTGCTCGTGTCACACTCTGTTTATTGCCGCCTTTGCAGCAGATCATGGCTGTGCTGGAGGACAGCTCTTACCTTCACTGCCCCGAGCACCTGGGGCCCTCCCAGCCTGCTGTATCATTAGTCAGCCTGTCCAGGGAATTTAATATCTCCCAGTGCTGCAGGAAGGATGAATGGCTTTGGTGGGATCATACCCTGTGCCTGACAGAACACGCTTTGGGAGAAAGAGGCATTAGGGAAGCGTGTGGAGCAGCTGCTGCTCAGCACAGTGGTGTGTCCTGCATTGCAAAACCTTACCCAGACTTTTTCCTGGGGGAAAATTGAAGGGACTAGAGAGATCAGAGGTTTGTACATCTTAATTTTAGTACAAATGATATTGAATGAACTGGAGTTCAACAACTTCAAAAAAATTCCTCTGGGAATTTTTTCTTTATTTCCCACTTTAATGGGTCATACTCTTTTGGACCACCCTCTAATGTTTTCTTTTGTTGGTTGGGTTTTTTTTAAGGAAGGTATTAAAAGTGACCTTTCTGGATTTGGCTGGCAGAGTGCAGCCAGTTTTCTGGTAAACCACTTCCGTGGTACAGAGGACTTGGTTTTCCTGACTTGATAGTACTTGAGGGAAAACTTATTGAGTAACCCAACTGAATAAATAGCCTTGTCCAGCCTGTTCTTCAAATCCCGCTGTCCTCAGCAGGAAGGAAACAGATCTGGGGTCCTGCATGAGTCTCCTGGATCCTCCAGTGTCTGAATTGGATGCAGACTTGAACCTTCATGGATTTTTTGGTGTGAATGTTCCATTTTATCTGCAGAGTGGGGGAGCAGGAGTGCCACCGGATTCAGGATGTGCTGAGGTTAGCACGGGCCAGTTTAACCACCTGTACAAAGTACCCCAGCCAGGAAAAAGAGATGTGGTCTGGTGACAGAAGTGCAGATGAGCAGCCCATTTGTGCAAGCAGAGCCTCTTGAAAAAGGACTGGTGTTTATGGTTTGTTTGCTACACAAAAATTGACCAAAGAATGTGTCAAAAACATAGCCAGGAAGCAAACTTGAGTCCCTACAAAACTCAGGTGCTGGGTCTGTTACCTCTGTGAGAGTACAAGTCAGCAGCACCACATGGTTTTGTTGTTGGGTGTCATCAGTGAGAGGTTAGAAAAAACCTGCCTACAGAATAAACACGTTTACTGGTGGACCTTTATCTTAATGTAAATGGAAAACTTCATGCGTGTTAAGGCACGGAGTGTTGTTTTTGTGGCCTGGATAGGGCAGTCCTGTTCTGTCCTCATCCTGCTACAGCTTTTCTCTGATATCTTTGGCCACTTATTTAGCTTCTTTCTCCTTCTGGAACAGGATCATAAAATCTGTCACACTAAATACAGATATCTCTAATTTTCATGATATATAACTTGCCATAAAACCACAGGGGAGCTTCCTTCTCCGTGCCTCTCTAATACTTGAAGTAATCCTGGAGTTCAGCTTTTTCTACATCCGTATTTTTAGATGTTAATTCTCAGTGTAACATGGGAACTGCTCATACCACTGCAAGTACTTCAAATCTTTCCCAAACAGGCATGGCTTGTTCTAAATTGTGGTTGTACTGTCTAATGCTTGGTAACTCACACCAAGCAGCTGTAACAGCCTCTTATGTTGTCACTTTTCTGTCCTGAGAATATCTAGTTTTAAGGTGATTTCATCTGTTTGATCATGAAAAGCGTTGTAGGTTTTTGTAGGTTTTGGGTTTTTGTTTTTTGTTTGTTTTTTTTTTTGAGTGGGGTTTTTTAGCCATAGTGTTGAAATGAGATTTCAAAAGAATATCTGATTCATTCTAGTAGAGAGTTGTGAACGTGCTCCCCAGGAGGTTGCCATTATTTTCCAGTGTTCATTAAAAAGACTAATCAAGTTTGAGGGTGGTTTTGTCCCTTCCCAAACATTGTTTTCTCTTGCAAACGCAGCTCCCTTTTTTGTTGGTGATACTCTCTTAATGTTGGAGCTTCACAGATACATTTTCTTTTTCCATCCAAATATACTGTCTAGGTGGAAGAAGCAAAATTTTACCCTAAGTCTGGGATTTTTGGATGCCTGGCAGCCCTATCAACTTCCTAGCCTCCTGAAATCTCAAACAGGTGGCCAGTGCACATGCAGAAGCTGTTGAGTGTACATCCAGCGGGTCAGAAGCATTTGGGAAGTTTGATCATAGCTGTTGGCATGTGATATGAGCAGTGGGACTAGCTCTGTGTGGAGTGGACAGGAATTTGGGTGGCCTGATATGGTGCTGCTCTTCCTTTAAGCTTGTTCCTTGCCAAACCTTGGTCCTTTGTGAGAAATGGAGCTCTTCCATCTTCTGTGTTATAGTCTAGACTATGATGCAGAATGCATGTTGATATAAAGATTTCTCCCTGTCTCCTTCAGGTGTAAGCAGCACTTTTCACATCATTAAATTTCTAGCTTTTTTCACATTGCCTGGCAGAAGACTGGGCTTGAGGATGAAAACTGGAAACGCACAGCTCTGGTGGGAGGGAGTCAGTTGTCCATTATCTTTAGCAGGATTTTAGGCTTAAAATGGATCTTCTGTATAAATGTTAAGAAGGTAACAAATATGGGTTATCATGCCTCACAGCAGGTTTTCATTCAATGGTAATGATTTTCCTTCTGTGCTATCGATCAGTGCCCATCACAGGGATGGAGCAGACCAGCTCCTGCCTTCATGCTAAACCTCTGCAGAAGCTCAGGCCTAAAGCAGGGAGAACTCTGGTGTGCCAGTGGTGCTTCAGGGAGAATTTAGGCAGGTGAAACTGTCATAACCCAAACAGTAATAGTGAAGTCAGGACACTGAGGGTGACAAGCCCCCCCATACTCTCCAGGAAGTGTCCCACTGACCAGCCTTTTGAAAAAAGGCATCTCAAGCAACAGCATGCCGTTCTAGTGCTATTTGCAACCATTTCTGCCCTATTGTTTTGGCAAGGTGCATGTATTTTCTCCTGAATCCATGCCTTTCCCATGTAAGCATTGGTTGTTCTGGGCTCTGGAGCTGGTTACAGAGCTTCTGGAGCTCACAGTTCCATGGCTCAAGTAGAGGCAACACCACACATGGCTTTCACAATTTTACGCTGCAGTTCCTGTGTCCGAGCTCTCCGAGGGGCATTACCTGAACGAGCTTTTCCCTTCCCCTTTGGTTCCCAGCTCTATGTGTCTTCAGAGAGCCGCTTCAACACCTTGGCAGAGCTGGTCCATCACCACTCCACCGTGGCAGATGGGCTGATCACCACGCTGCACTACCCGGCCCCCAAGCGCAACAAGCCCACCATCTACGGCGTGTCCCCCAACTACGACAAGTGGGAGATCGAGCGCACCGACATCACCATGAAGCACAAGCTGGGTGGAGGCCAGTACGGAGAGGTGTATGAAGGAGTCTGGAAGAAGTACAACCTGACAGTGGCTGTGAAAACTCTCAAGGTAGGACTCAAACTCTGAGCGTTCCCCATTCAGCTGGGAGCATGTTCAGGCTGGCTGGCTGCCCTCAGTTCTAGTTGTGTTGGCGTTGATGGTGGCCCTCCCTTTGAGTGCTGTAGGCTGGAAATGGAGTATTTTTAAAAGAGTTTGATCCTCTTATGCTTTATGTGATACCTATAACACACGTATCTAAACAAAGGAGGATGTTAACAACACAATTTTTACTGGATAATGGATGAAACCTTAGAAAAGTAAACAGTGCTGTGGTGTCTCATGTTCAGGGTGTGGTAAAGGTGAGCTCTTCACGGATGAACACACCAGCACAAGCTGGGGTATTAAAGAAAACTGTGGATTGTGAGTCAGTCAACATAAAATTCAAAGGTTGTGCTTGAGGGAAGCTTTCCATGTTTTGATTTTCTGTCTTATGTGGCGTCTTTCCCAAAAGACAAGCTCCCTGTGTACCTGGAAGTCTTAAGCAACAGTTCACAGCTGCTTCTTATCAAAAGACACAAGAGGAGGAAAAAGGGTATGCAAGCTAAGGTATATTAAAATTCATAAGTGGCTTTAATGAAGAACTGGATAATCAGTTCTGTTTCTGGCTCTGCTCCCTGATTTCTGCGTCTTAGTTTCCTTGTCTCTTGAAATGCAAATAGTGCTCTGTGAGTTCATAAGGTCATTTCTTAATTCATCTATGTTTATAAAACTGTCTTGAGATCTTCTGGCACCATCTGCATGCATTGCATTTGATTGCTTAATAGGAGTTTATGCAAACTTGACACCATGTTCTCTCTCCTCGAATGGGGACGTGGTTTGGTCTTGCAGAAACAAACAGAACAGAGGGTTTCGTTTGTTTCTTTTTGGTTTTTTTGCAATGGAAATTTTGAAGTGGAGAGAATTTGTAGATGGTTCGATGTCAGGGGAAGAACTTTTCCTTGATTTGGGGAAAATATTTCTTCCTTGCTCTCTGAGCAGTGGCTGCCTCAGTACTTCTGGGTTGCCATGGCTGCAGAAAGTATTTTCATTTTGGCCTTTTCTGTACTCTGGAGGTTCCTGCTGCTGCTCCCGGCGGGGGAGTCCAAGTGCAGCTTGCACAGGGAGCGAGTGACATCTAGTGTTGTCCCTGCTCGGGATTGCTGGGAGTGCTGTGGTGCAGGTGAGCTGGGATGTGACCAGGTTCAGCACAACACCTGCTCGCACTGAGGAGAGCTCAGCTCTTCCCTGGAGCATGCCTTGCAGTAACATCTCCCTGCTGCTGGTTGCAGTGTGAGGATTCCTGATGCTTTCAGACTTCCCATCTTGCTCCAAACTGAAGTTGTTGCTTTCATTCTCCTCTCCCTATAACTCATCAACAAAGACAAGCTGCATGTTATCCCATCAAATCTGTTTGTGCAAAGGAGGAACCTTAATACAGACCATGGCTGTTTCAAATAAATAAATATTTAATGAAACATGACTAAAAGTGGTTCATAATGTAGTATGGAGCAGCATGTTCCACTGGGGAGTGTAAGAGCAACCAGGAAGAGAGTTGAGAAACACTTCAACCTGCAATTATGTACGCTAAAACCATCCTTAAAAGCAAATTTATAATCCACCTTCTTTAAATCCATTAGTCTACTGCCTGACAGGTGGGATTATAGCTTTCTTCAAAGTTTTGGGAAACATTTTTAAATCACATTTATATCCCATTTCTACTGGGAAAAACAAGCCTTTTGCAGCTTCTGCCTGAATCTTTGGATGACTCATTTTATTTTCCTTTGAGAGAATGTTTTTCAAAACTTCGTATGATTCTTCTTGCTCCTTCCCCCTCTACCTCAGATAGCTCTGTAAGAAAGATAAAGGAGAGCAAAGACTAAAAGAGAGAGGAAGAAAAAAGTCCTTCCAGCATCTTTTTGAATAATGATGCTTATGAACACCCATTTGTTGTTCAGTTTTCTGTCAAGTGTCTAAAGATAGCTCATGGCTGGCACAGAACTGGAGAAGGAGCGATGGAAGCAGCACACGCTGTTCCTCAGTGTTTAACTGGAGAGGGCAAGACCGTGTTTTGGTTATGAGATGTTGCCTGTTAAAATCCATCCCTGGCAGCTCTGTGAGTTGCCCAGGACACAGTATCTATCAGGGACTGTTATAACAGGGCATGCTCTGAATTTGTGTTTTTACCCCCAAATTGGACAGGAGCACCAGGCAGTGGCTGCAGGACCTGTGACCTGCACTGGACCAAGTGCAGCTGGTCATGACTCTGGCCACAGCTGGTTCTCCTAAGAGCCATTTAATGGCTGAGCTGCTGTGAGCTGGTCAGCTCAACACATTTATTACTGCTCACCTCGGCTCTGCTGCCCCTAGGACTCCTTCTGCTTTTTCTTTTGTTGTTTGGTTTTTTTTTTTCCCTCTCTCCTTTATTTTTTTCCCTGGCAAAGAAGCCTTTGTTTTAAACTAGGCAACATGTAACCCTGGTGTCCCTTAATGCCATGGCATGGCCCTGTGCTGTGCTGGGAAAATGCTGGACAGCCAGAACTGTTTTATTTCTGCCATGGTTTAGTATAGTGGGAGCTGGAAGCCAGTTAAAGCTGGGTCCTTTCCATGAGATCAGATTTGCAGAGAGGTCATTGCTACAGTGGTTCTCTGTATGTGTCCTTCCTATTAATATGGTCACTGAGAGGTAAGAAATTTCAAACTGTGGAGCAGCTATGCAAAGGACAAACCTTCCAAGATTTGTGTAGCATGAATAAGACAAAAGCACATTTGGGATAATTTTGCAACCTGGATTATTAGCCCAGTTTCCTTTGCCAAAGAGAATAGTTTAAGGTTCTGCTCGCAAGGACCTTTGGACTATTAGTTTTGACGGTGTGTTGAACAAATCGCAGCTGTCAATCAAGCTAATTGGCAATGAATAGTAAATGATTGAATGGAAGTGTTGGAAAAATGTTCTCAGTGCTAAGTGCAGAGCAGGGAGCTGGCTGGATCTCACAGTGGCAGCCCACTGTTATCGTTCTCACCAGCAGCAGTAAATCCTTTCCAATCCTTCCCTAAAACACTTTGTCCATGTAGCCTGTCAACATTAATCCATGATTGAAAAAAATATGGATATAGAAAGAAACATTGCTCTAGGAATAGATCTGTATTTTTGCACCACTTTGAAATGACCTTCCGGCCATTTGGGGCATATCTGCTTCAGAAAAACTATGACTTTTGAGCAAGATTGTATCTTCCTTGGTTTTGTGCTGTGCCAAATAACTTTATGGTGCCCAACAAATTGGTAGTGACACGTCTACCCAGAATGGATACATCACGGGTCAGGCTCTAAATGCCAGAAATGAATCTGTGAAACCTTAGGTTTTCAGTCACACCACAGCTGCCATCGGTCCTGCCTCCCTGAGAGAGGGGATTTCTTGTTCCTGCTCAGTGAACACAAGGGCCTGCCTTTCAGCAGCCTCTCAAGCATTTGATTGTGGTGTATCCTTTCTTTTATGTTCGTTCTTGTTCCTTTTCTGTACTTCTATTTCTTTCTTTTTTTTTTTTTGTTGGGAACAAGCTTGTTTTTCCTTTTCAGCTCCCCAGCGTTCTGTGAGAAACCCTTCACAAAAGGGATATGGATTTTCTTGCCCCAGCAAGCTCAGCTAGTATGAAAATGACAAAAATATGTGTTTTTTAAATCATACAAAAAATTAATGTTTGTAACTCCCTGGCTTTGTGTTGTGGCTACAGGGAAAAATTACTGTGTGAGAACTGTGGCGTATGTTGTCAGTTCGCAGTTCTTTTTGTGTCTTCATACAAAAATCTGTTTCTCCTTTGTGTATGCTGCCTCTGCCAAAGCTTTGCCATTGTTCTGCAGGAGGATACCATGGAGGTGGAAGAGTTCTTGAAAGAAGCCGCAGTAATGAAGGAGATCAAGCATCCAAACTTGGTGCAATTATTAGGTAAGTGATAAATACCAAGCAGAGGGATTTGAACTAAACCCTTGTGCAGTGATATGGATGTTAAGGAGCAGATAAGCTGCTTACCATACCAAGGCTTTAAATACAGACACTTATTGTCTGGCAAAATTCACAATTTGTACCACTAATACATAATTTTTAATGATCTCGTCTCCCTAACGTTTAATTTGCCAGAGGCTGAAGCAGAAAATTAAGCCCCTCTATTAACCACTTCCAAGCAGAATCCATTCTTTCCACAGCCCCATTTTTCTGCCTTCTGGAGGTACAAATTGCCTTCGAGGATGAAACCTGACAATTCACTGATATTCTCCAATATTCACTGTCAACTTCATGTCATTCCCCAGGGGTGTGCACACGAGAACCTCCTTTCTACATCATCACAGAGTTCATGACGTATGGGAACCTGCTGGATTACCTGCGGGAGTGTAACAGGCAGGAGGTGAATGCTGTGGTGCTGCTGTACATGGCAACTCAGATCTCTTCAGCCATGGAGTACCTGGAGAAGAAAAACTTCATCCACAGGTAGGAAGGACAGTGAGCACCCTTGAATCTTGAGCACAGAACAATCCTTGATGTCTTTTCCTCCCTTTCAGTCTATGACAGCATTGATTGGTGTCATATATTTAACACATAGTGCAAATCTGGCACAGTCTATTAACCTGTCTAAAGGATGGGTTTTCTCTCAGAGATTTTCTCTTGCCTTTGAAGTAGATGCAAGTGAAAGACACATCAGTACTTAAATGTTTTGGGCAAAGCCTGAAATGTGAGTTTAAGCCAAAGTAATGAACGTTTAATGGATCAGATAAGCCACTTCCTTGTTTCTAACAGCCTTTCAGACCAGCTGCAGTTGGTGATGCTGGATGTGTGCAGGTCCCCACAGCAGAATCACCCTCCGAGCACCGCCCCAGCCCCTGTTCTTTCTTGTTTGCTTCACTTTGTTTTCCACCGTAGGGATTGTTCCATGCTATTGTCCAGATTGTGTATTCACTTTAATAAGCATCTCTGCTGTCTTTAAAGTCTCGGGGACTCTGACCTTTAAAGTGTGCTGCAATTATGGCTGGAGCTTTGCGTTCCTCGTCTGCAGAAATGGGCTCCTGGCAATGTAATGACACATCCTGCGCCAGGGCTCGAGAGTGCCTGAGCTTTGTACAAGATGCTCTCGGTGTCGTAGCATGATCTTTCCTGCCCAATTAACTGGAATATGGAATTAGCACGTGGTTTTTTTTTTCATAGAGACAAATATGAAGATTGTGTGTAAAGTTCTAGGTGCTCTTCTAAGCTGTGAGTTGCCTTTGCTATTTGAAAAGCCTGGTTAAATGCTGCTGTCGGTCAATAAATTGAACAGTGATGCTGCCAATTAAAATTTCCAGCCTTTGATTTGCTCTGTTGAAAGGATTTCGTCCCTTCAGCCCGCAGGAAGTAAACTTTAAAAACTCCTTTGTGTGAATTTCATTTGTCTTCTCTGCCATTCATTTCATTTCCTCTTACTTCTGATGACCCATTTATCTAAAATAAATAGTAGCATTTTTCCTTATCAGCCACCATAACCACCTACCCAATTATTTGAGGGTGTTGTCACAATTCACATCCATGGATTCAAATGCTGTGCTCTGACCTCATTTAATGAATCAGGAAGGAGGAGGAATTTGATTATGGAGAGGAGCTTTTATTTAGATACACATTGTAGTAATCAGCACTGATAAGAAGGTACATTCAAAAACACTGTGAAATTTAAATGGGCATCCAGTAAGATGTACTTTTTTCTGGTTTTTAATTTATTCCAGTTGAGGAGAACAAGCAACAAGAAACAGCAGTGTCTGCCTCATATCTAAAGATCTCACAGGAGCTTCCTGGCACAATCAATTTTTAGTTCAATGTGACATAATCTGGAAAAGTGTTTTTAACAAAGCCTAATATTAGGAGAAATGTGCTTCTGTGCTTCACATTTTTATCCTCCTGAAGCATTTCCAAGGATGCAAACAGCATGTACAAGGCAGGGAAGTCTCAAATGCAACATACACATCTCTCATCTGCCAGGGTGGAAAAAAGATGCAGAGAAAAAGTTAAATCTACCTCTTGCCCCGTCCTTTGAAAATGCCAGCACTGATAGCAGAGGCTCCAGCAGGTTTGCAAAGGCCAAATGCTGGTTGTGAACAAGTTGTGGTGTGAAAGGTGGTGCCCCTGGGAGGAGGAAGAGCAGGGCTGAGAGCTCATCCTGGTGCTTAAGCAAGGACTGGAAATGGAGTTCTGGAGAACAACTGGTGTTGGCTGGGGTGACTGAAGTGCTGCAGAGGTGGGCAAGAAGTGAGGAATTGAAACTCGGTTTATTCAGTGCTCATCCCCAGCTATTGATAACTTGAGCACTGACATTTCTTTGAAATATTTTTATCTTGAGGGTGGCAGCTTTTATTGAAAGTGAGGGGGCTTCTTGAAGCTCTCACTTCAAATTAGAAGAAAAAAAAAAAATTGGGGATGACAGTCTTACGAAGACGGAATGGAAAATAACTTTCCCTCTTGTGTGTGCGCGTGTAACTCCAGAATTTCTGTGTAATATTTGGATCAAAATAATCACACAGGCCCAGGTTTCTCTGGGAACAGCAGGCTGCCTTGCTGTCGCTAAAAGAGAGATGGTAAAGACTTCTCATTGCCTATTTTTGCTCTTCTTTTTAGGGACCTTGCTGCCAGGAACTGCCTTGTAGGGGAGAACCACTTGGTGAAGGTGGCAGACTTCGGCCTGAGCAGGTTAATGACAGGTGACACCTACACAGCCCACGCCGGAGCAAAATTCCCCATCAAGTGGACTGCACCAGAAAGCCTGGCCTACAACAAGTTCTCCATCAAATCCGACGTCTGGGGTAAGAATTTGCATGGAAAATTAATGCAGATGACAGTCTTCTTTTCCAGGGCTGTGAAATGAGGCCGTTGTGGAACATTTCAGGAGGGAGCAGGAGGTTCCCTGGTTTGAGCCACAATGTTCTGTGAGCTTGTCAGAGTGCAGGAACTAATCTCTGCTTGGGCAGTCTCAGCAGAGCACAGAGAATGCCCACCTGATTTTATATATTTGAGTTGTTGGCAAACATGAAAAGTAAAGGGTACTATAATGTTAAAAGAAATGTATGAAATGGGACTGAAGAGCAACAGTGGTACTGCCTTGATGGAGTTCTGGCACAGGACTATGAAGTGATACATTATTATATAGCCAAAAACTTTCTAAGTACTTCAAGGAGTAAAGAATCTGGTTCGTTTTATGTTAAAAAAAAAAAAAAAGTGTGTATGTGTCTAGTGATAGCTCCAAGCTCGTCTTTCTGCATTTTAAGGGAATAATCTTTGGAATGAGATGAGGAGAAGCAGAGGGAAAATTTGATGACAAATGGTTATTGAAGAGCCCTGAAGTGCTGGTGATAAGAGTAGACTTAGCTAAATTGAGCTATATTGTATCAAATCTGACCACAGAAAATCTCATTGTACTTTTATCAGTACATTTCTTTGGGTTTTATATCTCTGCTATAGCTGTTGGTCAAATTCTCAAAAGTGCCCAGTGACATGAGATAGAAATTTGTGGAATGTGGTCCCAAAGGCACTTGGAAAATTATATCCTGAGCATTTTCTATGTATAAACCAACAGATAGAAGTGAAGCAGAGATGAAGTTTTCTGCAGTTTAGGGGGAAAATGTACAGAGAAAGGTTTTATGTTGAAGAAACTTTTAGGTAGACGGCTGATGTAAAATGTTTTGTAGATGGAGGAGGAAAAGCCAAAACAGCCTTCCAAGGAGTATGTGATTGCTGACCAAGGTGTTTCTGCTGCTTTGGCTTTCCTTGTGGTGTTGGCTGTTGAGTGTCTGCCACAGTCTTAGGATGTTGCTGTGCTGCTGTGGTGGCTGCAGGATCCCTGGTGCCTTTCAGTAGCAGAGTGCTCGGGGGAGGAAAGATCCCAAAGGAATATGGGGAATCTTTATTTAGGGTTAATGTAACCTCGGGTAGCAGGGCTGGGGCAGTGGACTTTGGGATCTCATCAGAGATCAGCTGTCCCCGGAGGCCAGGGCTGCTGCTGGGCACGCCGGGGTTTAGATGTTTTCACCTCAGTGCCTCAAGACAGCAATCAAAGAAAATTGTGCACAGAAATGTCTAATGTAAATTGCCCTTGGTGGCGTTGCCATGTAATGTGATGTGATTTCCTTACTTATGCAGAATTGTAATCTCTTTCTCTTCAAGTTAAGAACAGAATAGGGTGACTGAACTAATTGCGTGCAGGTTGTCGAACTGGTGTTGGGTTTATTCTGTGTGCCTGACTCCTGGGTTAGCTGCCTGACCCCACTGCTGACCTGCATCCCCACTGACTGCTGCCACTTGAATGCCTGTTCCAAGACCCTTTTTGTGCTCTCCCTTTTCCTATTCAGCTTTCCCTGGGCCCAAAATGTCTTACCCTCACCGTGTCTCATTGGTAGCAACTGCTGAAACTTTCCTCTCGCTGCTGCCTCCAGACCACACTGCAGCTAAACAAGGGCACCCCAAAAACACAAAGCTATTAAAATGTGTGAGTCCTCCAGGGAGAGGTTGCAAATGAGAGGAGCTGTCACACTGAAGGAGCGACTGCAGTGCAGCACTGAAGCAGTTTCAGCTAATCCACTGTGAAGTCTCTTAATTGTGCCTCTAATAGGACTTGAAGGATCTCAAGGCGTTCAGGTTTGAGACAACTGATACATTGAAAATTAGTCTAATTCTACCCTGTCATATCGCAGGAGACCTGTCTGTGCTGACGGAGAGGCTTGTTACGCTTCTTTAACATTTAAGCTGCTGCTGTGCATGGGATCTGAGCCACCCAGGGCTGGTCTAAGTGTGCAGCACTGTTTGGTGACTACTCCCACTAAACATCCTCTCAAATTCAAGATGAAAACAAAGCTTATTGATTTTTTTTTCCTCTCTTTTTTTTTTTCTTTTTTTTTCTTTCTCTCTCATTCTCTACTGCAGCCTTTGGTGTTCTGCTGTGGGAAATTGCAACCTATGGTATGTCCCCTTACCCTGGGATTGACCTGTCTCAAGTCTATGAGCTGTTGGAGAAGGACTATCGTATGGAGCGTCCTGAAGGCTGTCCTGAGAAAGTTTATGAGCTCATGAGAGCATGTAAGTGTTTCTTAGCCTTGCAGATGCTGCTTTTTAGGTCTGCAAGGGTGCAATAAAAGTGCAGGGATCTGGCTATGTACCACAAGGCATGAGAATCCCCTGCCTGTATCAGGGAAGGTGCAGTACTCTGTGGAAGTGTTTGGTTAAAACTGCTTTCTCTAGAGGATGAACATGCTATGAAACCAGCTGTTCATCTGTACTGGGAGCCCACAAACCCAGAGAGGAGATTTGTTTTGATTCTCAATGCTTCATTTGTCTCCTTTTTCCTGGCAACTTAAAGAAAAGCTTGTGCTCCAAGGATGAAGCAGGAGCTTCATTTGGCTTCTTGCAGGACTGACTGTGACTCTTCACTGTGGCCTTTTGGTACGTGACTCAGTGCCCTGCACTCCTCCCCAGCAGTGCTCAGCACCTACTGTCACACACTGACACCAAAACCTGATTTAGGGAATGCTGGGTGTCTGCAGCTGTCACTGAGCCAAAGTGGTTGCAGACACTCAGCACCCTGTAAATCACATTTTCATGTCAGTACTTTATCTCAGTGTATTGGAAGGGAACTGTGATTTCTGGCTCCTCCTGGTGCAGGGTACAGAGTGTCTGCTGCTGGAGGGAAGATTTGAGTGGTGGTGTGTTTTTTTTTCAGGCTGGCAGTGGAGTCCTTCTGATAGACCATCCTTTGCTGAGATCCATCAGGCCTTTGAAACGATGTTTCAGGAATCCAGCATTTCTGATGGTAGGTCTGGGTCCCTGTTGCACCAGCAATTCCAGGGGTGGGGAAAGGGCTGACTGCATCCTTCACTCTGCTGTTATTCATAGATTGTTTTGCAATGAAACTCAGTCCTGTGTTATACTATCTGGTGCAAATTATATGGAAAGCAGTTATTTGTTTACATGTAGGTATTTTTTTCTGGGCAAAGATCTCATTTTAAAGGGCCAAATGGCTGAACAACTCAGAGGAACCCCAAATTTGTGTTGTTTTCTTTTATTTTGTGCTGTTAGTTCCAATCAGAGCAATAATTTTTTATCTTCAGTTGATTGCAGTGATTGTTTTTCTTCTGTGCATTGCAGAGGTGGAGAAGGAATTGGGAAAGAAGGGCATGAGGAGTGTCGTGAGCAATTTCCTGCAAGCCCCAGAGTTGCCAACCAAAACGCGAACATCGAGGAGAGTTGCCGAAAGCAAAGATGCCAACGAGGGCTTGGAGACTGCACATGCTCGAGGCCAGGGGGAATGTGGTAGGTTTTAATTAAAGTCATTATTCCTTCAGGAAATACAGGGGGAAACAAAATGCGGATCTAGCTCCAGGCCCTCACGTAGGCAAAGCTGTGTTCTAATCACAGGTGCCATCTCTCTGTACCAGCGCTGTGTTTCTGGGTGACAGGCTGCTGACTTGGCTGTCCTGGGTCCAGAACTCCTTTTATTAGTTTTTGCAAAGGTGGGTTGTTAATTCTGGAGCCAGATATACACAGCAGCTGGGAGTGTGAGTCCTTAACTGGCTGAGGGACTGGTGATCTCCCTGCTGTTGCTTAGGGAAGCCCTTGGAGTTCTTTTAACTTAATGGCTCTTGCCTGCAGCTCCCTAAAGACCAGAGCCTGAGCACAGAGCTCTCTGATCATATCCTCTTCCCATTCCCTGGCAGGAGCTATCAGTGGGATCTCCCACTGCATCTGAGTGCTGGGTAATCTGCTGTGTTGAAGCCACTTTACACTACCACGCTGCATAATTTAAAGCAGGGTGATAGCTTGGGTTTAGCAAGCCTCATAAGGGAGGTTTCTTCACTCTTCCATCCTACCAGATTTGTGCTTGCAGCACAGAAGAATATTACTCTTGGCAGGCACCAAATATAATTTCAGCGAGGGACAAAGAGGTATTTACAGACTCTTCCATAAAATTAAACTTCCAATCAGTTTTTTCAGGCACTTACCTTCCATTCCGAGGTAATAAAAGCAGTGGTAAAAGGCTGAATGAGTACAGGAGATTTGTGTCTAGCTCTATGCTTGAAAAACAAGAATGTAAAATGAAATGCAGTGGGGTTTTTTTTCCAGCTCCTGTTGAGCTGCCTCTTCTGACCACTCACGTGACTGACCTCTTTTGTGTAATGTCAGATTCACCCAGTGGTACATGTTTCAGTAACCAAAGTACATCAGGGCAGAGGGAGGGGAAAATGAGGGGATTTAAAATGTTGGAAAAAGAAAGTATCAGGTGACTCAGGAAGGAAGGTTATTTACCATATATAGGAAATATAATTGCCTATTATTACAAGCTTTTGAAGTTAATATAATTTCATTTAAATACTTGAGAGCTTTGCAAAATTAAAGTTCAGCAGGCATAATATGATTTTAACATTATGCTGGGAATCATTTCATTCTTCACAGTGGAAGAAATTTTTTCACAATAAAGTTTTATTGCAGTTTCCCTTCCAATTGTCAGGGTTTCCATAGCAAGTCCAGCAGCTGGAAGCTGATCCTTAGTGCAAGCTGCTAGTTTTCTCTGGATTTCTGCACATCTACTGTGTCTGTACTCAGTAAGGCCATGGTCTGGCTCTTCTGGATGTCCAGGTCCCCTTGAATCCTTGTGGGAGTGGTGCAACTGCAGTGTTCCTGTGCAAACATGTTGTCCTCTCAAATGACACAATTTTTTATTTTTCAAATTCTCTCCCCTCAACCAAAATCCATTCCTCAGCCAAAATCCTACCCATAGCATGATGATCACCAATTTGTGACTAAGAAGCATCCTTCCTTATGACTCTGCTTCATCTCCCTTCTTGCTGCCTAGTCAAGCTGTAAATGTACATGCTGCCCTGCAGGCATTCCTCCTTTGGATTAGAATGCCACTGGAGTGCCTGGCCTGGGAACGAGCCCCTCTGTCAGTCAAACACAGAGACCTTCAGGACTCTCTATGAATTTATTATAAACCATTATTCATTTTTAAGTACTGCTTGTAAGTGGAGAGAGGGTCACCCCACTGCTTCCCTCCGCAGCAGCGCTGCTGAAGGAGGCTGGCACTGCCCATTTTCTCTGTTGCTGTACAAAGCTGAGCATCTTCACAGTGGTACGACCTGAAGTGTCATATCTTGATCTCCATTTCTGCTCATGAAACAGTCTTTCCATTCCCCACAAAGGATGGAAAATGAACGTGGAGCCTGGGGATGGGGGTGGGTTACAGAGGTGCCTTATTAATTCAGAGGGTCAGTGATTCAAAAGACAGCAATAGCACAGGGACTAAAGCAGAGGCTTCTTCATATTTATCTTCTTCACAGTGTGAAGTTCAGACAAATCTCCAGATGTGAGGAGGGGAATCTGAACACAAACATGTAGTGTTTGTATGTCACTCTTCCAGTCAGGAACCCACAGGGAAAGTAGTTTGGCAGCCACGTCAGGAATGAATGGATGCAGGATCGTGGGCCATGTTTAGTTCAGGCTTTGAGTGTGGCTGCACTTGCTTTATTTCTGCTCCGAAGTTGTGTCTGTTTAGAGAACCTACACTTTTTGGAGGTGCTGCAATAGTTTGATCCTGTAAGAAAATGGTTTATTCTGGCTCTTTGAGCAATGCTCAGAAAACTTTCCTTTTCCCTTGCAGACCTCCTGGATCATGAACCTGCTGTTTCTCCCTTGCTCCCACGGAAGGAGAGGGTGGCCCTGGAGAGCAGTTTGAATGAAGATGAGCGGCTTCTTCCAAAAGACAAAAAGCACAACCTCTTCAGTGCTCTGATCAAGAAGAAGAAGAAAACTGCCCCTACCCCTCCGAAACGGAGCAGCTCCTTCAGGGAGATGGACGGGCACTCGGAGCGCAGGGCGGGCGGGGAGGAGGAGTGCAGGGATGCTGGCAACGGAGCTTTCATTGCCCCTCCTGCAGACACAGCTGAGCCCTCCAAGTTCCAGAGCCCGAGCAACGGGGCTGGTGTCACCAACGGGGTTGTGGCTGGCAACTCTGGGTTCTTGTCTCCCCACTTACGGAAGAAGTCCAGCACAATGAGCAGCAGTCGGGGGGTGGCTGGCGAGGAGGAGAGCAGCTCCAACTCCAGCAAGCGTTTCTTGAGGTCCTGCTCAGCCTCCTGTGTGCCCCATGGAGCGAAGGACACGGAGTGGAAATCCGTGACTCTGCCTCGGGATTTGCAGTCCACGGGACGCCAGTTTGATTCCTCCACTTTCGGGGGGCACAAAAGTGAGAAGCCAGCGCTGCCTCGGAAGCGGGCGAACGAGGCCAAGGCTGACATTGCTGTCAGGGGCACAGTGACCCCTCCTCCACGGCTGCTGAAGAAGAATGAAGAGACCGCCGATGATGTGTTCAAAGATGCAGAGTCGAGCCCTGGTTCCAGCCCTCCCACCCTGACGCCAAAACTTGGCCGTAGGCAGCCCGCTGCCCCTCCTTCCTCCAGCGGGCTCCACAAGGATGATGGAGTCAAATCCAGTGCCTTAGGTACCACTGTGATGATGGACCAAGGTTCTGCTGCCAAACCCAACCCTGCTGGGTTTGGGGGGGCCAGCAAAGCTTCCTCTGAGGAGCCGCGCCTGAGGAGGCTCAAACAGACCTCAGAGTCAGCAGGGAAGGACAAAGGGAAGTTATCGAAGCTGAAACCAGCCCCTCCTCTCCCACTGTCTTCAACCTCCATTGCCAAGCCCGGGAAGGTTTCTCACAGTCCCGGCCATGAGGCAGCAGCAGATGTGGTGTCTGGGCTGAAATCCAAACAGTTGACTCAGGTTGGAGAGGCTGCAGGCAGTGATGCTGTCAAGCCAAACCAGTCAGGGGAAGGTGTGAAAAAGCTGGGGATCCCCTCTGTACCAAAGCCACAGTCCTCTACAAAGCTGCTGCTGAGCACAGCAACCCCAGCTGCCTCTTCCTCATCCATACCCTCTGCCCCAGGCGGGGACCAGACGTCATCCACAGCCTTCATCCCCCTCATATCCACCAGGGTCTCGCTGCGGAAGACCCGGCAGCCCCCGGAGAGGATTGCCAGTGGCACCATCACCAAAGGGGTGGTGTTGGAGAGCACCGAGGCTCTGCGGCTCGCCATCAGCAAGAACTCTGAGCAAATGGCCAGCCACAGCGCCGTGCTGGAGGCTGGCAAGAACCTCTACACCTTCTGCGTGAGCTACGTGGACTCCATTCAGCAGATGAGGAACAAATTTGCCTTTCGGGAGGCCATCAATAAGCTGGAGAACAACCTGCGGGAGCTTCAGATCTGCCCCGCCACCGCTGGCAGCGGCCCCGCCGCCACCCAGGACTTCAGCAAGCTGCTCAGCTCGGTGAAAGAAATCAGCGACATTGTTCAGAGGTAGCAAGAAACCAGGCTGAAAAACAAACAAGTGAATCAATCAATCAGTCACAATGGGCCAAAGCCAGCTGTGGAGAGAGTAACGTGTGGACTGACAAAGGAGGAGCGGGGCGTTGGGTGGGGGCTGTGCCAAGGACGCAGACTGTGAATGGACGCCCCAGCTCCCAAGGGCAGGGCTGGGTTCAGGAGGCACTTCCCACCCTCTGAGCTCAGATTCCCTGTGTTTCATATACTTGTAATCGTCTTATCTGTGGAGTTCTTGCCTTGTGGACTACAAGTCTAAATGCTGATGTCACACCATGCCTTTTTATTAATATTTTATTGTTCTGGACTGTTGAGACTGAAGCCAGACTGGTGGACATTGAGTCCTCCTCAGGAGGACTTTGTACTGCATTTTTGTCCCCCCCACTCTGCCCTCCTGTACACAAGGATAAGTGTTTGGAAGCAATATACCTACTGCATTTCTTGGCAGAGTTTGCCCAGTACATGGCCCTGGACCAAGTCTGACATTTACCTGGCACTAATGCAATAGATTTGGTGCTTGGGAGGGAACGGGGGAAAATTATTCATGTAAGGTTTTTTTAATGACAGGATGCTACAAGTGATGATTGCCCAAATTCTTCCTCTGATTCCACCTGCTACCGTTCGTTTCTGTGTTTCAGTAGTTTCTCAGTGTTGTTGAGCTCCAGTGAATTGCTTGGGCTCGCTGATGTCGCAGCCCTGGAGCCTGTTTGTTTGTGGATCTCCCTCGGGAGCAGAGAAGGTCTGGAGGAGGCTGTGGCACTCTGGTGATGTCTGACACTGATCAGGCTGGTCTTTGGGGTGGGGGTAGCAGAGCTTGGGCAGGTGGGAGGATGGCAGTGGGAAGAGATGGCTCGGGGTGAGTTCTGAGGCACCACTGTGCCTCCAGCAGCTCTTCTGGCTGAGGCTGCACATCGCAGTGGGTGAGAGCTGCTGTGTCTCCAGTTGGATTTCCAGCTGTTTGTTTTGTGAAGGGAGATGGAGCCTGGCCCCTACCCTCCTGCAGGGCTCTGGGGGGTGTGGTGCCTGCCTTTCTGTGCCACTGGAACTCCCTGAGAGGAGCTCCAGTGCCAGCATTCCTACCTTCGTGCCAGCATGGTTCCATCCAGCATCAAACCAGGATCTGTGCAGACTGCAGACACTTCTCTGGGCTGCATCTCCCGAGGAAACTGCCACAGCACAGTGACAGCAAATCTCCTGGCCTTCCTTGCCAAGATCCTGTGACCTTCTCAATTAATGCTGGGAACTAATTGTGACTCGTGACGATAGTGAAAGAACAAGGTTTAGGGCTATTAACAGTGCAATTTAACTCCTCTTAACAGTTCCAGCCATGAGAAAAACACATTTCCCGTTTTCTCTTCCCCTGTAACTCGTGACCCCTCTTGTGTATCTTAAACACTAATTGCCTTCAATTGTATTTTATGCTGTTCTCTTTGGAACTGTTTGTTTTGTATATGATTTCTAGTAGTTCACTCGTGTGTGTTCATGCCACTTCTCGCCCTCACAAACAGCCATGACTTAACATGTGACAAATGTTCAAAAGAAAATACACACTTCTGCCACAGGCTGCCTTTAAAAATGTAAGAAAAAACCCAACCCTTGAATTGTCTCTTTCCTGGAGGTACTGTTTTTACTTTGATAACATATTGTGCCACTATATTATACATTTGTATCTTGTTATTACACACTTTTGTAGACTTGTCTTTTTTACAGTGTGTAAATAGCTCTGTCCTTCATCTCTGTGATACTTAAGGGGGTCGTTTCCCCTTTAATTTAGTCCAGTACAGATTGTTTCTGTACATGACTTCCAATTCTTCTCTCTTTCTCTATTTCCATTTTTTTGATTTGTTTTTTATTCCAGTCTCTCTTGCGTAGTATATTTAAAAATAAATCAATGTTGAGGAAAACTCTTGTTTGTCTGTCAGTGAGGCTTTTCCAACCCAGTTGACTCCTCATCCAAAAGCAGGAGTTCCCTGTTTGGGAACCTTCATTGTGACCCTTCAGCACAGTGGGATGGTCAGAGCCAGGCCAGCAGCTCCTTCCCATGTTCCTTTGATCTGGCTCTGAAAAGTCAGGAGAGAAAAGAGATGAACAGAGTGTCATCACCCCTTCTGAATCAAAGATTTGCTGTTGTCTTCAAGGAGATTTATATCAGAGATCTGACTAAACTTTTCCTCTGTTAATGGTTTGTATTCTGTAATTCAGCTGCTGTTGTGTTTTCCTCCTCCTCTGCTGTGAAATGACCCATGAGTTTCTCTCCTCATTCAGTTCCCTCTGTCATTTCTGGTTGCTTATTCTTGTTTTCTGTTTCTCTTCAGCCTTTCTAGTAAAACTTGAGGGAGGGACATTTCCAGGTACTGAGCAGCCTCTAAAACCAGCCACTGCTAAAGACTGAAAAAGGATGCCAAGGGAACAAGGGCAGGTGCCAGTGTGGTGTGCCTGAGCTCCCACGGTTCCACAATGATGTTTTAGGGTTCTAACCCAGTTCTCTGCATTTCTGATCCCCTCAGGAAATCCCTGGTGAAATCTGTGGGTCCTGGCACCGGGATCTGGGCTGGGGGAGCCTTGCCCTGCTGTGACAGTGTCTGCATTGGGCTGCTGGTGAGGCTGAGGAAGGTGAAGGAGAAGCAGGAGGATGCACTGGTGAAAATAAACAAAATGAATGCTCTGGGCAAGGCACAGGCTCAGCAGAGGGGTCTGCAGTGAGCAGAGCTGCAGCACTCTGCCAGTCCATGGTGGACTGAGACCAAAGGCCATGTCCACACTGGGATATGGTGAGTAGCTGTGGCCTGAGGGAAGATGGAGAAGCTTCCCCTGCCCCTAAATGCTCTCACTCCTGGTGGTTTCCATCCCTGCTGGCTTAGGGACGGGTCCATGGTGTCGTGGGAAGGTCGTGGTTGACCTGGCTGGGGAAAGCCCCTGGATCTTTGGTGCTGGGAGTGAGAGAGGGGGGATTAAAGGCTAAATTTAGCTGAGTACAGTAGGAGTTGATTTAACAGATCGATGCATTTAACAGTTTGATTGCTCCAATTTTCAAGGCTATTGAGTTTGAAAGTGAGAGTACTCTGGGGGAAAAATAGCTGTGTTTGTGGTTTTGTTTTGGTTTTCGTGTCTTTGAAATTACAATGTTCACTCTTTTAAGTTTTCTTTAATGTCATCCTGCTTTTTGTTGAGAAGTTGCTTGTCACGAGATGTAAAATGCCGTCAGTGTTTTATGCTCACTCTTTTTCTTACAAAGTCCATGTCAGCCTGGCTGGGCCAGTGGTGGTTTCAGGTGTGCCAGACCACTGCCTGTCCCCCAGCATGGTCAGGGACAGCCCACAGCCTCTCCCTTGGCTGACATTCATCTTTCCACAACTGGAAATCGAGGGAAATGCAGCTAAGCACAGTGTCATCTCTGAGGAGAGGGTTCCTGTCATCACCTGTGCCCCTAAACAGGCTGGCAGCAGAGTGGGACACACTCCCTGTCCAAGGGTGAGACCTGGCCTGGGGGGGCTGCTGAGAATGATGCTCCTGGGTCAATTCCTGATGCCTTGGCAGTGCCAATGTCCCTACAGCTGTGGGTGAGGGACAGCCCTCAGTCATTTCAGTGTTGAGGCCGAGCTCAGAGCTGTCCCCCCTGGCGGTGCTGCTCCGTGCTCAGTGGCAGATCCAGCTCAGCAGAAAGCTGACCCACAAACCAGACCGTGCTGAGCGTTTTCCCAGAAATCACCCCCTTGTTGAGGGTTCTGTGTTTGTCCTGGCATCTATTCTGCTGCAAAGGTCCCACCTGTGCTCCTGCAGCCTGCATGACCCAGTTATGACACACAGAGCCCCTTCATGAGTCCCTGGGATGCCATTAACCCGGGCTCTTCCTCTGCACAGGCTGCTTTGGGTTTCTGAGGTTTGCTGTTCCTGCTGTGTGTTTGTAGTGCTGGAGGAGCAGTGAGGGGCAGAGGCCAGGGGAGGGCCAAGGGTTGTGCCTGGGCAGGGAAGGGGAATGGGTGGCTCATGGACAGTCCCAGCAGTGGTGGCAATGCCTGCACTGCTGTCTCAGTCCACTGGCCACGTGTAGAGGAATCCAGGGCCTGTTTGATCCAACTCCTTATGGATTGGTGGGTGGCTGGGCTTGAGCTCTCCACCTCTCAGAGATGTTCAGGATCTGGGTGTCCCCTCAGGAGCTGCTTCCCTCCATTAGGAGGAGAGGAACTGGGCAGGGGTGTGGGTTCCTGTGGGAGCTGGGTGGGAGATAGCGTGTCCAGTGTGCAGGGCTGGGTTTTGTAGCCCCTCAGGGGTCGTTCTTGGCATGTTCCCCCTCCTTCCTCCCAGCCACACCCCTGGGCTCTGGGCACTTATTTTCCATTCACTTTTACCTCCCCTCCCCAGCATTAATCACCAAGGAGCAGTAATCCAGAGCCTGGAATGCTGCCTCTTCCCAGGCACCCTGAGGTGTGCTCAGGGGGGTTCAGGGATGCCACAGCCCCTCACCTGCCCCATGTCACAGCCTGGCAGAGGGTGAGGAGGGTGATGGCATTGCCCTGCTGGCACCAAGCTGCCCATCAAGGTGCCCTGAGGCGTGGGGGCTGAGCCCAACTCTGTCTCACCTGCCAGGTAAGTGCTTCAATTTTCAGTGAGTTCTACAGAGCCTATTGCACATCAATCAAAGCCTCATTATGTGAGAGCTTTTATGAGGCTGTTCTGAGGCTGTTCCTCTCCGGGACTCGAGTGCAGGAGCCCAGGCATCCCCGCAGCCCCAGCACTGCCCAGCAGGTTTCCTTTCCCTTCCCGCAGCACTCAGTGCCACTTTCCCCTGCAATGATCCATCACGGCAAAGCCGGGGATTTACTGGCCCTCACTAACCCCGAGTTTCTCCAAAACTCTCCCCCCTTGCATCCCTCCCCCCGACTCCAGGGCAGGGTAAAATTGATCAGTGCGTGTTTATTGATGGTTTGAACACTCCGAAGAAGGGGGTAGGGGGATGTCGTTGCCATGGAAACATCGATAAAGCTCCGTCTGCGCCGCGTGATGCCAGCGCGGCGCCTGCGTCCCGCTCCAAACAGGGGGGCCTTTGGTGGGGCAGGGCTGGGGAGGGATGGAGAAGGGTTTGGGGGTGCCTGGGGTGCGGGTCTGTGCGGGCTCAGCCGTCCTGAGTGCCGTCCTGCTGTGCTCAGTGCGGGATGCTCAGGGCTGCAGGGGAGGAAATGCTGCTCCTCACCTTGGCACCATTGCCGTCCTCTCCCCAGGGCCAAACCCTGGTGCTCTCCGTGTCCCTGCAGACCTGATGATGGTCCTGTGCCTCCATTGCTCCCTGCACCTGCTGCCCCACCACTGTTTTCCCCTGGGTTCCAGCTCCTCCATTCAGCCAGTCACTGCTCCTGCTGCCAGAACGGCTCACGCAGCACTGCATTAAGTGGTCTGTCTGCTTGATGGATATTACAATGCGCCTCTTGCAGCCTGATTTAGGTTTCTTTAAAATCTTTTTACTCCCCCAACCAAGTCCTGCCACGGTCTCTGATTTTTGAGGGCGCAATTCAGCACTTGCAAATCATCTCCAGGCTCATTTCTGTGCCTACAATGAAATATCAGCAGTGGCTCAGTGTGTAAGTTGCGTTAGTGCCTGCAGCAGGTAGTTAGAGCTCTGATTGCTGGTACCTCTGGCAGGCACAGAGAAAACACTGGGATTGGCAGAGCTAAATCTGCCCAAAAGAGGGGAGGGCAGTGGCTGGGCAGTGGGGCTCTTTCTGTGCTGGCTTTTGGGGCTGATGGTTCCAAAGCCTGGAGCGCCAGTGACACTGAGCACCTCTCAGTGCTCCTGGTGGGTGCAGAAGTTCTTGTTTCAGTCCTTCTGCATCCAAGTTCCACAGGAACTACAGCTGGGATTAGGTGGTGAGGAGGCCAGGAAGGCTTTGGGAAGGGCCAGGCTGTCAGCAGGAGCTGGGGTGGTGACAAGGACACTGAAGGTCAGGCATCACTATCGCCCTGGTGAGGAGTATGGGGCTGTGGCAGGGCTGGTGGTGCCAGGACAGGCTTCTGTGCTCACCCCAGGGGTTGCTAAGGACAAGATTTTCTCGAACCCTTCTGCTCTGCCCTGGTTTTGCAGGCAGGAGCTGCCTCGTGTGAGAGGCATCTTGACACTAAGCAGAATTTGCTGCCGGAGGGACTTTTCCTTAATAGGCAGGAGAGCAGCAACTCTGTGGAGATCTCTGAGGGACCCTCTCCTCCCTGACGGCTGGCCCTGGACTGCAGGCACTCTCTGGGGACTATCAGCACCACAAGTGTCCTGCTGTAACCCTCCAGCCTTGCTGCCAGGCCCTGCTGTGCCACCCCTGCTCTCTGGCAGCACCGGAGACCCACACCAGGCCCTGCCCTGTGCCCCAGCAAAAGCTGGGTGCGACCAGGGAAGGGATTTGGTGATTTCTCCTTAAAGCACCCTCCTCCTCTTCTTCCATTGCATCGGTCGGGAGCAGGGATGGGAGATCCAGACAAGAGCTGGGAGTGGAGCAAAGCAGCATCCCCCCTCCCCAAGGCACCCCCAGCAGCAGAGCCCCCCCAAAATACCCTTTTGTCCGATCAAACCCAGGTGAGACGGAGGGGAAGGACGGGACAGGGTGACCCGCGGGAGGTGGGGAGTCGAGGCGAAGCTCTCATCTCCCGAAGCGGAAGGTGAATCCCCCTTTTCTCCTGTTGTAGCCGTTGATCTCCTCCGCCAGGTTCCCCAGGGTGCCGCTGCGCTTCTCCCCAACCACGGGCAGCGCCCCGGGGCCGCCGCTCCCGCCCGGCCGCTGCCCGGCCCCGGCCGCGCTGTATCCCCGCAGCTCCCGGGCGATGCTCAGCAGCGCATCCAGCTCCTCGCTTCTCCTCCGCCGTGCCCCTGCCCTCCAGCCGGGACCCCGGGCGATGCTCAGCAGCTCATCCAGCTCCTCGCTTCTCCTCCGCCGTGCCCCTGCCCTCCAGCCGGGACCCCGGCCCTCCGCCGCCCTTTGCCAGCCGCCCCCCAGCGCAGCCCCTTCCCCGGGCTCTGCCGGCTCCCAGCGCTCGCCGGGAGGGAAGCAGGCTCCCAGGCTCAGGAGGAAGAGGCAGGACAGCGAGTAGGGTGCTCTCATCTGGGGGAGGCACAGGAATAGGGAGGAATGTCAGTGGAGCATCCTCAGGCAGCGGCTGAAGCACGGGCTGCCCTGGGCAGGTCCCCATCCCTGCTGCAGCACCCCCAAACCAGCCCTGCCACCCCTGCTGGAACCCCCCGAGCTGCTCCTCCTGCAGCCTCCACACCAGCAGCCAGCACCGCAGAGGGTCTGAGCTCCCCCCTGCCTCCCTGAGAGCTGCTGCCCTTCACAGATCGCAGCCTCGCAGCTGCTCCCAGGGTTATTTTATTCCCTGCAGTGCAGGGCTGGGGGTCCGGAGCTGCCCGCTCCTCTTGGGGGCACCGCGGGAGCATCACCCCGATCGTCCCCACGAGCAGCTCCTGCCCGCTGTGCCCGGGTGACACGGGACAGAGGAGGTGCTCGGCTTCATCCCTGTTCTCTGTGGGGCTCGGAGCTGCCCTGGAGAGGGCTCTGAGCAGAAGGGAGTGAAGACCTGAGCTTCGTGTGGTGCCACAGGCTGGGGGTGACCTTCAGCAGGGGCAGGGCTGCTTGGCCTCCCTTCCTCCTCCCACAAGGGCTCAGAAAAAAGAAATATATATATTATATATTATATATATAAATATATTATCATTATTATTATTAACAATAACAACAACAACAACAATAATAATAATATAATGATAATAATAATAATAATAATATCTGGAGATATTGCCTTCAAAGCTGCTGCAGCTGCTGGGGGCCAGGCTGTCTGCTCCACGCCTGCCCAAGGGGGCTATTTCTCACTCCTGCACCATTCCCAGGTACACTCAAGCCCCTGCCTGCCCTTCCCAACACTCCTTAGCCCGGAGGTTTCACTTCGGGCTGCCCCCCTGCCTTTTTCACACCTTGCCTCTGTTCTGCTCTCTCCCTTTTTCCACCCCCTTGCCCGTCACGGAGCCAAATTGCTGAGTCCCGTCCTGGGGTCTGGGGGTGCTGGTGGGTCCCCAGCTGCTTCCCACCAGCCTTTGACTCCTCCTCGGCTGTGCTGCCCGTCGAGGCAGGGCTGTAGGGCAGGGACAGACAGACAGACAGACACACAGACACCCATCACTTACCTCTGCACCTCAGTGCTGCCCAGCGCTGCCACCCTGGCACCTCTCTGCCCTCCCTGGGTCCAGATGAGCGGCCAGCTCGCCTTGGGCCATTAAATAGCCACGAGCGCTGATTGCCATGTCACCCCTTGGGCGTGTGGCCACAGGGAGAGGAGGGTGGGATCCTCGGGGAGGGGACAGGCCTGGTGGAGCTGCCACAGTGGGAACACAGCAACACCACTCATTAACGCACCGCCTTTGTTTGCTGCCTCATTTGGAGGAGCAGCTGGAGCTGGCCTCGTGTCCCTGGCAGCTGTCAGGGATGCTGCTGGGATGGAGGGTCTCATCTGGGGGCCCACGTGTGTCCCCCTCATCTGGCTGCTGTGTCCTTGTGTGCAGCTGTTGGGGGTCCCACCCATCCAGGCACCACTGGAGACCCCTGTGTCCCCAAACCCACCCAGGGCCTGGCCCCACATGGATATGCCCAAGTGCTGCCACCCTCCCTGGCCAACACACACAGCCAGCAGTGCTGGAACATGGTCCCCAGGGCACCCTGCTGTCCCCTCGGCCTGTCCTGGGCTGTGGCAGTGGAAGGTGAGGTGGGCAGCAGGGAGGGACTGGGGGCATCGCTCGGTGCTCTGTGCATCAGAGCAGATCCCCTTGGCACAGACACCCGCCACCCTCCCAGTCCTGCAGGGCCTTGTTTGGGTTTCCTGGGAAGCCTCCTCAGCCCCCTGGGTTTTGTTTTGCAGGGTGGTTTCAGTGTGGAATTCCCAAGGGTGCCACGTGAGGAGCTGCAGGGATTCAGTGTCACTCCCTTTGTCCCCCCAGCCGTGTCCCCGCGCTGTCACGGCTGTCACACGCCGGGTAACGATGAGATCCTTTTATTAAGGAGTTTATAAAGTCCACATGTACAGTGTTGGACACACTCACACACGACCTACACTTCACAGCACTGCTACACACCACGGCCTGGCCCAGGGCTTCTCTGGGAAGGTCCATGGCCACATCCCAGACCCACAGTCCCCCCTGCCCGCCCCTCTCCAGGGAGGTGTCACCACAGAGGGGTTTAACCTAATCCAGGGCCACAGAGCAATGCGTGAGCTCTTGGGAATAATCCTGGGAAATCCTGCGCCTTGGCATGGATTAAATACCTCTCGTGCAAATCAAAACAAATCTCTGGGGGGTCCTGGGAGACACAGGCAGTTACACAAGGATGTGCTACCAACAAACCAACGTACAGTGTTCCCTCCCTGGCACGGCAGAACACCAGTGGAGGGGTTTGGGAGGGGATGAGCCTTCCCACCCAGCACATGGTTCCATGTGCATTCCTGCCCAAAACCCAGCTACAGCCAGCCCACCAAAATAACTGATCAAAAAGTAAAGATGGGTGGGTGCAGGCAGGACCCTTTCCAGAAAGGTCCAGTGGAACACAGGAAGCTCCTTGGAAGCTGTCAGGGCTCCTGCTGTTGTGCTGAGAAATGCCACTGCTGAGTTTCCCCGGCTCCCATCGCTCCAGAAAGCACCAGCCTGACCTCTCTGGGCATGGATGGAGTGTGCAGAGCTGAGTGCCCTTCACTCAGAGCTCATCCTCACCTCAGGGCTCTGGAGAATCTCTCTGGCAGAGTGAAGAGCTGTGGTGATCCCAGTGCACCGTTTGTGATTTCTCTGTCAGGGCAGACAGACAGCCACTCACCCGCTAGGTGAGAGATCTTGTCCAGCACAAGATGTGGGGTGAGGAAGGCTTTAAAAAAAGAAGAATCACAGAGGGAAGTACAAACCTGGCACAGCTGGGAAGATGAGTCTTTGACCTCCCCGTGCTTTAAGCTGCCCTGGAAATGGAGATGGGGAGTTTTCCTCCCCTCCTCAGTCCCTCCATCTGTCTGATGGTGTTTCTTGGGGCAGGGCTGTGCTGTAGCACAGGCAGAGAATGATGTAAAGGGTGGCAGGGTCACATCTGTCCCCTCCCCTCTCAGTCCAGAGTCTGCTCACATTTGGTTCTCGGGTTTTTTTTGACAAAGTCCCCCATTTGAGTCCTTCCAGGGAGCAGCAGGAGACATCAGTCCCACAGCCCACGGCAGCTCCTGCCTGGCCCAGCTGCTGCTGCTGCCCCGTTATCAGGGCCCTGCAGATGCTAAGCCCCACTCGGGGCTTCTTTTTTGCAAAACCTTAACGGGATTTGAGGGAATGAAAGGCTTTGGATATCTGCAGGTGCCGAGGCAGTGCCGCAGCTCAGCTGGGGTGAAAATGAGCTCGGGTGCCCAGAGAGCAGAGGGGGCTCGCTGGGAGATGTGGCTGAGCTGCCAAAGGGTTTGGGGAAAGCAAATGCAGGCAGAGCCGTGTTGGGAAGTGAGCCTTCCTCGCCTCCTCCTCTTCCTTGTTGTGTCCCCAGCACTGCCAGAACAGCTCCATGCCATGCTCAGTTCTGGGTGTGTGTCCTTGCAGCGCCGTTCTGGCTCACTTTGGGGTGTCCTGACCTGCTGGGAGGCTCCAGGAGTCAGGACAGGGGTGACAGGGACTAAGGAGCTGGTGGTCGTCCCTCCCCAGCTGCGCAGGGAGTGTTCTGCAGTCCGGAGGAGGAGTTGCTGGCATGGTCAGAATGACCCAGCTGAGCCCTCCCCATCACCAGTAGCACCATGGGGGAGCTGGAGCTGTGGAGCAGCAGCCTCATCCCAGTCCTGGGGGTTTGGGGGGCCTGGGGTTCCTCATGACAAGAGCCCCCAGTCCCTTGCCAGCTTGGCAAGCCCACTGCCAGGTGTCCGTGCCCAGAGCAGAGGTGACCAGAGGTGCTCAGCCTGCCTGAGCTGCTGCATCCCTCCCTCCCTACCTCCAGGCAGCCCTTTTCCTCCCCTGCAGGGCACCTCTGCCCAAATACCTGCATCCTCTCTGCCCCAGCCACGGGCACAGGCCGTGGGTCACAGTCTGGCCAGGACACCCGTTCTGGCTGCAGGGGAGCCACGGCAGTGGGAAGCAAAGGTCTGGCAACATCTGTGGGTGCCCAGGAGCCAAAGCCACCCTCAGTGGCAGCAGATGCTCCCCAGGGGCCCCTCAGAGGCGGGTGAGCCCTCAGAGAGGATGGGGAGGATGGCAGCTGAGGGGGTGGGTCTGCAGGGCGCTGGGGCAGGGCAGGGGACTGGGCACGGCGTGGGGGCTGCTGCCATCAGCTAATTCTCCTCCCGGACGGGCCGGATCTTCATCTCGGTGAACTTGAGGGAATACTGCCAGCCGGTCCAGGAGGACCACTCGATGCCGTCGGCGTAGGAGCTGTGGTGGCCCCTGAGGTACTGCCCGTTGAGGTTGGAGGTGTGGCAGTTGCGGTACCACCAGGCGCCGTGGTAGAAAGCGGCGCAGTTGTTCTCCGAGTGGTCGTTGTCCAGGTCCTTGGTGGTGAACTTCATCCCGTTGTGCTTCAGGAAGGAGTCACCTGTCCCAGGGGGAAGGAATCCTGATGGGCACCTCCTGCCCCGCCCCGTGGGGCTCCTCTGGGCACCCCAGTGGGGATCCTACAATGGGGCAGGTGCCCAACCCCACCGCGCCTCCGGTGCTGCTGCCAGGGCCACTGGAACAGCCCAGCGAGGGGCTCGGTGCCCACGGGCCCACGTGTGTGCCCCCACCCTGCTGCCCTACCTGCTGTCCCTGAGTAGTCGGCGATGGTGATGGGGTACCCGTCCTCCTCGGGGTCCACGGAGAAGAGCCCCACGCCGAAGGTGCCGTAGTGGGCGAAGGCGGTGCCGTTGTCAAAGTCCTCCAGGTCGATGCGGAGCTCGTAGCTGCCCTGCACCGTCAGCAGGTGGATCCTCTTCAGCCCTGGCAGAGGGAAAGGGTGAGTGTGAGCACCCGCTGGGGATGCCCAGGGGTCCAGCCCCTCCCTGCCCGGCCCATCACTCCCAGGACTTGGGTGTGCAGGGGGGTCTCAGTGTCCCCTCCATCACAAAGAAACCCCAGATCTCTCCAGGGGAGAGAGGCTCTGCCAGCCTGCCCAGGATGGGGCACTGCCAACCCCACACACCTAACCAGTGCTCTCCTGTCAGCTTCCCAAAGCCGTCCCTGTAGGCTTCCCAGCCACGGAAAAAGTTGACGGAGCCGTCCTCCCGCCGCTGGAACACCTGGGGACACACAGAGAGCATCAGCTGTGGGGCTGCTCCCACCCTGCGTGCCCCAGGCAGCCCCTCTGCTCCCCACCGTGCTGCCCACCCCTCCCTGCCACCGGGGCACAAATCAAACCCCGTTGGCTCGGCGGTTGCACAGGGAAATGCTCCATCCTAGGGGTGGCTCAGGTAAAACCCTTCACAGGATCCTCTGTCTGAGATGTCAGCTGAGCTCAGAGCCTGAAGCTCCTTTGGAAGTTGTCGGGTGTCCCTGGGGTGGTGGACACCCTACAGCTGCCTCCAAAGAGCCGGGCTCTGCTCCTGCACAGGGGAGCAGAGACATGGGGGGCACGACCCGAGGTCTGTCCTGCAGCTCGGGTGCCCGGCTCACTGTGAGCTCTCCTGGCTGCTCAGACCTCTGTGAAAACCCAGCGGGGCTGATTTCTTCCTCCTGGATCTCCTTGCTCTCCTGGGCAGTCACCCCACTATAAAACATCACCTCTGTCACAGCCTCATCAATCCCCCAGAGAAATGAGCTGCCCTGAGCCCTGCAGAGCCCCTGGATCCCAGGCAGATCCCAGGGCTCAACTCAGCTTTTCTGCTCGGAGCCTTTCCCTTTTCCTCTCCCATCTGCTCATCAGCACGTGTGCCCTGTGTGTTTCATCCCCTTTTATCCATAGTTTTGGGTTTGATTTATTGACAGCAACCCAGAAAACGCTGCTTCGTGCCTGACCATTTGAACTTAATTAAGCCTCCAGCCCCGGATTAATTGCACTAAAGTTGGCTGAGCAAGCCTGCCCCGCTCCCTCCGAGCTCTGTGCTCCCGAGGCTGTGGTGGGGACAGTTGGGGCACTCGGTGATTTAGGCAGGACCCTCCCAGGCTCTGACAGCCCAGGGGCCAGAGCACCCCATCTTCAGAGCTGGGCTGTGCTGCCGAGCCCAATTTCCAGCACCCCAGGATCAGCACAGCTCTGATCTGCTGTACTTACCTTCTAGAATTAGAGCCTTAATTTTTATCCCTGCATTGAGCACTTGAGAAGCTGTGGTTAAGCCCATTTAAAGGGGCTTTCTTCAGGCTTGCTGGGAAAGGGGGACAGCGTGGCTGGCCAGGGGCCTGAAGCTGATTTTCCCCAGCCACCATCGGTGCTGGGGAAGGCGGTGGCTGCGGACCAGGGCTGCCTCTTAATCGGCTTTGACCCGCAGTTGTAAATAGCCCAATTGGCTGAGTGGTGCCCAGGGAAGTGTGTGGTGTGGGAATCCAGGGCTTCCCTCTGGCTGCCCTGGGACCCTGGCAGGGGTCAGGAACCCCCCTGCACAGAGCCCCCAGAGACACTGTCTGTGATCTCTGGCCATGGAAAAGAGTTTTCAATCTTACAGGATGAATTACCAGCTCTGAGTGTTTGATATAAGTAATAATTAAGTGTGACACGGGTGCAAAAGTAAAATTTTAGGTTTCTAGATTAGGGGTTCAGAGGGGACAAGATGGAGGAATTGGGTGTGTCTTGTCCTTTTTCTCCTTCTTCATGCCCTCCATGTTTCGTTGTGGTGTTGGCATTTTTCTGTTGGTTCAGGCTGGGGACACACTGTCCAACGTAGGTGACAGATATTGGCACGTTATTGTAAATCCAGCACAGGTAGTTTGTGGTATTTAATGTTTGTACCATCCCACTGAGGGCAGAGCCCCACACGCTGCCCTGCAGGACAGAGCTGCGGCAGGGCAGCAGAACATGTTAGAGATAAACAGAATAAACAACCTTGAAACCAGCACAGAGGAATTATGGCTTCTGCTTTGGCAGTGGGGCAGAAAGACAGAGACTTTCTACAATCTCGGAATCACCAATACCCACAGATTCCGACAGTGTGGGACAGGGCTGCACTGTCTGAGCCTTGGCACGGCTCAGGAATCACCCCAGGAGAATCCTTCAGTGCCCCACTGCCCACCAGGCTCAGCCCCGAGGGGACTCAAAACCAGGCTGGTGGCTGGTGAGTGCTGAGCTCCTGTGTTCTCCCGAGTCTCCTGCTCCATCCTCATCATCTCTCATGCACAAATCCTTCTATGCCTCTTCTGTGCACCCCCCAGGTGCAGGCAGGGCTGTGGGAGCCTCCTGCTCACCCTCTGGGAGGGTTGGCAATGCTGGGTGCACCCGCAGGCTCATCGTGCTCCCAGCCCTGCCTCGCTGCTCTTTTCCTCCTCATCAAATATGCATCACCCCCCTCTTAAGCAAAAAGGATTTCCCTCCCTTCTTTAAAGGCAAGGCTGAAATATTTATCTCCCCCATTCTCTGCCTCCCCCAGTTGCCCCCGTGGTGCAGGGATTGGCACCTGCAAAGCCACAAACCCAGAAAAATGGGTTAAAAGCAGAGAAAAGTGGGAGCATCAACCTGTCCCTGCCATGGCAGCCTCCTCTCCCTCAGCTCCACCAAACTCCTGGTGGGCTTGAAACTCCCGGGCTGAGGACATGCTCAGCCACATCTTCTCCAGCACCACAGAGCTCAGGCTCCTGCTTCCAGTTTTGGCAGCACGGCAGAGACCCCACAGCCCTGTCCCCAAGGTTCCTCTGAGCCCTGTCACAGCAGGGACACCATCCTTGGGCTCAGCCAGGGAAAAGCTGTGAGCAGAGCAGAGCCAGTCCTGGGGGACAGCTGTGGACACCACATCTGGCAGCACTGCCTGGCCCTGTTTGTGGTGACACATAAACCACATCCTTGGAAACAGAACGTGCTCCTGTGGCTCCTCTCAGTCCCTGCCTGTGCTTTACCCCAGCCCAGTGTCTGCTCAGCCCCATCCCTCCCCAGGACCCCTCCAGGCTGGTGAGGCTGTCCCCACCCGTGTCCCAGCACAGCAGGTACCCCTGAAGCTGGGAGCTGTCACTTGATGTCACCACAGCCCTCGTCCTGCTGGCACAGCTTTTTTTTCTTCTGGATTCTTTGGCTTTCCCACCATTTCCCGACACAGGCTGTGCACGGAGGTGGTGCTGAGGCACACAGAGCACAGCTGCTCGTGGAGCTGAGCTGCTCATCCCAGGGGATTTTGCCCCACATGAGGAGCAATGGAGGCTCAGGGGCACTGGGAGGAGTGTGTGGCATTTGCAAAGACATTCTGAAGACAACATCATAGGAAAAGGCAACTTCTTGAGCCCTCCTGAGCTGCTGAGCCTTCTTTGACCTCTACCATGCCATTATTACTTTAAGAAAGAGCCAGAGGTGAGTGCCAGGGGCAGAGCTGGGCTGGGCAGTCCCAGGGCACTCACTGCAATCCAGGCAGTGCTGGGCACAGGATATGGATGCTCCCATCAGACCCACATCCCCAGCAGCAGCAAACGTGACCGAGGGGCACAAACCAGCCCAGCCTTGCTCAGCCTCCCCCAGGAGGGGACAGGGAGCGAGCAGGACCCTGCCTCTGTGGATCATGCTTTGGGGACAGCGAGGTCCTGAGCTCTTCCCCCTGCCCAGCCCCCGTGGCCTCTGAGCTGTCCAGGCAGCCTAAAGCTGAGCTCAGCAGCTCCCAAAGCTCCCAAGTCAAAATTGATTCAGCTGCTGCCATCACTTCCACCCACCCACATGCAAATAAGCCCAAATGTCAGGAGTAATCGCTCCAGAGCGGAGGGAAGGGGAAGGGAAGGGAAATTTCCCAATTTCCCAGTTATTTCCCAGGCTCTGCCCCACAGCACCCAGCCATGCCACGGCTTCCCTGGAGCCTGGACCAGCCAGTGCCCCCACAGCCCCAGCCCCCAGAGATGGCTGAGACAATCCCTGCACCCAAGGGACCAGAGGCACCTTTGGAACCTCTGCTGCAGGGCAGCCCCAAGAACCAGGAGCCTGGGGTGGGTGTGCACCCTCACCCAGCTGGGCTGTCCCTCGGCCCCTGGCATCCAGCACCTGGTTTGGCTCCTGGCCCCACCATGCAGGGCAGGGCCGAGGTGTCTGTGCCACTCCAGACCCTCCCGGTGCTGCCAGGCTTGGAACCACTCGCTGTGCCCCCTCCCCAGCCCAGCCCAAGCCCTCCCCAGCCCGCAGCAGCTTTCAATAAGCCTCTGAGTGTCTCGCTAATCACCTTGGGCTGCTCTTCAGGCTTGGCTGGGGCTGCTGGAGGCTGTGCAGACCGTGCACAGGGTTTGCAAGGACCCTCTGCACCTTGGGGAGCCAGGAGGGTCCCCCTCTCCCCTCTGTAGGCCCCCGAGAATTGAGGTCCCCGTCTGTGCTGTGCCTCAGTTTCCCCACTGGAGCTGCAGATACCACCCCACACCACAGGTTCCTCCTGCCCAGGGTGGGCTCTCGGAGGTCGAAGGCTCATCAGCCCCTGAGGGCAGGGGGGCTAAGCTCCCTCCTGGCCCTGCTCAAAGCTGCTTAGGGGAATCAGATCGTGGGGATTTGTTTCCTAGAGCGCCCAGCTGGAGGGGTGCTGGCCAGCTCGGCTCACCCAGAACATCCTCAGGGCAGAGGCTGCCTGCCCACCCCTCCTGCTGAGACCCCACCACCTCCTGGGACCCCCTCTCTGTCCTGCTGGCACCCCAAGTGATGCCCTCCAGGGTGGGGGGAGCTGCTTACACCCCTCTGCTCCCTGGGGCAGCGGGGGCTGCAGGCTGGGGGTGGCAGAGCTGTCCCCCACCCCTGCTCCTGCCCCCATTACTGGGATCACAGGGCCATCGTGGCAGAGTGAATGGGACAGGGGGTGAATCAGCAGAGCACCCGAGGTGCCCCAGGCACCCCGGCCTCAGATGAGGCCAAACGTGTGGGTTTGGGTCTGCCCCCAGCCCCAGCACCGCCTCACTGGGTCCAGGAGGAAAGCACAGCCACGTGCCCATGGCACAGCCACAGCCACTGCAGCCACACCGTGCCCCTGCTGAGAAGGACAAATCCCAGAGGTGGCATCCAGCTCCCTGCCTGGACCCCCCTCCAGCCCCAGGGCAGGCTCCAGCTCAGGGCTCTGCCTGGCACCTCTGCGAGCTCTGGGTGCACAGCCAGTCCCCCTTGACATTTATTGTCCCTCCTGATGCCACCTCCAAGTGTCCAAAGCGACATCTCCCACGCCTGGCAGCCCGGCACGGGGCCAGCCATGGGGCAGTGCCATCCCCCGTGTCCCCAGCCTGGTGGCAGCTCACCGTCCAGCCGCCCCCGTCTGTTGTCATGTCACAGTAGACCTGGAAGCCGTCAGGGTAGTGGGTGGGGAAGATGGAGTAAATCCCATCCTCCTGCTGTCCGCTGGCGTAGATGTCAAAGCAGTCTCGGGGCCGGGAGCCTGCAGAGTGCCGTGGGGATGGGGTGGGATGAGGGGAAAGCTGGTTAATTAATGGTCTAATTTAATGTCTTGCCATTTCTTTCAGGCTCCCAACCTTGCTTCCAGCTCTAGTTGCCAGCTTGGTGCTACTTTGCTCTTTCCCTCCCTTCTCCTCTGATGATCAGGGCAGTGCCAAGGGGGACGCCACCACCGTGGGGACACCCCAGCAGCTGGCAGGGACTGCCCTCATGTCCCTGGGAGATCCCAAGGGCAAGTTGGGACCCAGATGGGGACAGGGGACAGCCAGTGCCCAGGGAGGCTGTGGGCATGTGCTCCCAGCTCCAGGACAGGCTCACCCAGCTGCATCCCAACCCGGGCTGAGGAATGGCACTGCTTATCCCATGCAGGGCCACCCTCCCCACCCGATGGAGTGTGTCCCTGCTACCCTCTGTGCTTTTGCAGGGCTGTGAAGGGGTTTTTGGGCTGCTTTATGGACAAGTGGGAGCTGCAGGGTGACACACCTTTCCATCTCCTTCCTTCTCCACCCCCTGCACTGTATGAAATCCCTTCTCCAGGATGGTTCTCCCCATTCTGGGTGGTGTCTCCCCACCAGGAGCAGCCCCAGGCACATCCCTGTCCCCAGGCACTGGCAGGGATGTCCCTCACCGTTGGAGCAGCCCCGGGGCCGTGCTCCCCTGGCTGGAGCTCGCTGCAGGTCAGCCTTGAGCCGGGGCCGGGCCGCGCCGCGCTCCCTCTGCAGCGTGTCCAGGACGTCGCTGACGGAGCTCACCAGCCGAGCCATGTTGGTCTGGCTCTCCGAGAGCAGCTGTGGCCAGGGGACACACGGGGGGACACCGAACTGAGGTTAAATGGTTAAACACCTCCCACATCCCAGCCCCTTGAGCACTCTGCTCAGCAGTGCCGGGTATGGGCTGCTGGGGACATAAATCCACAGCAGATCCCATAAAACGTCTCTGCTGCTTTTTGGTAGGGGTCAGGGTCCAGATAAGCACCTGGGAGGAGAAATCCCCAAACTTGGGTGCACTGGTGTGCAATCCCATGGGATTTGTCCCGGGCAAAGGACGGGATGACGGAGGCGGCAGGAATAGCCGTGTCCTGAGGCAGCCGCCAGCTCTTCTCATTCCCTGAGGTGACCCAGGCTGGGACAGTGACACAGGGTGGCTGTGGCAGAGCCTCAGGATGGGCAGGGAAGGAAGCAGCGAGAAACAAGCAGCTCTGGGCAGAGGGAGTTGAGCACCAGAAGGGTCAGGCAAGGAACACCCAGCCGTGCCCTGGATCTTGCTGTGACACCTGGCAGACCCCTGGCATGCTCAGGTAGGCATTTCAACCCAGCTCATTGGCTGGGAGATTTTGGGGACTGTAAAGAGAGGGGACTGATGGCTGCATGAACTGGCCTTGAGAAGGTTCTGTGTTGTGCTTGGCTCTGACTGGAGCTCCCAAACTGGACCTGGAGCTGGGACAGCCACAATGTGGGAGGCTGCACGCCTGGCTCACCAGCACTGGGGTGGTTTGGCAGAGAGACTTCCCAGCTTCCAATTCCCAAGGGCTCACCTTCAACCTCAGCTCCTTCTCCTGGATGCTGTGGGCAGGGGCTGCGAGCAGCCGTGCCCCCAGGGACATGGGGACAGGGATTTCCAGCCCCAGGGAGCCCTGCCTGGCACTGCCAGCCCCGGCTCACCTGGATGAGCCTGCCCTGCTCTCCCTGCAGGGCGCTGAGCTCCTGCCCCATGGCGCTGTGCCCCTTCTTGAGGCCGTCGCAGTCGGCGCGCAGCTGCACAGCGTGGCTCAGCACCTTGGCCACCTCGTCCGCCACCGTGACCAGCAGGGCCTTCTGCTGGCTCTTGGTGGCCTTGGCCTCGGCGTCGTGGTCGGTGAGGGCGTGCAGCAGGGAGCTCTGCAGCCCCTCCACGCGGGCCAGGGCGCCGGCGGCGCTGGGGCAGTTGGGGTCGATGAAGATGTTGATGCGGGAGCTGTCGGCTTTCTCGATGGTCACCAGCGCGTTGGGCTCCTCGGGGTTGGTGCTGATGACGGGGGGAGACTCGGTGACGGGCGTGTGGTAGTGGTTCATGAAGAGGATGGCCCCTGTCACCGTCACCGCCAGGAGCACGGCCACCGAGAGCAGGACGGTGCACAGGATGTATCCGCAGCTCATCCTCTGCGGGCAGAGACACAGAATCGCCATCAGCACCCCCCTGGACACCCCCTGCACCCCGGGGAGGCTCTGGCAGTGGCAGGGACACGGAGGCCACGGGAGAACACGGAGCCAGCAGAGCAGCCCAGCCCGCCCGGGAGCGGGTATGAAATAATAACGAGAGCGAAGGCACGGCAGCGCCGGCTCCCGCTGGCATGTTTTATTTACAGCAGCCATCCTGGGCTGGAGCAGCCCTGGCTCCCCAGGAGATGTGTGGGGGGCTCCCTGCTGCCCTGGGCACAAAGGTGGGGAGAAAAAGGGAAAACACCTCGTGTCCCTCACAGCAGGGAGCGCAGGGAGAGAGCCAGGGTGGCTGTGGGGCAGTGCTGGGGTTGTGCTGCCCTGAGTGTCGTGGGGACCTGCTCTGCATAGGGCAGCTCTCAGCTATGGCAGGCGACTTCTCTTCATCTCCCTTGTCACCTCATTTCCTGCTGGAGGGGGCAGAGCTGCTCCCAAAGCCTCTGGATCAGTCCCAGAGCATCCCAGTAAGGGAGAGTCGCTGTGGGAAAGGTCCCTGACCCCCCCAGCCCCTCTGGCATCTCTGCTGCTGCTCAGGCCCATCAGCTCAGCCCGTGGGACCTGCTCCGTGCCCACCAAGAGCCTTTTCCCCTGCAAAGCCTGAAGTGCCAGCGCAGTCAGTGCAGAGCGGGTGAGCTGCCCCCCGATCCCATCAGCTCCTGCTCTCCCCCCACCTCCCCTCCTCCTCACACCTGCAGGACAGAGGCTGTGGTTTCCCCCTGACCCTGGCCACAGCTGTCACAAGGAATTGCAGGGCTGGCAGCAAACTGCAGATTCAGTGAGACAAAGACTACTTTCCCCAGAAACGAGGGGAAAATTGCTGCATCTGCAAAGATTTCCCAGGCCCTGTCCCCTCCCGTGCACATCTATCTGGAGTGACACCTTCCTTCAAGCACCCTTCATTTCCTTCCATCTCACGCAACCATTTGCATTAAGGTGACCCCAGCTGCAGTGGGGCTGGCTGGGGGGCTGAGGACACCCCACCAGCCCCGGGAATGCTCTGGGTTCCTCCCCCTCTCCATGGAGTGAGGCTGCAGATGCAAAGAGCGCTGGATGATTGGGAAGCCACCTGCAGGGAGCTCTGTGAGGAGACAGCCCCAGGCTCAGCCCCTTGGCACAGGTTAAAAGGAGATGTCAAAGGCAATAAGGGAAGCTCTGGGCAAGCAGGGGGTGGAGGAGTTTGTCTGGTGTGTGTAGGCACAGAGCCCTGCCTCGGGGGCACAGGGGACACCCAGGAGCAGCAGGATGGTGGCAGGCAGAGGTGGGAGATGCTCATCACTCAGATCCTTCTGTGGACACCCAGGACCTGGGCTCAGCTGGGCCCCTCAGCACCTTGCAAGCACAGAAGTGACAGGAGGGGTGGCTGCTGACCACAGGCCAATGTCTGGTGGTTTGGGATCTACAGGGTGAGCAGGGACATGTCCCTGTGGTTGTCCTGGCTGTGACAGCACCCTCATCTCCAGGGCTTTGTGCCCTCCCCTGCTGCTGTGCCCAGCTGGAGGGGCACATGGAGGAGCTGCAGAGCCCGAGGGTCCCCTCTGAGCAGTGAGAGCTCCCAGAACAGAGCCACGGATGGACGAGGCTCCGCTTCCCACGGCCACACAAATCCCAGCTGGGCTGTAACACACCAGAACCTCGCAGCTCTGCCCAGGTGTACCACCACACTGGGAGCTTATCCGGCTGTTTTCCAGCCTTCAAGCCCCAGAATCCCTGCCCTCCCACCAGCAACAGGAACTGGGGGCCAATCCCCTCCCGAAGTGATCCCCTCTGCTTGCAACAGCAAGATCCTGAGTGGCAGCAGCTTCAGGAGTCCCACGGCATTTTGCTGGCAGGTTGTGTTACCTGGCAACCTGCCGTGGGGAGAGGAGGCAAACTCAGCCAGTGGCACCAACAGCACTCCAAACTGGGGTGGGGGTCCCCCCAAGCCCCTCCAGCAAAGCAGCACTGCAGCAGCGTGCCCAGCTCTGAACCCTGGGCCACACGCTCCTGCCTCACCATGACCACAGCTCTCGTGATCCCTAGGGTTCCTGCTGTGGGTTCCATGGCCTCAGCCTCCAGGAATTCTTGCCAAGACTTTTGGACAGCTGTAAGACATCCCCCTGCCCTGGTTACTGATGTTCCCCTGGGGATATCCATTGGGCTGGAGGTCCCAGTGTCTCCTTCCTAGGGAGAGCAGAAGCTGTGAGACTGGGTGGTGATTGGGATGAGCAGATCTTCACTTGCAAAGCTGCTCTGGAGGCTGGGAGGGGGCTTCAGGCAGGATCTAGGGCATGGTGGTGTCCCTGGTGAGATGGACTGTCCAAGCCCTGCACTGGCACAGGGAGTAGATCTACACTTGGTCACCCATGGGGGCTGGGTCCTTGGTGACCCAGCCACACTTTGTGAGCAGCTCTGGACCCTGTCAGGACCCTCAAATCATTCCCCAGCCCACCCAGCCAGCCAGACCGGCTGCTCTGGGGATGGGGACCAGCAGCTCCAGCACATGCAGCCTGTGGGAAGGGGAGGACACCAACCGGTTTGTCCCCAGGGCAGCCAGAGGCAGCTGGTCCCTGGAGAGATGGATGGAGAGAGAGCTCTGCCCTGGGAGATGCTTTAAGATGAGGAGGTGCCCTTTGCTCCTGCCAAAATCCCTGCCCCTCTCCGGCTCAGCAGACCAGCTGCTGCTGTGGGATGGGAGGCAGCGGTCCTGCAGCCTGGCTGCTCTGCCCCTGGGCTGTGCCCTCAGCCAGGGGCGAACCAGAACCTGTGTTCTGCTTCCCAGGCAAGTGGACACTGTGGTTTGCATCTCCCAGGCTCATCAGCTGGTGCAAACTTTAGTCCGGGTGCCCGCACCTTCCTGCCGGGGTCCACCCAGCGCTGCAGGCGCCCCAGGGCAGCGAGGCTCCGTCCTCCTCCCCGAGCCTGTGGCTCATTCAGAGCTGCCTGAGCAGCTCAGTTCTCATCCTTGCTCCGTCCCTCTCCACCCTCGCTGCCCATCCCGCCCGGCTGGGGGCTGCAGCCCCCGTCCCCTCGCCCCGGGCCGGGGCAGTGTCCCCGCCGCCCCCGGTGCTCCCCACGGGCGGGGACGGAGCTGGTGAGCTGAATCCCGCTCCCGTTTTCCTGCTCTCCTCCGTCACCCAGAGCCTGCCCGCACCGCTCGCAGGGATGGGGAAAGGGAGAGGAGAGAGGACGGGAAGGATGGCGAGCACGCAGAGGGCTGGGATGGCATTCCAGCCGAGCTTGCGGGAGCCGGGACCGCAGCACCGGCTGCACGGCAAACTCTGCGCATCCTTTGAAACCCCCCGCCAACCATCCTGTGGCCAGGTTGGATCCATCCTCCATCCTGCCCGGGTCGCCCCCCGGGGCCACAAAATCGGGGGGATGGCAGCTCGGAACGGATGGCACTGCCCGAATCCCTGCATGCAGGGGCTGTGCACAGGGAGGGAGCTCTCCAGGGAGGGGAGGGCAGGCTGATCTGCCTCTCGGGGGCTCATCGGGGGTCTCCCGGGCTGCTCGCAGAAGGGGAAGTCAGGCAGAAACCCCTCTCTGCCTTGCTGCGGGTGTCAGGGCACAGGAAAGTGGCGGACTCAGGGTCGAGCGTGTCTCAGGGCTGCTCCCCCCATCCTTGCCCAGCTCCTGGGTTCCGAGGAAGGGCAGCACTGCCAGCTCTCGGTCCCTTCCTCCAGCTCTTCGCAGACACGTTTGCCCACAGTCCGCACTCCTTCTTCCCACCCTGCCCGCGCTCAGCGCATCCATCCACGCCTGTGCCTGTCCCTACAAGTGTCCAGGGCCAGGCTGGATGCTCTGAGCAACCTGATCGTGTCCCTGCCCGCGGCAGGGGGGTTGGAACCGGGTGATGTTTAATGTCCCTTCCGAGCCGATCCCTCCTGGTCTCCTCGGGCTCCCACCCTGCTGGGTGGCTGGCGGAGCTGCCACACGTGCGGCGGGATGTGAAACGGGCTCCGGCACGTGCCGGATCCCCCGCGTGTCCCCGCGGCTCCCCCGCGTGTCACCGCACCCCGCGTGTCCCCGCACCCGCCGCAGCACCGGCCTCCCCCCGGAACCCCGCGGGGCTCCCGGAGCTCCAGAGCCGAACCGGGAGGGATGGCTCCGGCTGCAGCGCGGAGCTGAGATGCCCAAATCCCCTTGCAAGGGTTATTTAAGCAGTTTAGAGCGTGTAGAGGTTCAGCAGAGGCGTGTGGCAGCCCCGGAGCATCGCCCGCTGCCCGGCGGGGCAACCCCGGGGCTGGCCGCAGGTTAATTAACACATTAATTGGGAGGGGGCGAGGAGGTGCAGCCCGGGGGGCTTCGCACAGGGGTGGGGACGGCGGGCAGCTCGCCACGCTGGGGTGCGTAGGGAGAAAAGCTCGCTGGGGACACTGGGGGGTCGCTGGGACCCCCGGGCTGGCTGACCCCCCCCTGCCCCCCTTGCCCCCCGCCCCGTACCTGCGATTTCTCCTGCTGCCCATCCTCAAGTTGCGAGGCTCCTCCCACGGTTTTCCAACGCTCGTTCCCCATCGCGCCGCCAACTTCCAGCCCAAGCAAGTGCCCGGACCCCCACAAGTCCCCCCAAACCTCCTCCCCGGCGGCGCAGCCCCCGGCCCGCCCGCGCTGCCCGGCTGGCCGCGGCGGAGGACGGGCGGCGGCGGCGGAGGAGGAGGAGGAGGAGGAGGAGGGAGGGAGGAAGAGGAGGGAGGGAGGACACGGGCACGGACATGGGGGTGGATCTTCCCTCCCCGCCCGCCCCGATACCCCCCGGGGCTCCCCCGGCCCCGCTCCGGGCACCCCTCCCGGTGATGCCCTGGGGGATCTCCCCGCCCCCCCCAGCACCGCCCGCCGCCCCCCGGCCGCCCCAATCATTCCGGACCCGGAGCCGAACCCCTCACTCCGGCCCCGGGCTGCGCAGCTGCCCAGATGTGGCAGCACAGCTGGAGGAGCTGCAGCAGGTAAGGCAGGGGCTGGTACCAGCGGAATCGGGGGTGCTGCAGGGGCCCGGGGGGAGAGCGGGGGGTGCCCCCGGAACCCGCTCACCCCCTCCCAGATACGCCCCTACATCCTCCGGTGGAACACCCCAAGCTGGTGAGTGAGGCTCGGTGGGCAGGGACGGGCAGGGTGCTGGGCGGGGGAGGCGGAGGGGATGGCATTGCCATCGCCACCCCCCCAAAACCTTTGCGCCCAAGGGTAGCCAAAGTGCTGGGAGGCTTCTCTGAGCAAATCCCAGCGCACTCGGGGAAGCCGCTGCTGGCGGGGCGAGGCAGCAGCCGCCCCCACCCCTCCAGGGTCACAGCGATGCCCAAACGCAGCGTTCCCAGCCCAAAGCCGTGGTGCTGGCCCTGCGTGCCAGGGCTCCCTCCCGGCCTGATGTGCCGCCGCTCCCGTGTGGATGTGGTTTTCCTTCCCATAGCTTTGCCGCACCTCCCGTAAATCTTTTATTTGCCACTTGTCTGACCTGCGGGCAGGAGTGCTGCTGAGGGGTTCAGAGGAGCATCGTGAGAGCAGCGATGGCTCAGCGCTGCTTCAATCCGGCTGGGGGGAGACTCAGTTCTCTCTCCAGGCTGAGAATCCCCCGGGAAACCTCCTGGGCAGCCCTGCAGCCCCTTGTCCTGCAGCATGAGGCTGTCCCCTGGGCAGGTGGCACCCCCCAAACCCTCCTGGGTCTCTGTCCCTGGAGCTCAGCCCCGGTCGGGACCTCCCAGCAGCTCCTGTGTGGCTTCACTGGGGCGGGGGCTGCCTGCCTGTGCGGGCAGGTGTGGCACAGGAGTGGTAGGTTGCATGTGTGGGGGACGAGGGGTGGAAGCAGCTTCTCTCCAGGGCACACAGTCTATTTTGGGAACAGCTGGATGTGTGCTGGGCTGGCAAATGGTGTGTGTGTGAGGTGTGTGTGTTTGTGAGGTGTGTGTGTGTGTGTGTGTGTGTGTGTGTGTGTGTGTGAGGTGTGTGCGTTGTCTCCCGGCCAGGTGCTTTGGCTGCAGAGGTGTTTTGTGTGGATTTACCGGGTGATGCTCGTGGTTGGCGGCCCAGCTCCTTCCCCATGGACGGTTTTCAAGGACTTCCCTTTGCAGCTGAGCCCGGCCAGCTCGGTGTGCCCACAGCAGCCGGGCTCAGCTCCCCGCTCCGCTCGCCCGTGCTGGGAGCGGGAGGCGCTGCCCCCGGGAAGCAGTTGAAGCTGAACTCCAAACAATAAAAACTTATCATTAAAAAGAAATGCATCTTGGCTTCATGCGGCCTGGCAGCGCGGGGAGGAGTGATTCAGTGGCTTGTCAGCCCTGGGCGTTAGGCACGCCGAGCTGCACAACTGGACACTCTCCAAGTCCAGCAACTCATTTGCTGCAGATGGAGCCGGGACCGTGCAGCGGGCTGACGGTTCATTTGCAATCCAACACACCTTGACAGAACCCACAGCCGAACGGTGGAGGCGGTGCGGGATGGGATGGGATGCCCGGGCTGTGCCACCGCACCCTGGCACTGGGCTGCCTGCGAGCTGCGGGGTCCGGCTCGGTGCCAGGGCCACCCCCAGGTGCCGGTGTCCCAGCAGTGAGGTGAGCAGGATGGAGGTTGCCACCCTGGCAGAGGGGTCCGTGTTTGTGGGAGCTTGAGTGATGCTCAGAGGCCAGCAGGGATGCTGGCCTGGCTCATCACTGACTTACGCGGAGCCGTGTCACCTCCTGTCACAGGGGTCGGCTGTAGCTGTGGAACTGGGACATGGGAAGGGTGTCCACGGCCAGATGAGCTCCAGGGCCCCACAGCCCCGGGCCCAGCTCCACAGGCTGTGTCCGGAGGGACTGCGGGCTCAGGGTGCCCCTTGCCTTGGGCACTGATGGGCACAGACCCTGTCCCGGGGGCTGACAGGGGAGGGGGTGACAAGGGGGGTCTACCAGCAGCCCAGCACGGATCGATAGGCATCGGAGAGGATGATTCATGTCTCAGGCTGTGGCCCGAGGGCAAAAACGGGGAGAGGTTTGATGTGAGGATGCCGGGAGGCTGCGGGTTCTGCCGAGGCCGGCTCTACCCGCACTGCCCCGAGGTCCCGGCTTGGCCCGGGGGAAGAAAACGACTGAAGCAACACAGGATCAGACCCAAGCTCCGAACAGAGTCTTTTAAAACACTTCAGACACCCTCCTCTACGCTGTGGTCCCAGACAGCGAGCAGAGTTGCAGTGGGGGTGTCAGCGCTGTGCCCCCCGTGGGGACAGGGCACTGCAGAGAGTGGGACATGAGGGTGGCACTTTACCCTCACTTGGTGTGCATCCCCAGGCTGCCAGGGCCAGAGCCGGTGAGAACACCCATGGGTCCAGCCCAGAGAGGGGCTGTGCGGAGCACGGGGACTGGGGGAAAGGCTGGGGCGGGGGGACACCGAGCCCTCCCCCGGGAGCAGCGTGTGCTTTCCTCGGCAGGCAGCCAGGGGAGGCAGAGCCGTCGCTGCACACGCACGGCGTCAGACATCATCATCATATTAATAATGAAAGGGCAGCTCCTTCAAAGCTCTTCGTCCCCGCGCCGGCGAGAGCGCAGAATGCAGAGGAGGAGCGTGAGCCTCATCCCAAGCAGCCGTGGGAGAGCCCGGATGGTCCTTCGCTGGTCCTTCGCTGGTCCTTCGCTGGTCCTTCGCCAGGCACTGACCCGCAGTGACAAAATCCTGCCCTGGTCCCCGCTGGCTGCTCTCCCTGCTGGGAGTTTGGCTGCTCTGGGGGTCCCTGCACAGGAGCAGGGCAGCCCAAGGTGCCCCCAGCTCCTGCTCCCAGCACTGCCCTGTCCCCCTCGTTCAGCAGGAGGGGACGTTCTGGCTGTCCCAAGGGCTGAGTGCTCTGCCCATCTCTGGGTGACACGGCAGGACACCGCTCGCTGTGTCAGGGCCTTTCTTCCACAGGAGGAATCGATGGCTCAGACAATGAGACAAACCACCCACAAAGAGGTCTTGGGCTGCAGCCCACACAGGGTCAGTGGCATCACTTCTGTTCTTCTCCCTGCAGCATATTTGGGTTTCCAAAACCCCTCCTTTAACACCCCCATTTTATCTAGAGCACCTCCAAGCCTGGTTGTACTTTGTGGGGGTCTCAGCAGGACCAGACCAGGGCTGAGCAACTTTTCTCCTCTCTCCCCTCTGCCAAAGCCTCTCCTCCACTTTTGCCCCTTTTGCTGCAGGTGCCATAGTCTGGGGAGGAAAGAATGGAGCCCTCTGTGCCGGGTGGAGACGGAGCACCCCACACCCACCCTGTTCCCATCCCAATCCCACCCCATGCCCACATGCTCTCCCTGGCTCCCTGAGTGTTTCAGAGGGTCCCACCCTGTCTCAGAGGGGTGAGTGCTGCTCTTCCTTCCCAGCCCTTTCTCAAGCTTTTTTTCCCCTCCTCCCTCCAAACACAACAAAAGCCCCAAATCCCCCGCAAATGAGAAACCTCTTTTTGTTCCTCTTTTCCCTTTGCTTTCTGCCACGGCAGAGTATTGATTGGAACTGATGTGCTGTAATCCTCTGTTTCTGTGAAAAGTTGGCATCCCAGAGTCCCTGGAGGGGCTGGATCCTGCCCCGGTGTGGGTTTTGCTCCTCTGCCAGGCTTGTGGATAGCAGGAAAGCTGCATCCATCCCCATCCCATCCCATCCCATCCCATCCCATCCCATCCCATCCCATCCCATCCCATCCCATCCCATCCCATCCCGTCCCATCCCGTCCCATCCCTCTGTCCTGTCCTGTTCCATCCCTACACCTGGTGAGAGGGTCATCATGAGCAGCTGATGGGTGGGAAAAGGCTCTGGTTTGGAGCAGAGCCAGGTCAGACCCCACTGGGATGGATTTCCAGGGTGCTGGGCTTCTGAAGGAGCTCTCCTGCCCTTTTGGGCATGGTGACAGGGGGACTTTGGTGCTGATGAGAGGGGCTGGTTGTGGGGGTCATCAGGGATCTCCAGAGAGGAACAATTCCATTTCCTGACAGCCAAGGGGGGCTGTGGAGAGATAGGGCTGACCCCAGCCTGAGAGGGGCTCACTGTGGGGTGCACAGTTGTATCTGTGGGGTGCACAGCTGTCTCTGTGGGGTGCACAGCTGTGTCTGTGGGGTGCACAGCTGTCTCTGTGGGGCACACAGATGTCTCTGTGGGGCGCACAGCTGTCACTGTGGGGCACACAGCTGTCTCTGTGGGGTACACAGCTGTGTCTGTGGGGCGCACAGCTGTCTCTGTGGGTCTGAGCCCTGGCTGGAGACCCCCCTGTGCCCAACCACCCACCCAACTCCACCGTGCTGCCACTCCATCTGCGCTTAATGATGGCAAATGGGCTGCAGAGCTGGGAAGTCAGGGGAAAGAAACCCGGCCAAAAATCGCCAAAAAACACAGGGAAGATTTTAATTTAAAACCTTTTCCCACATGGAGAGCAGCAGCCTGGGCCATCTGGAGGAGCATATGCAGGTGAGGGGGGGCAGTGGTGCCTCCTCCAGCTCCCCTTGCTCTCAGCAGCCTCCAGAAAGGGCTTTGGGCTGGTGAAAACCAACGCAGGGCAGACCTGGGTACCCCAATCCCAAACATCAGCCTGGGGGAGCCCAGCTTTCCCTCCTGAGCTACCAATACCTCTCTGCTTAATTGCTGTATTTGCTGCGAAAGTGATGATGAATCCCAAAGCAAACTACAATAGCAGCTGAGTTTATTGCGAGAGATTAATTCAGTGGTTTAATCAAAACCATGGGAGCAGGATGGGAAAGCATCCGTGTGGGGCTGGGAGGAGGGGGTCAGGGTCAGCTCTGCTCAGCACCCACATCCACCCCTAGCCCCTGCAGTCAACGATGCCCAAATTAGCAGATTTACTCCTCAGAGGACTTCTCCATTGGCTGAGCATCACATCCAGCATCCCAAAGCCCCAAGTCTCCTAGCAACTCCCCAGCTCTGCCTGTGCCCACCCATTAACCCCTTCCCAAGCCCCCCCCACGCTGTGTGGAACACCCGGTGCTTCGAAGGCGTCGCTGCCACACTTGGGTGGGAGCAGGGATTTATGCAACAAATAAATCTGCAGGATGCTGGAAGGAAGCTCAGGATGCTCGGCTGGGTGGGAGAACCGGGCTGGTTAGCCAAGATTCAGTGTTTGATTCCAGGTGGCACGGAGAAACCCACAGGTTTGTGGATTGGTGGTTTGGTTTCTAAATGTCACGTTGGTTTTGAAGGTTTTATCCTCCTGGCTTGTGGAGATGCTGGGGAGAGGTCAGGGAACCCCCAAATCAAGGCCAGCCCGTGCAGCTCCCAGCTGGCATCGGCATCAGGAGAGGCTGAGCACGAGCCAGCCTCTTCCTCTGATTCCAACAGTAAATCAATGACACAGTTTCCTTCAGGATAGGATGGAAGGGAAATTTTCAAGGAAAATGGCCTTGAAAGTGTGAAATCACAGCAGGACATGGTGTGATGGCCAGGCCTGGGCTGAAGGAAGTGGGGCTGCTCCGTGATGGTTTTTTCAGATGGGATGTCCAATACTTCCCTGGTTTTGCCTTTAGGCATCAGAAAGCAGGAAACCAGGGCTGGAAAAAATAGTGGGTTTTATGGTTGAAAAATAACAGTTGACATGGGAAAAAAGCCAAACAAGTTTGTTTTGGTTTTTGGGTTTTTTTTAAACTGTCTTAATATATATAGATTGGAAAATGTATCCAAAGATCACGTGCCACTGAAAAGGATAAATCACTTCTCTCACTTTAATGTGCTTTGTTGGGTTTTATCAGAAACATTGTCATAAAATTACCAAATTGAAATTTTAAATGGGGGGAGAGAGGGGATATCTCGAGGGTTCGTTCTTGCTTCTCTTTTCTTATTGCCAAATAAAATACAATTAAAGCAACATTTCCTATGCCAGCCAGCATAGCTAGCATCGCTTTTCTGACGGCACTTTTTTCTGTCAGCCAATGAAAATAAATGATGCAGGATTACCAGGGAGCATCCAGCCTGGAGCAGCAGGCATTCCAGTTGGAAACAGAAGGATTTTATTCCCGCGGGAAGTGGAAATCTCCAGGGATGTTTCCCACCGAGCTCTCCGTGCCGCCTGGAGCGAGGCTTTGTTTTCCCTTTGCTCTCCCAGTTCCCACCAGTGCTTCCCAGTCTAACCCAGTCCTTGGCACAGCCGCTATCTGGGAGTGCCAAATTAACTCGGGACCCCCTGCAGCACTTTTTGGGGTGACCCCAGTGAGGTCACCGTGGGCCTGGTCCCCCGTGGGGCTCATTCCCGTGCCAGGGGCTCATTCCTGTGCCAGGGGCTACTGTGGCTCAGCTGCTGCCTGCACCGAAATCCCCGTGGTAATTGGATGAGGGCACCGGTTTCCATGAGAATATTAAATCAGAGCCCCGGCCCCAGTCCAGGGCGACACGCCTGGGGATATAAAGACACGGTAGATCACGTTAACAGAGGAGTTATTTCTCCTACTTTAAAGTCAAAGGTATCACAACAACTTTTGTTTGTCACAGAGAATATTGGGGCACCTCAGATGGATGGGAGTGGGAGTGGGAATGGGAGGGAGGGGGAGGCAGCCCCCGGCAGAGGGGCTGAGCACTCACCACTCATCCCAGTGATGGGCTCTGGGGGGCTGTGGAAAAGCAGGCTTAAAAAGTTCTGAAGTGCTTTCCAAGCCTGATTTTCCAAAGCCCCCTGAGAAACCATCTCTGTGATGAGGTGCGAGCGCTCAGCCGCTCTCAGGGGCAGCCCAGGCTGTGAGTGTGGCCACAAACCTTTGTGGCAGTGCCAGTGCAGGTGCTTCAGTGCTGCAAAGGTCCTGGAGGCTTTGTGGGCAGCAGCTCAGGGCCACCATTCCGAGCTCGGCCCCCTTGGGACCCGCACAGGGAGTCACTCAGCACATGAGGCGCTCCAGTGTCCTCCCAGTTACCGGTTCAGCCAGGTGTCTCACTGTGGTGACCATCTGGTGGCATCTGCTGCTGCTCAGCTGTCACCCTCCCTCCTGCTGAAGGGGAAATCCAGCACCTCATGGATGGGGTAGGCAAGGGACATGTCCAGGGATCCAGCAGAGGATTAGGGACAGCCATGGCAGCAACATCCCATGGCTCCTGCCACAGTGGGGATGGATGGATGGATGGATGGATGGATGGATGGATGGATGGATGGATGGATGGATGGATGGATGGATGGATGGACGGATGGATGTGTCGCCCTGATTCTTAAGTTTTTCTAAAGCCTTCTGAGTTTACATTCTGTTGGAAAACTTTCCCACACAATTTCTGTAAATAACATATTGTTTTGCATTCCTTCATGGGGGTGGAGAAACTTGATGTACTAGTGGTTTGTCCAATGTCTTTGGAGATGTGGCCCATTCACTCTTCAATCCATTGTCACCTTTGGAAAAGTATAAAAGTTGGAGTCAGAAAATAAACTTCCTCTTTTACCTTGCAAAATAGCAGGTGGCTCGCATTGTGTTTTCTCGTGTCCTATAGCGACATGGATGGATGGATGGATGGATGGATGGATGGATGGATGGATGGATGGATGGATGGATGGATGGATGATGGATGGATGGATGATGGATGATGGATGAGGGATGGATGGATGGATGGATGGATGGATGGATGGATGGATGGATGGATGGATGGATGATGGATGATGGATGGATGGATGGATGGATGGATGAGGGATGGATGGATGGATGGATGATGGATGCATGGATGCATGGATGGATGGATGGATGGATGGATGGACGGATGGATGGATGATGGATGGATGGATGGATGGATGGATGATGGATGGATGGATGGATGGATGGATGATGGATGAGGGATGGATGGATGGATGGATGGATGGATGGATGGATGGATGGATGGATGGATGGATGGATGGATAGATGGATGGATGGATGGATGGATGGATGGATGGATGGATGGATGGATGGATGGATAGATGGATGGATGGATGGATGGACATCTCCCCACCCACAGCAGAGAGGCAGGGGGGAACACACAGACAGCTGTGCCTTGTTAGCCCATGAGGTGGCCTCAGGTGATGCTGACAAGCCCATTAAAGGGGTTTATCAAGGGAACTGGGGCTAACAGGCTGCTGGTTTTAGCTGAGATGCTGCTTTTGGGCTGGGAGAGCCTAAGCCTCTGCTTGTTAATTAGAAAGGCTTCGAGGAGGTTTGTACTGGTTGGCCTCACTTGTGAGCAGCCGTAATATGATGAGCGATTAGGGACTCTGAAGCCTTTTAGCCAGTGTCATTAAGCTGCTGATGAGCTCAGGCGAAAAAAGGTCCTTTTTGGCTGTGCCTGAAACTGGCTGGTCCTGCTCTGACCTGGTGCTTCCTCCTGCCGTGGTCCCCGACCTCCTGAGCCCGTGCAATGGGTGAAATGTGTGTCCTGGGGACAGTGATGGCTTGGCTGTCACCCTGTGTCCTTGAGTTGGGTCAGATCTGGAGTAGCTCAGCTCATCAGTGAGATGATGAGCTTGTGGTCATGCACGAGTGAAGCTGAGATGTTCCTATTTTCACTGTCTGCCAGGTATTGAGAGAATTTGGGGATGATTATCTCTGAAAAGGTGACTTTAGACCGTTTGTGCATCAGGGAAGAGGACGGTGATGTGCACCCTGACAATTGCTTTGGGAGAGAGCTCCTTTACCTGTTACGGGTAAAATGCCCACTCATCTGGGCACTGAGGGTGAAGCCTTCTTGCTCAGGGGACATCCTGACAGTGTCACTGTCCTGTCCTCCCCTTGAGGGCTGTGGCAAAACAGGGAGCAAAATCAACTGGATTTTCTCTGCCCTTCCTCATCTCCTGTCAGCCTTGGCAAAACTTCCTGCAGCTCAGCAGCATCGTGGCCCGCCGTGGTCTGCCTGGCATCTCCAGCGCTGCATTTACGGCACTGTTAATTAAATACTTTCTGCAATCAGCGCCACGCATGACCCCGCTCCCCGAGCCGGGCTGGGCTGGAACTGCCATCATCGAGCGAGAACATGACTGCTGCCATCCCAGGGAATTTCTAATAGAGATTTACTCATCCCAGGCCTCTCATTTCTCCGTTTTGTGACATTTTGCAAAGTTCAGGTTTACAAAATAAGCCAGTGCACGCGAGAGATGCTCCAGCCATTATTTACACTGCAGGTTCAGTTTCTCACTACACTGAAGATGGGGTCTTCACTCCGTGGTCAGCAGAGCTGGGGGGTGTGCTGGCAGCTGCCCTTTCCTGCTCTCTCTGTGTGTGACAAGGAGCCCCCTGTCACCCCAGTGTCCCCCCTTGCAGGGCTGTGCATGCTGAGAGGGTGGCAGAGCGTGTTCTGTGCTCATTGAAATGCTCGTGGCATCCTGCAGCTCAGCCTGCCTCCAACTCCTGCTCCAGTCCCAGGGCGAGGGATGCAGCGGGAGAGGGAACTGGACACAGTGTCAGGGAAGGCCAGATAGGACTGCTCTGCTCTTTGGGATGTGATTTGGGATGCTCAGCTGCTCTGCTTTTAAAAATAAGCCTGTGCTAAAAGCTGGAGGAGAGCATGGAGGCAGCAGGCTGCCAGCAGAATCCTGTTACTGTGCCCCAGGTCTCAGCTAGAGGCAGAAAAGCCATTTTTGGCAAATCACTGGTGGTAGGAGCTGCCTGTTCTAGGAAAATGAGGCAGTGTGTGTGCTGAAACACAGGCAGGTGTCCATCCCAGAGGCTGTCCCTCCATGGCACAAGGTGGTGGTCAGTGCCTTCCTGACCCTCTCCCATGTAACCTGTGGCCAGCTCCTGTGGATGGTGGGACCTGGGGCAAACTGCCTGAGCTGGGTGACCTTCTCCTCTTCCTCATCCCTTTGGGAGAAGCTCCTGCTGGAAACTAAGGGGTGTCCATCTCACAGAGTGCAGCGGAGCCTGGGGCAGTGACCCAGCTCTCACCCCAGTTCCAGGGGATGGATGGGGCCACCCTCAGCCTCACGGGTGCTGGAGGCAGGTAAGTGACACCCAGTGCCACACACCCTGTCAAAACCTGGCCATGCTGCCAGCCTGGAGCTGTGGGACATGAGGGGCAGTGGGATCTGGCACACCTCACTCCTGCCCCTGCCTTGTCAGGTCTGATCAGGAGGAGGATCAGTTGGCCCTGTTCCTGCTCTCCAGATTTAATTAACGGGCCTTTCATCTCTACCCTGAAGGAATCTGCTATCTTCTGTCTTCTTAATTAACGTTCATTAAGCAAATCAGAAGAACATTTTCTCCTCTCCGCCTTCACGGCTTTTAACCCTTGCAGGGTTCCAGGTCTGTGCTGGGGCAGAAGAAGGCTCCTGGACAGGTTGGTGTCATCACAACCTTGGTCACCACATCCCTAAAGTGCTTGGACCAAAGTCCTGGAGCATTGGGTGAAGTCTCTGCAGGTACAGAGGACTTCAGGTGAGATTGGGCTTTGTTACCAATGGACCACAGCAAGTGTAGGGCATCTCCTTGGGCAAGGGGCAAACTGGTGCCCACCACCCAGCAGGAGCCTGGTGAGGGCTCATCCAGTCTGGGGTACAGCTGAATCCATCTGGAAACCTGCAGTTCCCAGCCCAGCTGCAGCATCCATCCCCACTACTGAGCACAGCAGTGCCACCCCAATTCCCACTGTGGGCCATCCCCCCACACCCAGTGGGCTGTGCTGGAGGAGCAGGTGAGATTGGGAAACTCATCATCACCCTGAGCCCTGGCTGTGTGGTGTCATCACTCCCCAGTGTGCACCCCTCTGTAACAGGGGCAGGCAGATCCTCTCAGGGATGTGTGTTGTATCCCAAGGAGGAGGAGGCAAACCCATGACACAAAAGATTTGGCTAGGGCATGGTGTTAATAGTGCCAAGGTCATGGCTTCAATCCCCATATGGGTCATTCATTTAAGAGTTGGGCTCAATGATCCTTTTGGGTCTCTTCCAACACAGAGTATTTTATGATTGTATCTCCTGTCCGGAGCTTACAGCCTCAGTGCCACGGGAAAAGCACAACACCTGGAAAACCTCATTTCTGCAGGGTGAAAATCCCATTTAAAGTGGTGGTGGAAACGCGTGGGGCAATTATTGAGCTGCAAACCATTCTCTTTCTCCCTGGAGGTTGACAGTGGGTTTCCCTCTGGCCGCCCACTCCCAGGCAGCTGCTGCACAGCTCCTGGATGCTGGGAAATTCAGCCTTCCCAGAGGAGCTGGCTCTGGCTGTCAGAGCCTGGGTCAATATATGATAATGGGCCTTTGAAACGGCAGCGCTGCTGCGGGAGCCGCTGCCCAGGGCTCTGATTCACAGCTCCCCTCTGGTGCTTTCTCCCGCAGGGTGTGCGGGGAAGGAGAATAAAATAAATAAGAGTAGAAGGGGAGGAAGGAGCTTAAATTATAAATGAGTACTAAGTTTCCAGAGCCCCTGTGGGCAGCTCAGTGAAGTGGTGTGGGGATCAGAGGCAGAGCTCCCCTGTGCATCCCACTTTTGCAAATACAGCCCCTGTGGGGTGTGGGTCAGGGCTTGCCCAGGGGCACAGCACCGTGCCAGGCTGCCTCTCTCCCTCCTGTCTCCCTCCCTGTCACCCTCCTGCTGCCACGGGTCAAATCCAGAGGGTTCCATAGTCCCCAGAGGGATTCCCCTGGCACAGACTATAATTAGCATTAGCTGCAAGCTGCTAATGAGGTCTGGTGATGATCTGGTTTTGCTACCCCATGGAGATGCCTCCACAGGAATGTGCCCTCAGTCAGGTCCAGGGGACTGGGCTGACTCATGGCAACAGGCAGGGATGGGGCCCCATTCGAGGGTGCTGGTGTGGAGGAGTTGGGGTGTCACAGACCCACCACCCAGGCAGGCTGGTGTAAGTGGGAGAGCAGTCAGTGCCCCCCATAAATCAGCGCGGGGAGAAGAAGGTGCTTCAAAGCGAATCTGTTTCAAAGCCTTTCCCTAATCCCTTCTTGATTTTGGGGCTGCAAAAATAGTGGTGACCCTTACCAATTGAAGGAAAAGCCTCATGTGAAGCACCACAAGCTCATTCTCAGGGCTGAGGAATGGAGGAGCCCAGCTATGCCAGCGCAGCTGAAGATGCAAATCCCCAATCCACAAAGAAATGGAATTGTTTTGGGGATGGAGCACTGGATGGTCTGGCCTGGGGACTAGGATGTCCTGCGGGGATCCCGAACTCCACAGCTCTGCCTCACATACTTCGACATTCCCAGCAGCTTCCACAAGATGGACCTCGGAGCGAGAGGAGGTGCCGGGGAGGGGGACACGTCCCATCCCATCCCATTCCATCCCATCCTATCCCACCCCGTCCCATCCCGCTCCGTCCCGCCCTGCCATCCAGAGGAGGCTCAGGCTCGGGCCAGGCATGGCACAGCCTCCCGGGCTCTGCCTGCTGGCCCTGCTGGGGCTGGGGCTGGGGCTGGGGGGCTCATCCCCCTGCCAGGACCCTCGGGGGCAGCCCCGCCGCTGCATGCCCGATTTCGAGAACGCCGCTTTCGGCCGGGCCGTGCAGGTCACCAACACCTGCGGGTCCCCCCCGGAGGATTTCTGCCTGCACACGGGCGGCCAGCACGCCAGCGCCCTGTGCCACCGCTGCGATGCCACCGACCCCCGGCGCCACCACAACGCCTCCTTCCTCACCGACTTCCACAGCCAGGAGGAGAGCACCTGGTGGCAGAGCCAGTCCATGGCCTTTGGCATCCAGTACCCCAACTCCGTCAACATCACCCTGCGCCTGGGTAAGTGCCGGCAGCAGCCCGGGGGTGTCGGTGTCGGTGTCGGGTGCATCGAGATCCTGCTGCCGGTACTGGATTAAGGACAGGACCCTCCCCTGGGCTGTTTTGGGGGGTTTATGGAAGGAGCTGCCCTCTGCAAAGCACTGAAAGGACTCGGGGGGGTTCTGCCCTGTCCATCAGCCCAGTCCCAGGTGCCAGGAGCTGTGCCTGTCTGTGCTGCTGCCCAGCCAGCCATGCCCGGAGTGCCTGCTCCCCCTTCACCCAGGCTGCTTTTTTTTCACTGATTTTGGAAGCCTGCAGAGCAGGAGGCAGATATTTCCCACCCTGGGAGAGCCTTGCCCGGGGAGGGTGACTACCACGGGTGCCAAGCCCCTCCTGTTTCACCCCCTTGCGTTGCTCAGGGTGCCTGGCATGTCTCAGGGTGCCGAGCTCCAGACACTCCGTGCAACCCCAGTGGGTTTCCCCAGCTGGCATCGACCCTCTGTGTTTTAAATACTGTGCGAGCCGCCCACCTGGAGGGTATTTAAACCCAAGGGGCATGCCTGGCATTTTAAAAAGGTTTTATAACATTTTCCTGCCATCTAAACTCTCCTGGCTGTTGGCCAGCGCTGTAAAATCTTCATTCTCTGCAGTCTCCTGCCATCTGCATGCCGAAGGCGGGTAGTGGAGGGGCTGTGGCTGGAGCTGCTGAGGGGCACCGAGCCCTGCTGGTGGGACCCAGCGAGGTCGGGGTGACGGTGGAGGGTCCGTGTGGCCCCGGCAGTGACCGGGGGAGCTGCCCGGCTGGGTGGAGGTCGCTGCTTTCCCAGCCCCCTGCCAGCGGGCGGACATCTGTTCCTGTCCCCAGGCTGGGGCTGGGCTCCCCGGCCATCCTCACCCCCTGCCATCCTCACCCCCTGCCATCCTCACCCCCTGCCATCCTCACCCCCTGCTCCTGCCAGCCCTGACAGAGGGGATTTACCAGCCTCTTGTCCACCTAAGGCAGGCTGTCAGATTGTCCCGAATCTGCTGGTGGGTGACCCGGGGCACAGACCACCCGAATGCAGCCTGGGTGGCTGAGCCAGCTGCTGCTGGGCGACTTTGTGGCCACCAGTCCCAGCACAGCGACATGTGCGGGCTCTGCATGCCCCAGGGCTTCCTTCCCATCCTCTGTCCTTCTTCCTCTGTGGTCCTTCTTGGACCCCACACTCGGGTTTCCAGCGGAGTCCAGTCCCTGTGACTGCCCTGCCGTGTCTGTCTCTGTTAACACACCAAGACTAAAGCATCGCACTGAGCTCATCTCCCAGCCTGTCCTGCTCACCTTCATGAGCTGGAGCATCCTCTGCCATTGTACCCTTCTTCCTGCATGGCCCCTTTATCTTGCCATGCTAAAAAGTGCCATCGTGGTGCTTGGCACATCATTGTCTGACCTTTCCCACAGTTGCCAGGCCCTGTTCTTGTCCCAGCCACGGATGTTTTTATTGCTGCCTTACTGCTTTCACTTGGGTTAAGCAGGAAAAGCCCAACTGGCCCCTGCAGTCCTCTGGAATGCACCCTGGGCTGAGTCCTTGCTCCTGAGCTCTACCGAGTAATTGGGTTTTTCATCCCATGTAGTGTGCCCCCCTAGCCTGCCTGTCTTGCTCAGTCACACCTCTTGTAAGTTCTCCAGCGTGGTTGCCTGGGGAGCTTATTAAATAAGACATGGGATGACTTGGACAAGACCTGTGTTTACCTGCATGTTGTTGATTGGCGTTAATTAGATTTATGCTCCTTTAAATCTCTTCTCCCCGTGAGGTTACAGTCATGCTGTTATGGTGCAGTGGGCTTGCAGCTGGTCGATCATCCCAAGTGTCCACAGCTCTTGTATTTGCCCTGTCAGGAATGATGTCAGGAAGGAACCCAAAATATCTGTGGCTTGCAAAGGCAACAGACACCAGGGCTCCTCAGGAAGAAATCTGAATGTCAGTGGCTCATTTTGGAGTGTCTAGATCAGGCGCTGTCTCTGTCTGTGACTCTGACTCTGATTTTCCTGTGGGACTAGAGATGACAGGACATGTAGGTGACATGACTGTCCCACATGCTCCTTTCCTCCTCTCCAGAATTCTCTTCTTGGAGCCCCAGAGCAGTACAAGCTGCAGTTTGGGCTCAGGGGGAGGCAGGTGCACAATTTATTCAAGTGACAGCACAGCTGGGAGAGCACCCAGGGGTCCTGGTGCTGCTTGTGCACCCTTCCCAGCATCACTGTCCAGCAGCACATCTGGCTTTGGGACATGTCACACCTGGGCAGCAGAGAGAGACAACAAACCTGGTTTATTTTCTGGTTTTTTTTTTTTTTTTTCCCTTAGGAGAATTTGGCTGATTAAAAAGCCTGTCTGGGAAAAACACATGAAAATTCTCAGACAGGCTTTTTAATCAGCCAAATTTCTCCTCTCATGAAAATTCCTCAGAAAAGTGAATCTCCTCCAGCCCAGCTGGAGGCACCAAACTGGGTCTCCACCAGCGTGGCCGTCCCCTCCCCTCGTGTGGGGCCACTTGGGGCAGTTTATTGACACAGCCCTGCCTTCCCTTCCTCTCCCAGAGGAAACTGCTCCGGGAGGTGACGGCCCCGACCTCGCTGTTTTGGTAGAGAACCCCTTGGGACCACGCAGGCTGGGAACCGGCGCCTGCCAGGCGTCCCCCCTGCATGGGGCGCAGGACAGGGGCACCCCACTGTCACCAGCCCCAGAGGGACACAAGGCAAGGGTGGGACAGCCCCTTCTTGGCCCTCAGCACCTCTGGGTGGGCTGGGAGTGGGTCTGTCCCCCTCTCCCGGGCGCTTCCTGCATCCCTGATGGGATGCAGCTGCTTTTCCCAGCGCTGGTAGCCGGCTGCCTCGGCTCCCCCGCAGCAAAGTCGCGGCACATACGCGACAGTATTCATATGGGCCCAATTAAAGGCTTGTTTTCCTAGTCCTGGAATAACCCCTCTAACATTCCCAACTCATTATCTTTTCAAATAAAGCCAAAACCTTGCAGCTAATTGTTTTGTGCTGTCAGGAGTGGTGCTGTTATGGAGCAATTCAGGCTTTGAGCTGGTCCTTCATCTCTGGCAATTAAATGGGTCTGATGTTCACTTTGGTGTTTTCTCTTCTCCTTTCTGCTAATTCTTTCAAGCTCTTTCAGAGCTCGCTGGATGCCCCAAGGATTGGTGGCCTCTCTTTGTCTTCATCCCAGCAAAGATGGAAGCGATGCCAGGTCCTGGCATGGAGCTCCCTGGGAAGGGATTGGCCTTGACCCTTTCCAACTCTCCATCCCTAAAGCACCACTGCCCTGGGGATGCTTTCAGTGCTGTGGGCCTAACTCTTCCCCACAGCTGCTGGATAGAGCCTGGATTTGGAATTGCTCTTTGCCCATGCCACCCTCCCAATGACCCACACAAGGCACGGGCCTTGCACTGGGGTGAGAGCCAGCTTGGACCTGGACAGGATTTGGAGGAGGAGCTGGTGGAGGGCAGCTGGGTGACAGTGGGGATTTTAGCTGTGGTGGGTGCCGCAGATGCTGTTGGGGTAATCCGGGCTGTGGTGCCCATCGGGTGGCCGGCAGAGGGTTGCAGCATGGTGGGTCTGTCCCCAGGCAAAGCCTACGAGATCACCTACGTGCGGCTGAAGTTCCACACCAGCCGCCCCGAGAGCTTCGCCATCTACAAGCGCAGCCGCGCCGAGGGGCCCTGGGTGCCCTTCCAGTTCTACAGCGCGTCCTGCCAGAAGACCTACGGGAAGCGGCCGCGGCAGTACCTGCGGCCAGGCGAGGACGAGCAGGTGGCCTTCTGCAGCGACGAGTTCAGCGACATCTCCCCGCTGAGCGGGGGCAACGTGGCCTTCTCCACCCTGGAGGGACGGCCCAGCGCCTACAATTTTGATGGAAGCCCCGCGCTGCAGGTGCCATCAGGGTGGGAGGGGTGTGGTGCATGGAGCCTTGGGATCAAGGGTATTATTGCACCCAGCTGGGGTAAAAGTGCTGGCAATGCGCTGCATCCTGGCTTGAAAAGCTGCAGGATCTGTCCTGGTTGGGCTGGGAACTGGTGGCCCAGGTCTCTCTACCAAGGTGGCTTCCCCATGTCCCCTGCAGGAGTGGGTGACAGTCACTGACCTGCTCATCTCTTTGAACCGGCTCAACACATTTGGGGATGACATCTTCAAGGACCCCAAGGTGTTGCAGTCATACTACTATGCCATATCTGACTTCTCCGTTGGTGGCAGGTGAGGAGCAGCCGGGCAGAAATGTGGGGACCTTCTTGGGGCTGTGGGATTGGGGCAGCTGCTCCCCACCTCACTGTTGTTTAATTGTGATTTTGGGGCAAACTGCTCAGATGTGGCTTGCTCCATGTGTAAACTGGAGCTGGAGGTGCCGAGATGGGTGATTAAACCTGGAGACCTCCCAGCTGTGCAGAAATCTTTTCCCCACTAGCCCGCTCCATGTACCACCAGCTGTATTTGCTTTGTTCCCTCCCAGCCCAATGGCTTTTAATGACACTGGGACTCGTGCTGCTCCTCCTGTGACTCTAATGGTTCCTGGGCAGTGCAAAAGGGGAGCCATGGGGTTCTAGTGGAAAGATAACCTGAAGCTGCAAAGGCTGTTGGAGGAGCTTGGAGTCAGCATGACCACAGGCAGAGAAGCTGGAAAAACTGCCAGCAGGAAAGGGCAGCAGATATGGGATAGAGATGCAGGTGGCACCCACTTGATGCTGCCCGTGGGCTGTGCTGCTCATGCCCTTCCCCACCTGGGGGAAGTGGAAAATTTCGCTATCCTTGAGAGAGCTCTCTGACCCAGACAGCAGGGCTGGGACAGCTCCCAGCCAGCCAACAGACCTGTAGCTGTTGTCCCACCTCCAGGGACAGCAGCTGGAGCTGGTTAGCATGGGCCACCCTCGGAGTGTGACCTCCTGACTGGCCAGGCTGGGAGAGCCTCGGGAACAGGATGGGCGGCCTCAAGGCCAGCACAGCCTGAGCTGCTCTCACCCCAGCGCCAGCCCAGCAGCGGGGTCACACACTGCACAGCCTGGGCACCATCCTGCTGCTGCTGCTGCTGCTGCTGCCCACCCCGGTGCTCAGAGCAGCTCCCCCGCGCCGGGGTCTCGCCGCAGGTGCAAATGCAATGGCCACGCCAGCGAGTGCGCGCCGGACGAGGCCGGGCAGCTGGTGTGTGTGTGCCAGCACCACACGGCCGGCACCGACTGCCAGCGCTGCCAGCCCTTCTACCAGGACCGGCCCTGGGCGCGCGGCACGGCCGAGGCTGCCCATGAGTGCCTCCGTGAGTATCCCCTGGGTGGCTCCGTGGCCACAGCGGTGGTTGGCCCTGATGGGCTGGGCTGGTGCATCAGCCCACCTGGCACCTCCTGCCCTTCCTGCACCTGCTTCATTTTGGGAGGGAAGGAGGGTTTGTACCCCGGGGCTGCCCTTCACAGCAGCACCCCGAGTGTTCCCATTCCCTTTACCCCACGAGTGCAGCCTCTGCTCCCAGCTCTGCTCCCGCCCCATCCTCCCGCCTCTCCCCCAGCTTGCAACTGCAGCGGCCGCTCCGAGGAGTGCTTCTACGACCGGGAGCTGTTCCGGCGCACCGGGCACGGGGGACACTGCCTCAACTGCCGTGACAACACGGCCGGGCCCCACTGCGAGAGCTGCAGGCAGAATTACTACCGCTGGGAGCCGCAGGGAACCTGCCAGCCCTGCCACTGCCACCCCGCAGGTGTGTAGGGCTGTGCCAGGCTCCGGCTGCAGAGCTCTTGCTGCCCCAGCCGGAGTTTGGTCGGAGGGATGGTTTTGGTGGATTGTTTTTTGCTCAGGGTTTCCCCATCTTCCCCGTCCTGTGTCTCTCCCCGGCTGGGGTTGAGCCTCAGGTTGTCCCCGCAGGTTCCCTGCAGCCCCAGTGCGACAACTCGGGGACCTGTGTCTGCAAAGCCAATGTGACGGGCTGGAAGTGCGAGCGCTGCAAGGATGGATACCACAGCCTCAGCGAAGGTGGCTGCAGGTGAGGAGGAGCCGGCCCCGGGCAGGAGCAGCGGGATGGAACCGGGGTTCACCTCCTGCCTTTACCTCACCCCATCCAGACCCTGCACCTGTGACCCCGCGGGCAGCGTGGGCACCTGCGACCCCACCACGGGGCACTGCACCTGCAAGGAGAGGGTGGAGGGGCACTTGTGCAACAGGTGAGCACCGTCGCCCTGGCATGGGGACGGGAACACTGTCCCTTTCCAGGCTTGGACTTGGTGGCAGGGCTGTGGGGCTGCATTCCTCTGCACCACTGGGACTGGGCTTACAAGGAGCTGTCACCAGCGTCCCACAAGGACACACTGCCGCGGTTCCCTGCAGCTCTGCCTGCCCTGTGCCACATTCTCCCGTCTCCTTCTTCCCCGTGTCCAGGTGCCAGCCGGGCTGGTTTAACCTGCAACCCCACAACCCCATTGGCTGCTCCAGCTGCTTCTGTTACGGCCATTCCAGCGCCTGCAGGGCGGCAGATGGCTACGAGGAGACCTACATCCTCTCCGACTTCAGCCAAGGTAACGACCCCCTCCCCACACCGGTGAAACGGAGGGCGCTGCTCCGCCAATTTCAGCCAAGATGTTTGGGAAGGATGTGGATGAATGTCGCTGTTCGGGGCTGAGTACCTCCCTTTGGAGCTGGTGATGGGTGGAGAGGGTTTGTTCTACTGTTAAACCTCAGCTTCTGCCCCCGGCCCCACGGTGACAGGGTGTCCGTGACTCCCCCGAGCCACCCTGCTCCTGTGGGGCCAGGCGTGGGCATTCCACCACACCAGGGACTGCAGGAGCGCTAAAGATCAGCTCAGAAAGAGAAAAAAATAATAGGATGGAGCTTGCTGGGAACTTTCCCAATGATTCCCTCCTCTCCCTATGCTCGGCTGGGATGTGCCAGCGCTGTGGGACGGGAGGGATGTGGTGCTTTTGGCCGGCTGCTGGCAGGGCTGGGATGCTCGGGGAAGCCCTGCCATCTGCCGCGCATGCCGGCGTGTGCCACCCCGCTGCGGGGACACCGCGGGGACGGGCACCCACGGCTGGCACCCCCTGTGCCTCCCCGTTCCCAGATGGATACGAATGCGCCAGGCACTGGTGGATCTTAATTGCCTTTAAACCGCGCTGCCAATTGCTGTGCTGCTGGAATGTCTTCTACGGCCTTGAAACTGAGCCAGGCTTTAAACAGAGTCTTTTTTTCCACCCTTCACACAGGCAATTTGGGGCTGCTCCTTTGGGGGCTGGTTTGGCAGTTTCCGAGCTGAGATGCAGCCACAGCGCCCTCCTAAATCCCCGCTCCCCAAAACATTCCCCAGTCCACAGCGGAGAGGGGATCAGATGGAATTTTCCTAAACTGGGCAAAAGTATAAACTGGGGATGGTTTGATAACAGAGCACAGCCCACTTGAGAGATTTCCAAGTGTTTGTCCTGCAGGGCTGGAAGAAATAACCAACTCTGCAGAGTCAGGGGGGAGTTTAACTGCTTTCTTAAGGAAACCAACTTAATGCAATTATGCCCTGTCTATTCTGGGCTTCTCCAGCATTTCTTCTCAGGCTTTCTGTGCTCACCAGCCCACAGTAATGTTAGAGTAGCAGCACAGGCAGGGGGCAAAAGTTTAAAGATAATCATTTCCTCCAAATCTAAGAAAATAAATAGATGGGGGGTGGTTAAGGCCACCCTCCAGTGCATGAGAACGCAGAGCCCAAGTGGAGCAGGGTGTTACAAAATGCTGGCCCCTTCCAAGACTCAAGAGAGTGTTGGGAGGAGGGACAGAGCCCCTGAAAGCAGCACCCTGCTGGTGCTGTGCTGGCAGGGACTCGTGGCTCCCTTAGCTGTGCCCTGTCACTGTATCCTGTCACACAGGGCTGGAGGGCTGGGCTGCCACAGCTCCAGGCACCACAGACCTGCCTCTGCGCTGGGCTGGCCGGGAGATCATCGCCGAGTGGGATGGAGAGGAGTCTGTGGATTTTCTTGCGCCAGGTACTGTGTGTGCTGGGTCCCCGGGGGGCTGCTCTGCCACGAGGACCCTCTGGTGCTCTCGTCCCACTGCGATGCTGGTGCAGGAGGCACTGGGCTCCATTCCAGAGCTGAGCAGGTTTCTGTAGCAGAAGACAGTGAGGGGTATTGGAACAGTGGCCCAGGTCCCCAGGAGGGCAGGCTGGAGCTGGCATCACTCTGGGAGGGTGACTTTGGCTCCTGATGATGGTGGAGGGAATAGGACTGCACTGGCAGTCCTGGCAGGGCTGATGCCTTCATGTCCTACAGACTTTGCTCCTCTCTCCCCTCCCAGAGAAGTTTCTGCAGAACCAGCGCCTCAGTTATGGGCAGCTCCTGTCCCTGCTGCTGGGAGTGGAGAATGGGACAAGAACAGAAAGTGGGGTGCCCCTGCTCCAGGTCCAGCTGCTGCTGGAGGGCGAGGGGATGGAGATCACCATGTCCAGCAGCAAGAGCCAGCTCCAGCATGGAAAGCAGGCTGTCACCTTCAGGTACCCATCTCAGAGTTTTGGGGAACATCAGTGGGATTTAGGGCTCAGTGCCTGATTTGTCTGGGCTGCCCTTTACTGCTCGCTGCCCCCCTTGGGGATTTAACTGTGCTGTGCCCAGGTCCCAGCCAGGAGCTGAGTGTCCTGCAGCACCCAGCTCAGACTGGCCCTGTCCTGCCTCCCCCACTCCCTCTCCCACAGGCTGCACGAGGCAGAGGAGGGTGCAGAGCCTTTGCTGTCGGCCTTCAGCTTCCAGCGCCTGCTCTCCAATCTGACCTCCCTCCGCCTCCGCGTGAGCGGCCCCGTGAGAGGTGGGTGGCTCCACAAAACATCCCAAAGGTGGCCCCACAAAACATCCCAAAGGTGGCCCCACAAAACATGTGGACCAGGCTGGGGTGGGACTGGAGACATCGAAGCAGCATCAGGCTCTCAAGGATGAGAGGGATTGTAGGGGGTGTTTTGGGGCAGGGGCTGTCTCCTCTCTGTGAACACCCTTGGGCTCTCAGGGAGGTATTTTGGGGTCTCCTGTGCCTGTCTGGAGCATTTCAGAGCAGAGCAGGGGACGCACCATCCCATTCCCACACCGCTCTCCCCTCCCACAGGCAGGCTGTCCCTGAGCGAGGTCCAGCTCACATCTGCTCACCCTGGGCCAGGCACACGGGCAGGTTGGGTGGAGGAGTGCACGTGTCCCATGGGCTACACCGGGCAGTTCTGCCAGTCCTGCGCTCCTGGATTCAAGAGGGACATCCCATTTGGCGGCCCCTTCGTCAGCTGCGTGCCCTGCACCTGCAACCAGCACGGGGACTGCCACCCCCTCACAGGTGTGTACCCCTCAGTAGCTCCGTGTGTGGGTGACAAATCCATGCCTTTGCTTGTTCTGAGGGCAGCTGGGAACCATTGGTGAGGTTGTGGTTCCCAAAATTTGCAAGTTGAATTGCTTGGGTGGTTCTAGGCACAAACTGCAAAGATAAGTGCAATAATGGTGTTAATTTATAATTAGAGGAGCATTTTTCATGATACTTGAGGACTTTTGAGGAGGAGAAGGGAAGGGTGCTGGTCTTCAGAAGAGTGCAGGGGCAGCAGAGAGAGTTTTTCTGGGCTGGATCTCATAGGCAGCTTCACTGCCCGATGAGAGGAGCAGGACTGGGTGCAGCTCTGGAATCTGCAACTGAGGGTTAACCTGAGCAGAGAAAAAAGCAGGAGAACACAGAGGTGCCGGGCTTGAGGGAAGACACCAGAGGAGCCAGCTCTTGTGCTGCCAGCCAGCCCCTCGGTGGCTGGTTCTCCTCAGTGATGTACGGCAGGATGGAGAGGGCTGGAGGGGACAGAGTGCTCCTGCCCTGTCCACGAAAACACAGCAGCAGCTCTGCAAACCCGCCCTCATCCCGCAGAGCCGGGGCTGGCTCTGGCACAATCCCCAGGGATGGGGCCAGGCTTTTGATGTTCCGGCCTGGGCGCTGCCAGCCTGCGCACTTCCTTTAGTTTATTTTTCCACTTCTTCCTGCCACCCGCTTTTTCTTTATTTTCCATCGTCTGACTCTGCCTGGACGTGGGGAAAATGGAATAACACTCCCTCCTGCGCAGCCTTCCTGGTATGACCCGACCCCACAACACATGGGGGAATCCTCCCCCTGCCTCCTCTCTCCAGTGAAGCAGAGCATCTGCCTGGAGGTGGGGGGTTCCTTGGGCGCTCTTCCTCCTCTTCCTCCCTCTCCTGCTCACAGCCCATTTCGGAAGGCTGACTCACCGGCTGGGCTCGCTCTGGGGAGATGCTCCCCGGTGGGTGCAGGGCCGGCTGCTTGTGTTTTCCAAGGCGGGCTGGAAAGGAGCGCCTCGACACTCAGAAATGTGTTGTGGATTACGGCAGGCGCCGGCAGCCTCCGCACACACTGATGGGGATGTCTGTGCCAGCGCTGCTTCGTCCCTGCGTCGCTGTGGCCTCCGTGTCCTCTCCAAAACCTTCTCCCTCTCCAAAACCTTCTCCCTCTCCAAAACCTTCTCCCTCTCCAAAACCTTCTCCCTCTCCAAAGACAGAGCAAGGAGGGAAAATGTCCTGACAACTGTATGGAGATGTGCAACCCTTTGCTTGGGGCTATGCGTTCCTCTTGCCACGCTCAGCGCTGGGCTCTCTATCCCTCCCGCAGTCCCTGCTGTTATTCGGGGTTGGGTTTTCACAGACCCTCAGCTCTGTTTTCCTCCCCGCAGGGCACTGCCAGTGCTTGCACAACACAGAGGGTCCCTTCTGCGAGCGCTGCAGCCCCGGTTTTTATGGCAACCCCTTCGCTGGGCGCTCTGATGATTGCAAGCCCTGCCCCTGCCCCGGCCGCTCGCCCTGCACCGAGGTGCCCAGCACTGGGGAGGTGGTCTGCACCCACTGCCCCCCGGGGCAGAGAGGTGAGGCTGGGGGTGGGTGGGCACAGGGGCTGTGGGCAGCGTGGGCACGGCTGGATGCTCCCCACCTTTCCACCTTCCCCAGGAAAACGCTGTGAGCTCTGTGATGACGGGTTTTTCGGGGACCCCCTGGGGCAGAGAGGTCCCGTGCATCCCTGTGAGCCCTGCCAGTGCCACGGGAACGTGGATCTCAATGCCGTGGGCAACTGTGACCCCGTGTCGGGCCGATGCCTGCGCTGCCTGTACAACACAATGGGCGACCACTGCGAGAGGTGTCGGCCGGGCTTCTACGGGGATGCGCTGGCTCCCAGCCCTGCTGGCAAGTGTGCACGTACGTACAGCCCCCGGGCACGGCTCACTTGCAGCCAAAATCCTCCCAGCAGTGAAGGCAGAGGGTGGAAGGGGATGCCCAGCAGGTTTAGGGGTTGATGGATAGTCCAGGTTACCCCCCACCCCGTGTTCCCCATTGCCCTCTTGTTCCACTGCCGCCCTTCCCCAGAGATACTCTGGCCTGCAGGGACTCTCTGGAGGTATTTTGTCTCCCATAGCTTGTGATTGCAACCCCAGTGGCTCAGACCCGAGGATGGAGGGCTGTGATCCTGGCACGGGCCAGTGCCACTGCCTCCCACACGTGACAGGCAGAGCCTGTGGGCAGTGCCAGCCCGGCTACTACGGCCTGGAGCCCACCGTGGGGTGCAAGAGGTATGTGGGGCATGGCATGGGGCATGGCATGGGACTGCCAGGGGACAGCAGTGGCTCCATGTTCCCAGCTCTGCTCTCTGCACTGACTGCCTGCTCATGACCCTCCACTTCTCATGGCAGCTGTGAGTGCCACCCAACAGGGTCACGGGAGAGTGGGTGCCACGTGCTGACGGGGCAGTGCTCCTGCCAACCCGGTGTCACAGGGAAGAAATGTGATCAGTGCCAGCACGGCTTCTTTGGCTTCTCTGCCAGAGGCTGCCGAGGTAATGGGAATGGGCACTGCATCTTTGTCCCTAAAGCAGGGCTGGCAGCCACAGTGTGATGCCTTTCTGCCACCACTGCAGCCTGCAACTGCTCCCCGCTGGGCTCCGTCACCCCGCAGTGCCACGAGAACAGCACCTGCCTGTGCCACCCCGGCTTCGTGGGCTACAAGTGTGACCGCTGCCAGGCCAACTTCTTCCTTGAGCCACTGAGCTCCCGCTGCCAGCAGTGTCCTGCCTGCTACGGGCTGGTGAAGGACGAGGTACAGCCTGTGCACTGCTGAGGCAGGCACAGCACCCCGCCCCTGCAGTGCCTCACTGTCCCCCCGTGTCCCCCCGTGTCCTGCCCGCAGGCTGAGCGCCTCAAGGCCAGGCTGCAGGAGATGGAGGAATGGCTGCAGAAGCCAGGCTGTGATGCCCGCCCGGGCCAGTCTGCCATGCTGGGAGATGCACCCCGGGGAGATGGGCTGCCCAGCCCACATCTCCTGAGAGGTACAGGGGGCTCTCCTTCCTTTCACCTACTCCACCCTCTGCTCCCTCAGGGTGCTGTGACATGCTGGGTGGGTGCAAGGAGGTCCCAGGTGAGCGCTGGCCTCAGTGTGGTGTGGCCTGGGGGGAGGGCAATGGAGGGGACATGCCTTTGTGGGAGGACAGAGCACTGCAGGGATGCTCACACCACTGAGGTCTTGGAGCAGGCAGTGATGGGCATTACTGGGGGCTGAGCACCAGCACATGGGTACCCTTTGGGTGCTGAATTCCTGGGTCCCTCCTGAGCACCCAGAGGGACTGTATTCCCCTTTCATTAATAGCTGTTTGGCAGGGGCTGGGGCATGGGGCAGCCCCAGACAACCCCAGTGGGCAACGAGATGCTTGTGCTGCCCACAGGTGCCTGGGCCACCCTCTTGGTACAGGTGGGGCAGCTGGCAGGGGCACTGAGCACTGCACGGGGCCGTCTCACCAATGCCAGCCGGGCCACCAGATGCTCTGACCACGGACCCCCCAAGACCTGCACGCTGCTCTCGGAGATCGGGGCCGTGCTGCAGTCGGCCCAGCAGGAGATCCTGCATGCTGCAGACACCCTGGCTACCACGGTGGGGGCTCTCAGTGGCCCTGGGCTCCCGAGGGGGGTGGTGACAATCCTGGGGGGCACTGGGATGTGCCTCTCGGGACTGTTGGGGTGGGATGTGACCAGCAGAGCAGGGGAGCAGGAAAGCCTGGGGTCCATGTGGGTGTAGCCCTCCTTGCAGCTGAGTCAAGAGGAGATACTTTCCTTGCTCTAGCCCTTTGGGAGGTTCTTGTGGTGCTGGGCTGGCAGGGTCCAGGGGTGCCTGCTCCCTGCAAGGGTCTCAGCTCTGCTGTTTGCATTCCAAGGAAATTCCCCAGGAAATCCCACAGCAGCCCACAAACTGGAGCCACTGGGCACTGGAGGCTCAGGCTCTGTCCAAGAGGTAAGACCTGGACAGGCAGAGGAAGCTGCCAGCCCAGCTGGGGGTGCAGGGGGCCCACTCCTTTGGCAGGAGGCCAATCCTGATACCTTCTGTCTGGGTGTCCTTGTCCCTGCAGCCACAAGGAGTCCATGGCACAGGTGGAGGCCGTGGTCAGGAGAGCACTGCGTGCCTCCAGCGCCAGCTCCGAGCTCCTGCGGGACCTGCTGGAGGGAAACGCCACACGGGACGTGCAGCATGAGCTGGAGGCTGGGTGAGGGGCTGGCAGGGCACCTCAGCCCCTTTCCTCTGGCCAGGTCCCTGTTATAGGACTTGGTTGTGGTGATTTGGCACCTACCCAACACGCACGTGCTGGGCACCTTTAAACTCAGTGCTGTAAAGTGCAGGGACAGTGTGCTTCGTGCTGGAGGAGTTCAGGAAAAGCCCCCAGAATTTCCTGCTACATCCATGTCCAGGGCCAAGTTGTCCTCGTCATCCTTCAAGGGACCAGAGGGCCCTGGCTGACAGGAGTGTCCTGTCCGTGTAGGTATGAGGAAATCCAGCGGGCACAGGAGGAGCTGGGCGCTGGCATGGCAGAGGTGGCAGTGGGGGCCAGGAGAGCTGTGACAGCCGTGGAACAGGCACATGCTGACCTGGCTGAGAGACTTTTGCAGGTGGCTGCTCTGGGGCAGGTGAGCAGCACCCAAACTACAGCTCCTGCTGGCGTGCCTACCTCCTGCTTTACCAGTGCTGCCTCCTGAGCTGGGAGATGGTCTCATGGAGCCTCTGCTGATCCTTCAGCAGGTGCTGCCAGTGCAGGCTGCAGACCTGGCACAGGAGCTGGCAGTGCTGGAGCAGGCAGCAGCGGCCCAGGAGCCGCTGGCTCAGCGGGCTGTGGAGGCATCCCGCACACTGGCAGCTGGATTGCAGCTGGAGCTGCAAAGGACTCAGAGCTTCAAGCAGGTAATTGCTGCTCACAGGAACGAGGAGCCCCATCCCACTGCTCCAGCAACTGGAGGGACCATGCCTTGATGTTTTGGGAGATATCGTCCCTCGGGCTCCCAGATGTGCCTAGGAGCTTGCTGCCAAACAGGAGCAGGCTGAATCTCACATTTCCCAGTTGGGTGCAGCTCTTCACCCACTCTCCAGCCTCATTCCTCCTCTCTTCTCCTCTCCAGCTGCGGGACCAGGCTGGCTCTGCCCATGACATGGCCACCATGGCTGTCTCCAGAGGAAAAGCTGTGCTCTCCGATGCCGAGTCCCTCCTGGCCAGCTTGGAAGGTAAAAGGCACCAGTCAGAGCATCTCCAGCCACAACCTGGCTCTCACCAGGTGACAAGGAGAGATTTGGACAGTTTGGTGATGGTCACGTTGCTCCTATAGGCATGAAGAAGGTGCTGGGGCATCAGAAGAGTCAGGCTGCCCTGAGGAGGAGGATGGCCACTGTGAGGGACAGAGTGATGGTGGATGCTCAGAGGAAGATTAAACAGGCAGAGAAGACACTGGGAAACTCCCTGTCCATCTCCACCACAGCCCAGAGGACAGCTGGGGAGGCTGAGCAAATCTCTGAGGGGAGTGCCAAGGTCTGAGCTGAGGGATTGGGGTGGAGCTGCTGGGCATGGCCAGGCTGGCAGCCATCACCTACAGAGCCCAGGCTGCTGCAGGCAGGGCTGCGTGTCCCCAGGTGACTGTTCCCATCTCTGTCCCTTTGCAGAGGGCACGGGCTGTGCTGCAGGAGAGCAAACAGGCCCTCAAACATGCCAGCCAGCTCTCCACACGTGCCAATGAGACCCAGTGGGAGCTCTCCCGGCAGGAGCACATGGCTGAGAAGCTCAGGGCAGACCTGGAGGAAGCACAGCAGGTCAGTTGGGTTTCCTTGGGCAGGTTGTGTCCTCCAGAGCATGGAAGCAGCTTTGCCCACAGCCCAAAGCATAAGGAACAACCGGATTGGGAGCTCCACTGTAGGGACAACACCTTAGGGATCTTCCTGGGATCTTCTCTACCACCCAGCCAAGGGTCAGTGATGTCCCTGATCTGTGTGTCTGTCTCTGTTGGAAGGTGGGGTCAGAGGTGAGTGAGATGGCAAAAAGTCTCCAGGAAGCCCGGGGCTCACTCATGTCAGACATCGAGACCCTGAACAACCTGCTGAACAGCTTAGGTGAGACCTGGTGGGAAATGGGGTGCAGGTTCCAGGGAAAGGGCTGGGCTAGTGGGGGCCAGGCCTCCCCTGCTCACTGGTACTCCTGCTTGATGGCCAGCCAGGCTGAGCCGGGTGCTCTTTGGCTGAGATCATCCATGGTCTCAGCAAGGCTTTTTAAAGGCTCATGTCTTGAGGAAATCCTTCACGAAGAATGAATTGGGACTTGCAGAATGTGTGTGCTCATGTCTGGTCTGGGTACACTGATCTTCCTTGGGATCCCCAGGGGGAGCAAGGCTGGCAAAGTCCCTTTGGAACTGGGGGCTGTGCTAGACTGGGTTTGCTCCTTGGTGCTGGTTGGTCTTGCTCCAGCTCCTCATGTTTTTATCACGTGGGTTTATTTCTGAGCATTCCAGAACTCTTGCATCCAAGAAATTTTACAAAAGGGTGGAAACCATGACCCATTTGTAAGAGTGAGAAGTGCCCAGGCTCTGCCTGGAGCGACAGCTCCATTTTCTTATCTGTGATCAGTGCGAAGCTGCAAAGCCTCCATGCCCTGCTGCACCCACTCCCTATAGCTTGCCTGGTGCCATGGAGTACATCCAGAACATCTCCTGTCCACCTGTCTGCTCTCATCCATGTCCTCTCCCCCTTGCCCAGGTAACCTGGAGCAGGACGTGGAGGTGGACGCAGTGCTGAGCGCGGGGAGGCTGCAGCTGGAGCAGCTGTGGCTGCGCCTGGCCACGCCGGGTGCCCTGGCCAGCCAGCTCAGCCGGCTGCAGCAGGAGGCAGCACAGCAGCAGGAGAAGATCCAAGCATTTGAGAGCGACTTGGCTGAGATCCGGGCTGACAAGCAGAACTTGGAGGACATTTTGCGGAGCCTCCCTGAGAGCTGCTCCAAGTGACAGGTCGCTGGCTGCTGCCACATGCCCTCTGTGCCCATCCTGCACGGGGAATGGCAGAGGGAAGGACACTCTGCATCCACCAGCATCAATCCCTCCCACCACTCCTCACACTGCCCTCCGTACAGTATCACACCCCAGGTCCTCTTCCACACCCGTTCAGGCTCCACAGCATGACTCCAGCCACCACCCCTGCCCTTGGGGAGGGGGGGATACCCACCTACCAGGGCCACCGATGTTTCTGTGCAGGATATGGAGCCATTCCAGGCTGGTATCTCACTGCAGAGTGAACAAAGGATCCTCACAGATCTCCTCCATCCCTCCTTTCCCATCGCAGCACGGCGCACTGGGCAGGGGCAGCTTACCAAGTATGCAATGTACCCAAGCTGTACTGCCTGGCACTCCCTCCTGCCCCAGGAGCAGAGAGAGGCTCTCACACGTGCTGGAAGCTGGTCCTGCTGCACAGTGTCATGCTCATGGGCTGTGGTCAGAGGTGCAGAGAGGAATCCTGGTGAAGCCAGGCAGAGAGCTGCTCGCTGGAGGGCACACAGCTTGCCTGCTTCCCAAGGGAAGGGAGTTCACAGCAGGGAGAGCTAAATTAATGAGCAGAAACAAAACAAATATGGATCCTCACCCAGCTCCTGAAAGGCAGGTGGGACATCCTCAGCCTGCTTCAGTATGAGAGGAGCTCAGGTTTTGCTGTTCCCTTGCTCCAGGGTAAGACAAGGCCACAGCCAGCTCTGCTTGGAATGTCACCAGGCATGGCTATAAACCACAGTCCCAGGGGCTGGGTGGCAGAGATGTAGTCAAGGGAGGTGTCAGAGCAGCAGCACCCACAGCCTCACAGGAGCACTGTGCCCCCCTGGCGAGGAGCTGGCTGATGGCAGCAGGCTGTGCAGCCAGTGTGGGCTGGATGGGGAGCAGCTGGACACCCGCTCCTGCCTGTGTCACTCCCACGGGGTGGCAGAGGTCAGTGGCTGTATTGCCTTTAAAGGAAAGCCATTTATGTTCCCCTGGGCTCTCATGTGGGCTGGGCTGCAGGACAAGCCAGGTCCTGGCTCAGCCCACCTTGTGCTGGCTGTGCTGTGACTCCAGGTAGCTGAAGTCATTCCCATGAGACCAGAAACGAGTCCCCAGGCTGGATCTTTCTTCATTTTTAACCGGTTTTACCCATGTTTTTTCTTCTCACAGTGCTGCAAATCAGGTTTGCTAAAGTCTTGTGTAATTTATGTAAAATTGCTGCCATTGGTGTTGAATTCCCCCAGCAACATTTCTGGTGGGTCCAGTGGCCTGGAAGGAACACAGAATTCTCCTACTGAGAACAAAGCATCACCCTTCTAATCCTGCACAAAAGCTGCCCAAGGAGTGGGGTGCCAGAGCTGCGGTGCTGTGGGGGTGTGATGGCAGGGGCTCCCCTGCTGCTGCCCAAGGACAGCTCTGGGAAAGCAAAGCCATGGAACAGTGAGAGCACAGCGTGATCCAGCTTGGCCAGAGGCAGGGAGTCATGGCCACTCACTGTCTCTCTGGGAGGACAATTATACATCTCCAGTGAACACACAAATTTGCTGCTCTTACAGAAATGTCAAGCCTCTGCTGCGTGCCTGCTGCTGAAGATGTGGTTCACGCTGCCTCCTGCCCTTCTGGAACTCTGTGGTGCCACCTGCCTAGAGCTATATCCATTAAAAATTCTTAATATAACACACAGCTGTCCATCCAGGGCGTGTGGAACACACTGGACCTGAGTTTGCTGCTTTTGAAGAGCAGGGGTTGAAATGCGGCTGCATTTGGGGTGGTGAGGGGAACACGTCTGAAAATTCCCACTAAACCCCACGTTAGTCGATGATTTTAACATAAGGTGTCAGGCTGACACCGGGACATCACCTCGGCCGCGAGTGTCCCTCGGGCCGTCCCTTTTCCCGCTGCTGGCGCTCCAGGCTTTATCCAACGCCGGGAAGCGGCTGGAGCATCCCTCCCCTGTCCCTGTGCCGCCGGTACCGGCGGAGCCGTGCCGCTCCCGGGGCAGCTCCGGAGCGATCCCCGGTGTCCCGGAGCGGCGGGCGGTGCGGGCAGAAGGAGCCAGTCCCTTCCCCCGTGCCCGGCACCTCGAGCCCCACCGCGGTACCGCGCTGCCCTCCCGGTGCGGGCTCCGCTGCGGGCTCCGGTACCGCCCGCGGGGCGGGGAATGGGCAAAGGGCGGGGGCGGAGGGCTCGGCCCGGCCCTGCCCGGCCCTATTTAAGGCGGCGGCGGGCACGGTGGCTCGGTGCGATGGCGGCTCCGCGCCGGCCGAGCGGAGGGGGGCTGCGGAGAGCCCCGCAGGACGGGCGGCTGGAGGAGATCAACAAGGTGGGGCTGCGGCCGCCTCCCCGCCCGACCCCGCGGGCAGCGCGGAGGGGCTGCGGCGGGCGGGACAAGAGGAGGAGGAGGATGAGGGGGGTGGTGGGTGCAGGAGGAGCTGCCGACCCCTCTGCCCAAACCCCTTTGGAGAGCAGAGCCGGCCGCAGGAGGAAGCGGGCTTTCTGCGGGGATCGCTCTCCATCCTCTGGGATTGCCCCGTCCTCTCCCTGCATCGCACATCGGCGGGTCCGAAGGGCTGGTGGGCTCCCGGGGGCTGGCTGCTATGAAATTCCCTTTGGGAACATGCTCCAGCAAAAATGGGAGCTATTATTCTCCTGGTGCTCTTCAACCTCCCCTTTGCTGTATCAAGCGCTTCGACTTTTTCTTCCCGGAATGAGAAGTTTCTGCTGCTCAGAGCTGACTCCAGCCTTCCGAGCTTTTCCTTACAGCGGGTGAATGGGTTGCCCAGGATGGTTGGACGTCCCACAAGCCTCGGGCAGGGGGAAAATGGAACCTCCTGGATTAGTGGAAAGTGCACTGGGCTTCGTGCCCTTCATGCCAGGGTCAGGCAAGGTCCTCTCCCCCGAGCTTCAGGCTTACCCTGTCCCTTGCTTGGCATGGTTGTGGGGGCAGTTCTGTTGGCATCCCTCCCAGCTAAGAGCAATTCTGAGGGTGAAAAGAAGGTTTTAACCTTGAAGCAAACAATGCTGGGATTTCTAGCACTTCTAGAAATCCTTTAGTTAGTGGCACCTTGGTGTTACAAGTGCAGAAATCACATCGCTGTACGAGATGAGAGCCCGGAGGAGATTGGCTCATCTTGTCCTCACACTGATTAAGCTCTGAAAAGTGTCACTATGCTCCACCAGACAGCAATGCTCCTCCAGTGAGACAGTAGAGGTGAAGTGTAGGTCACTGGAGAGGGAATTAAGTCATTAGAAATTACTCAATTAACTAGAAATTGGGATGTGCTGCGGTATAAGAGTGCAAAAAGAGATGTCATGACATAAGGTGTAGAATAAGAGCACTTGGTTAGAAAGGAGCCTTTGTAACCTGCTGCTGGAAGGCAGGCACAGCACACCCTGCACAAGGTGTGTAGCTGGGTATAACACACCTCCCCCAGCCAAGGTGGTGGTGGCCCTTAGGCTGAAGATCAAGGGACTGTGTTGTACCTGCTGCTGCAGTTTCTGCTTTTCCAGAGCTGTCCTCTAGCATCACAGAGGCGCAAGGTGGATACATGATCCTTAAGCTGGTAGGAGCTGTAGGGCTGAGGCTGGGAAAGCTGTGCTTCCTGGGATGCTGGGGGTGTGCCACTGCTGTGTCCCAAGGCTCAGGGCTGTTCCCACGCAAGGGACAGGTTCCTATCTCTTCCCTAAGCTGACATCATTTCTGGCTTTTTCTTTGGCTGAGGTTTGGTGACAAAAATGAAACAAACTGCGTGACTTCCCACTGACAGAGCTGCTTGTTTGCATCCTTGCTGCCCTGTGTGCTGCCTCAGCGCTGTGAGATGGGGTTTGAGCAGCTCCAAACCAAGCTGCAGATAGCATGGGTGGCAGATGCCCATGGATCCTCAGAAGCCATTGTGCTCTGGGCAGCAACCCCCGCGCTGCTGTGCTTTGCCAGCTCCATGGGGGAGTGCAGCAAACAGCCTCACACCTCCCTGACAAACAGCTGATGCAGAAACTTGGGCTGATACTGTGGCTGGAGCCAAGGAGGGGGTTTCCCCAGCACTGAAGAGCCCTAAGGCTGTAAAACAGTCGAGTGCTCCTAATAAAACCTATCAGGCCAAATTCCTATCAGGCTTAATCTCATTGTCTCATCCTAACACTTAGCTCCCTCCAGCCCTGTTTTCCTGGCTGGTTTCTACCCCAGAGCTCTCTCTGGGACGTGGGTCTGGCAGACTGAGTGCACATGTGTTGCTGAGGGATAGCTGAGTCCTAGTGCTGGCTTCTCTCTTCCAGCCTGAGCCACTCTTCTGGGCTCCCCTCTTGGTTGTTCCCTCTTTTTGGGCAATGCAATCACATTGTCCAGCCTCGTGCATCAAGGTGGCAGGTCTAATCCAGCCCAGATTAGTTTCAACCTTGTTTTACCCTCTAATGCTCTGGGCTGTGGGGAAGGAATTCAGCCTGTTAGAGAGCAGGTGCCTGCTTCTCCCATCAAGGGCAGGCAGGAGCATCCCTCAGCCCTTCCCAGCCCCTGCAGGCAGGGTGGCTGGCATTCAGCACTTAAATATCCCAGTGAGAGCTTGGCCTGCCAGTTGGAGTCACCTTTTTGGGGAGCAAGGATGGATCTGGCTTTGTTCAGGTTGTGTTACAGGTAGCTGGGACTTGTCTGACTGAGTTTATTGGCTTAGAACAGTCTCTCAACAGCTCAAGAAAGGCTGCTCAGGGCAGGAGCTGGGGAGAGGCTTTTAAAGCAGTTCTTATTAATAGAACATGCCCCTTAAAATGGGAACTTAAGCAAAGGGCTCTAGGAGGACCTTCAGCCACTCTGAGTTTGAGTCACAGGCCCTGGGGGACTGAATTCCTGTGTGCCATTGTGAGTGTTTTCCTTATCGTGTCACAGCCAGCTCACACAATGTGGAGAGTGGAATGCCTTTCAAATACAGCCCCTTGTTGCTTCCTTGCACCTGGAGCAGAGCTGTGGTGCTGGTGGGCTCTCCAGCCCCCCTCCAGTTGAAACACAAGGGAACTGAGGCCTAATCCTGTGTGCAGTGTCACCTGTGCTGCTCTTGTGTCATGCTGCCAGGCCTGGTGGGCTCCTGGGCATGTGTCCCTCAGCCATCACGTATGGATGCATTCCCTTCAGTCTTCACCATTTCTGTGCTGCTTCTTGCTCCCAGAGAGATGCTGTGCTCTGCCCTCACATCCCCTGTCCTGCTGGAAGCTGCTTACTGCTTCTGCAGGGCAGGAATGAAGCTGTGACCTAGTGGCCAGGAGGTGTTTTGGCTTTCAGTGATGTTTGCCTTCTCCAGAGGCTGTTCAGTGGTGATGGCAGCAGGTCACACTGCTCTGGTCTCTGGTGACTCCTGCTGCTGCTGCCTGGGCCCAGTTCTTGATGCTGAATTGGGCCCTTTGTGTTGAGCTGGTAAATGATACCCCTGGGTAGAAATAACTGAGCTAAATGAAACTGAGTTTGCAAAGGAGAGCAAAACAAGGAACTGGAAATGTTGCTTTTTGCCACAGCTCTCAATTTGAGTTGGTGACCATGTTGAAGAGGGAAGCCAGTGTCATCCTGGTTTTGTGGCCATAGTCTCTGGTGTCCCATGTGGAGTTTCTGGGGTGGGAGGAGGGGGTGGAAGTTACTTCTGTCCTAGTGGGCTTCCTACAAAACCCTAGTTCAGCTGCAGGGAAAAGACTTGCCATAGCAGTGGTTAACTGGCAGTGAAGGTTTGAGGATTCCCTGAGCAGTCCAAGTTCCCCTGTCCCAGTGAGGAAGGAGGGAGAGTTCCAGGTGTGTGGGACCCAGAGCACAGGAGCAGGATTAGGATTACCAACAGTGATCAGCACACAAGGCTCTTGGTGACCCACTCCTGCCTTCCCCATGAGCATGGGGAGCAGTGGTGAGGAACACATTCCCAGAGCAGGGAACAGCCTCAGCCCTCCATCCACTAACCCCTCGAGGGGTTTGTCCTGGACAGGCCATGCATAAACTGTGCAGATGTTAATGATTTCTACACTGAAGAATGTGGTGTTGTTGCTGAACACAGATCGAGTCATTAAGCTGTGCTGGGCTGGAGCTGGGCGATGTGGGAGGGCAGGGACAGGAGCAAGGCCCTGCTGCTCACAGCTGTGGGGAGTGTTGCTGGCAGGGCACAGCAGAAGAGCTGGCTGTGCATCTTGTGGTCTGTTCTCTTGGGTATCTGAAGGTTTTTGAGGTGGGGCTAAGGACAAGTGATCAGAAGTGATTCAGGGCTTCCTCTCCAACCTGAGCAGGGTAGAGGGAGAACAGGGATATTTGGTATAAGAGATTTCATAAGCCCAAAATACCCATCCCCTTGGGCACATGACATTCTGCAAACTTTGCCTGCTCTATTTGCAAGCCCTCTGAGTTTATCTAAGGGCTTGAAATCTCAGATAAGAGTGCTTTTTGCAAGGACTAGGAGCCCTTGCTGGAAATAAGTGCCCAATCCACATGCTAAGTGTGCTTAAGCAGAGATGTGGGGAGCTGAAACGTTGAGTGAGCAAGAACAGGGGATTTCATGCAGTTATTCCAAAGGCAGGTGGGGTCCAGTCCTCCCTCAAGCTGCTGGTGGGAAATCTGAGACATCAGAGGGATTCCCCTTGCACTGGAATGTTAATGACAAGGTGTGGAGGGATTCAGCCCATTTTCAAGTCTCCTGGTGCTGTTGCTCAGCTGTGGCTCTCTGGGAATTGAGAATCTTCTTACTAATGCTGCCTTTGGAGGTGCCCTCTAGGGTGTTTTCCTTTGCATCTTTAACCTTGAGTATATGTAATTTTTTCTGTTTTAGGAGTTTCTCTGTGACCCAAAGTTCAGTAATGAAAAAGACCTGGAGGAGAAGTTGGCAGTGTTCAAAGGTGAGAACTGGAGGGTCGTCCTGTCCTTTGAACCTTACTGCTTGCTCTGAACCAGATTATTTTCCTCAGCACTTGGATCTCACCAGCCTGAGATTCTCTGCCAAATAAAGTAACTGAGTTGAGATGGATGCCTTCCCCCTTGCTTGTGGGACTTGGTGAAACTCTCTGGAGAGGTGTTTTCCACACAAACCTTTGTGCTTCTCCCGCTTGCAGGGCAGAGACATGTCACCCTAAAGACATCCTGCCTGGCAGCTGCTGTTACTGCAAAACCTGCTGTGTGGGCAAAACTCTGGGGAGCAGCAAAGGAGGATGGTTTCTGTCAGCAAGCTAACTGGCATAATGGACCATGCAATATCTGGACTCTATTTTTTTTTTTTTTCCCAATGAGTAGGAGGGCCTCATTCCACAAAGCAGAAGTGTCAGCTGCTTTCTGGAGGAGTTGGGGACTTCCTCTCTCCAAAAGTCTCTTTAGGCCTTTCCCAGCCACTTGACAGCATAGGGAACACAGCACTGATATGTCTAGTTCTGGCCAAAGCCTGACTCCAGTGGGTCAGCAGATCTAGGGCTTAGGTTTGGGCCTTTTGCTGGGACAGGAGATAGAGAAACAGCTCAAAAGCCTGGAGTCCTCTGTAGCTTGTCCCCAGACTGGTTACATGACAAGATCTGGCAGGGTTATTCTGGTGTACCCACTTTCTTTCCAAGCAGTGGCTGAAGGCAGTTGGGAAAACATGCCTGCGTCACACTGCCTCGAGGCTTGTGCTCAGCCTGGCTCTAACCAAATACAACCTGACCTTGCTTCCATTTCAGACATTGTCTGCTATTTCCCTTTGAATTTTGGCTTTGCAATCCAGCAAAGAAGAAGCTGGCTGGCGTTTTGTGATCCCTTACACTGCTGGGCACAGAGGAGCCTCCTGTGTTCCCCGATCTCTTTGTGTTGCCTTTTGTGTAGCTTTGGCTTTTGGCTGCAGCCCTGCATTATTTTTTCCCATCACAATTGGGGCTCTTCAAACATTGCAACTGTAGGTCACAGGCAGAGAATTCCCTGTAACGAGAGCCTTTGGCATCTCTTCCTGCTGCCTCGTGAGTTTGTCTCCGTGGCCTGTCCCTCTCTCCAAGGCCTCCTCCAGCTCCCCCAACAATCAGCTCATTGTGTGATGATGGGGGGAATATTTCTTCTCTGCTGTCCTTCCCACTTCCCCCTCCCAGCCTGGGGGAGGCAAAGATGGAGCCCCCATGCAGTGTTTGTGTAAATGTATTTGTGAGGGAGGGACCATGCATGGTTTTTGCCCCACTATATCCCTGCTGCTGGGGTGGGAGGGAAGCATGAATATGTGAGCTGAGGCTGATGTAAAACTGCCTCTGTTCTCTGCACCGTTGGCTAAGTGTCAGCTCAGAAGAAAAGAAAACATGGGCTGGGCATGGACGTGGCAGAGCAGGGTTTGTGCCCCAGGCATATGCAGGGGTGCCTGACCCTGGTAAGGGAGGTGGAAGTTAAAATGCACAAGGTCATTCTGGTGAGGCAGAGTGTAGGGAGAGGCAGTCCCACATCAAGCATCACTCTGGCCCCTAAACATGTGTGTTATAGCCCGATGTCTTCTGGAATTGGTTGCTTGATGCTTGAAGGGAGACATTTACTCCAGCCTGAAGCGTGAACAGCTTTGGCTTGTACATGGTATTTCCATATTCTGTCCTGGTCAGCTCATGGCAGCAGTAATCCATGGGCTGAGACCCAGGTGAAGCCAAGCCAGTCCTTTGCCTCCGGCCCCTCAGTCCAGTTAACCCAACAATTTCCCTTGGAAGCACAGGTCCTGGGAAGACTCTGATGTGTGAAATAACCACTCTTCACTTTGGCTCCTTAAATTAGCCTACCACTTGTGTGTTCATGCTCATATCCCTGCTGGTGTCCCCAGAACAGAGGCAAAAGGTCTTTTCCATTTTCCTTCCTGGGGCAAAGGAGCAGTCTGGAAGAGCTTGGTTAATCTGAGTCCTCCAAGGTGAGGTTGTGGTGAGAGAGTGCTCACTGCAGGGTGATTTCTTCAGCTCAGCATGGATGGATGGTGCCAGCAGGCATCTTGCTCTTTCCATTTAGTAGAGCTGAGGTGATGGGGGCCCCCCTGTGGTGCTGGGAGCTGTATGGTCTGTAAGACAGACAAATCCTTGCCTGAAGAGCTTAAAGTCTAAATGGGGAACAGCTATCAGGAGGTGGGGGGGGGGTGTGTAGGAAGCTCAGGTGTGCCACTTCAAAGAGCAGAAGCTGCACAGGACTGAATTCCTGAATTTTCTAACTCAAATCAGTGCTCTGCCTGTTACAGCATGCAAGTTTTTGTCCTGCAAAGCTTCTGGAGCAGGCTCTGCCTCTCTCTGACAATGCTGGAGTTGCTCAAGTCAGCAGTGTTTGACAGCAGGCTTGGAAGGGCAAACAACCTGCTCCAGCATCACTGTGCCCAGGCATGTTCTTGGCTTTGCCCTCTTGATGTGGTCCTTGAGCATCTCTGCTGGCAGGTGCCCCTCTGGGAGTGAGCACAGTGACGGGAGCACTGTGGAGTCTGTCCCTCATTATTGCAGGCGACTGCGTCATTTAATCCCCCTTCTAATCCGATCAAGCTTCATCTCGGGAGTGCTCAGGGGTTTGTTTTCCTTGCTACTCCTTCTGGGAGCCTGTTCCAGAGCTTTGTTTTTCTGGCTGGAAACCTTTTAACGCTGTTCATAGCCAGCTGATACCTTGTTCTCATGCCAGTGTTTTCCTTCGGCTTAAATGAAAAGCAGCCACAATTACAGAGAACTTAACTCTAGAGCCCTGGAGTTGAGATAAGGGTGCTAAAACCAGGCCTTGAGATGGTCTCCCCCTCTGAACTTTGCATTCAGCAGTATATCAATCTTATCACCAAATGCTTTATTTCAGGGCTGTAAGCAGGCAGTGCTCCAAAGCCCTGCACACCCTCCTACTCTAGAGTCCTGCTAACTTAATTCTGTGTCTCTTCCAGAGAAATACATGGAGTTTGACCTGAACAACCAAGGCGAGATTGGTGAGTGATTCTGAGGGATGCTGGGCTGGAAGAGCCACAGCCTGTCTGCTGCTGAATCTGCTGCTTCCCTCTGCACTCATGGTGTTGAGGATGTGGGCTTTTCCTATGTCCAGCCTTGCTTGGATCTTGATTGCCAGCCAGGGGCTTCCTTGGCTTTCTAGCCCCTGCCTCTCAGCTTCTTCAGTCTCTCTTTGCCAGCACTCTTCTCAGTGCTGTTCTCCTGAGGTTCTGTTTATCTCCTCCATGTCTTTCTCCTCTAAATGCTTTTTTTTCCTTCTCCCTTTTTCTCCACTGAGGCCTTCTTCTCAATCTTCTGCTGCAAAGCTGGGAATTCAGAGCTGGGAAGCTGCAGGACTGACAGTCCATGGGCTTGCCTGGCTTGAGGCAGGAGCTGTATAAATCCATGAGCACTTCTAGTGCAGAGAAGCTCTTTGCTTTGCAAGGGAGGGAGCAGAGGGAAGAAAAGGACCTGGGAGTGAGTCTGGCTCAGCTGAGCAGCCCTGCTTTGGGCTCAGAAAACACCAGTTACATAAAGTTCCAGCCTCCTGCAGGCCTGGAGCTGACACTGGAGTGTAATCACTTGTGCACTGTGCCCTTCCAGGAGGCTGCCTCGTTCCCCTCCTCCACAAGGCTTCCAGCTGAAGTGAAGCCTGTGGGGAGCTGAGGAGGCCTGATCAGGGCTTCCAGGAGGGAAGGGGCCGCGGGTCTCAGCAGGCAGCAGTGCAATGGGAGGAAATGGCCTGTGGCCATGGGCAGGGGCGTCTGCTCCCCACTGCTTGTTTGTCTCCAGCTTTAACCCCGGTGCTGCTTCCCTCCTCCCCATCCTTGTGATTCTTGGCAACACAATCTGAGCTAGAGAGCATTGTCCCCACGTGTCTCTGGAGCACTTGGAGTTGTCCCTCTTCTCTGAGTGTGTGGTATTTTTATTTTGAGCTGCGCAACTGGGAAGTGATGCTCTGTACTGGGCAGAGTGGCACTGAGCTGTGCTGGAAGGCTTTTTGTGCTTTTGGCAACAGCTTAATGCTGTCAGCCACAGAGTCCACAGTGAGGTGGTCTCGGGTGGGAACTCATGGCTCTGTCCCTAGGGTTGGTCTGTGCTCAGTGGGCTCACCTTGACAGCAGTGATTTCTCTTGTAGATTTGATGTCTGTCAAAAGGATGATGGAGAAGCTGGGGGCTCCGAAGACCCACCTAGAACTGAAGAGGATGATCTCCGAGGTGACTGGAGGGGTCAGCAACACCATCTCGTACCAGGACTTTGTCAACGTGATGCTTGGGAAACGCTCTGCTGTGCTGAAACTGTGAGTGTCCTGGGATGGAGCTGGGGAGGGCAGCAGCACCGAGCTGCTCTGGTGGGAAGCTGGGAAGCACAAGCTGCTCTGTCTGGTGGAGCTGGAGCTGTGCACACTCAGTGTTCATGGAGGGAGATGAGCACCCTTGTGCAGGGGGGTCTGCAAGGTGCCATGAGAGGGTGTGTAAGCCCGGGTGGAGGCTGAGCAGTGGCAAGTGCTCCCAGCAGAGCTGCCTGCTGTGTGTTAGCACAGGCTTCCTCACATGTGCTCCATGCGAGCCATCCCACTCCTTTCCCCAGGGTGTGCAGGCATTCAGCACTGCAGGACTTCTTCCCATCTCTTCCCTGAGGATCCACTGGCTTTGGGGACACAGACTTGCCCTGTGGATGGTGGCAGGACTTGAGTGAATGATGATCCTGCCAGTACCAGTAGTGCTGGCTCCTGTTTCCCACCGGATACTCTGTCCCTGCCTGATCTCGGAAGGATGGGCAGTAGAGGGAGATGGGACACATGCTTAAAACAGCTGGCTCATGCTGAGAGTGGTTTTCTGTGGTACAGGATGCCAGCACTAGCCTCCCACGCCCCCCTCTGCCCTCTCAACAGGTCTCTGAAAGTGCTGCTCTAACAAATCGCTTCCAAACACTTGCTTGGCTTCATCTCCATCCCGTTGAATCCTGGCATTTCCTTTCACAGCTCAGAGGCTGGCCCTGCTTTTGTGTCTGAAACCACCATGAATAGGAGCTGATCCTCTCCATCCTCCTTACCCCTTTTTGAAGGCAGCTTTAGAAACACAGCCAGCTTTCCAGGCAGGTTGGGAGGAAGGATCTTGCACCCATCTCTCACATGGTTTGTCTAAGCTGGGACATGTTTCCTGGCAGATTCTCCCCACTGTGAGCTGTGTCTCTGTTGTGATGCTCCTCTTCCAAGCAGACACAGACTTCTGACATCTCTGCTCCTCCTTTTTCTCCACAGAACCAGACTGAGCCTGCAGCCTATCCCATATCTTCCATCCCTCCTCCCAAACTGCAGCAGCTTTCACAAACAGGTCCCTTCTCTCGCTAACAGACACCCCATTGTCTGTTGGACCCAGTAGAGCAGGAGCAGAAATGTAAAACTCGTCCTAAGAGCAGTACAGCCCTTTGATCCATCGAGGCAGCTGGCATTCCCAGCGTAGCTGCAGTCCTCAGGGAGGAAGACAGTGCTAGTGGTTACAAAATGCTTGAGATTCCTACAGGCAGTGCCTTGCTCCTTGTTTTTGCTCTCTCCCCTGGCTGTAATTGCTGTTGCTTGCTCGGTGTTAGCTTCTGAATATTCTGTTGTGTGCTTATGTACAAGGTGGGCCAGGAGTGGTATTTGCTTTTACGCATCAGGAACACTTGGCATGCAGTGTGTGCCCGGGGGATTTCGGAAGTGGCTGTCTAAATAAAATGTGCTAATCCTCTGGGCTCTGAGAGGAAAACCGGCAGAGACTTTAGGAACCCACTCCTGGTAGCTGCTGGAAAAGCCAGCCTGGCAGCACTGCCCTCTGTTGGCTTTCTCTTCTTTGTTAATTATCTGAGTGCTCCTTATAGGGGAGCCAGATGTTCTTTTTCAGCAGAAAACGCCACCCCCAGGGATGGATAAATATACATTTGCTCTTTTTAAAATTGGCAATATCTGTTGTGTTTTGCAGGGTCATGATGTTTGAAGGAAAAGCCAATGAAAGCAACACAAAACGTTCTGGTCCACCTCCAGAGAGAGACATAGCCAGCCTCCCTTGAAGAGGACAGGCTGTAAAATGGGCACTGTTTGCTTTGCTGGTTTGTAACAGAGGTTACACGTGCTTTGTTACTCTTTACTGTGGACAGTCCTAGTTTTCAACTAACCTGCCTTAGAGGAACAGCAAGGGAAGCTGGAGACCCCCAGCTCATGTCTTTCTGCTGCATCCCTTAGCCAACTTGATCTGTTAGACAGAAGCTGTAGCACCAAGTGTAATGTGAGACCAAAAGGACCAAAAAATAACTTGTGATTTTACTCTTTCCTCTGCCCTTCCTGCATTTCTCAGACGAGGAGCTACTTTGTTCCCAGTGTATGGATTCAGAGCTGTGCTTGTCATGGCAGGTTCCTAATGGTCCTTGCTGCCAGACATGGACAAAGCCCCTGAGAGCGGTTTCATGGGTGCAAAGAAATAAGTGCCTTCTCTGCTCCATCCTCCTGTTCCTTCTTTGGACTTAGTTCTTCCCCTCCTGACCTCCCCAAAATGCAAATCAGGCTCCCACATCTGCCTGATCATATGGGGAATGTGCTTGGACACAGAGATCTGCCTGCGCAGCCTATTGGAGTGGGGACAGTTTTTCTGCTCTGGGGGCTCATCCTGCGGGCAGATCTCGGGGTCCAACTGCAATTGAGGATGGTTAATGCCACCTTGGGGACCCCCTTCATAATAAATCACGACTTGGGTCCGACCAGGAGTGTAACCTCTGGGCAGGTGATTGTGTGTCCCGTCCATGGAGTCCAGAAACAAGCTGTGATGCCTTTGCAGCCCCACAGGATTCCTGGGGCAAGTGAAACCTCCAGGTGAAAGAAAACTGAGTGACCAAACTGAGCCTGGCCAGAGCAGTTGCAGATGAGGATCTGTCCTCAGGCAGCTTCTCTGTCCCTCTGATTTTTGCAGACCTCCCTGTGTGTGTTTCAGCCTGGTCCCCTGGGCCTATCCATTTCCCTGATGGATAAACCTTAAAATCTGCAAAATAAGAAGGGCTGTAAATATGGAATATGAGCTGGGACTGTGCTATCCACACTCTGGGTACTGTGGTGATTCTTGTTCCATACACAGTTTCTGGAATCCAGGTGTTTGCTCTTTGGCCTTTCCCTACTCTTTTCTTAAATGTTCTTGACAGCTTTTAACTTTTTTAAAATAATGATTTACTAAGTACATTTTTAAAGGAAATACAAATAATTAACTCTACTAGGCTGATCGTTCCTGCCAAAGGCTGCACTTTTAAATAATTTTTAAAAAAACCAACAAAAACATTCTCACTACTGTTTGTGTGAAAACCAAAACTGTAACGGAGAGAAAAATTATGAGCAAAAGCAGCACCAGTCTACTTCAAGGACTGAAAATAAATCTTTTGAAGCTACACAGTGTGTCAGTGTTTACTGTTATCAACTCTGAAGCTTGGTCCATATAACTGGTTGAAGATCAAAGGAGTTGGTTTCCAAGTCTGTTAATATAAACCCTTAAACAGATCCTGGAGATAGGTTTGGACTGTCTTGATCTGATCTTTATCTGTAATAACTGACTGAAAACCATGGAGTTTGTGTGATGAAATACAGAAGCCACCCCCTGAAAGCTGGCTCTTTTTTTTGACTTACTGAAAAAGAGCAGGTGCCAGTGCTTGTTTTAAGGAATGACTTGTTTATTCCTTAAGAGAGCAGACACTTGCAATGCTTCTCTTGAAGGAGGTTTTTCTTGTCTGATGTGAATTATCAAAAGGGGAGAGACCAAGGTTCCTGGGGAATGACTGGGTGCACTTTTTCCATGTGTTTCTCAAAAGGACAGAATTTCCCTGAGATCACAACCCCACGTCTGCTTTCTGCTGACTGGTAGCCTCTGGGAATGCACCTGCTTTCTTGGCCGTGTGTTGAAGCTGTTGTTCAGCTGGGAAAAAATGGAAGCATATAACATGAGGGAAACTTGGATGTAGTTTGCCGCAGTTCAGCTCACTGCCCAAAGCCATCATTACTTATCTCTGTGGAAATCCTTGTCCTTTTTAGTCCTGGGAAAGAGAATGACCTGCTAGAGCTGGAAACAACCCTTCTCAAAATGTTTCCATAGGGCTGAGTGCTGGCATTCTGGCTGAGTGGGAGCTGAACCCCTCAAAACTTGAACAAGTAATGAAATCGGGGACCTGGTGCGATCAAGCCCCCACATTCTGCTTTTGTGTGGTCCTGGAGCACAATAAGGCTCCTCCAGCTCATAGAGCTTCTGTGTTTGCAGCTCAGCCACCCCACACTGGAGCTGACCCAGAGCATCCCCGTGCTCCCACTCCAGCCCTCACCAAGGGAGCAGGATTTTAGCTGAGGGAAAGGCATGAAACTGCGCCAGGGTGGGGTTAGGTTGGACACTGGGAGGAATTTCTTCACAAAAAAAAAGGCGATTAGACACCGGAACGGGCTGCCCAGAGGGGTGGTGGAGACGGGAGTCCCCCGTCCTGAGGGGAGCAGCCCTGAGGGGACAGACCCCGCTGAGCAGGGATGGAGTCCCTGCAGGTGTTTGAGGAACGACAGTGCTGTGGGCTGGTGACAAGGTGCTGCTCGGTCACAGGTTGGGCTCGATGGTTTCAGAGCTATTTCCCAATGTGACGCTGTGCAAAGAGGGTTTATTGAGCACAGCTGTCGTGGGGAGGAGCCGCTGGGAGGACCCGGAGCAGCGAGAGGCGCGGCCGGAGCGGCCCCGCAGGAAGCGGAAGCGGCGCGCGGCTCTCCGGCGGGACCGGGGCCGCCATGGGGGACGACATGGACGTGGTCCCCGAGCGGGAGATGAAGGTGGGACACGGGGAGAGCGGGCTGTGAGGGCAGGCCGGCGGGGGGAAGGGTAGACAGGCTGTTTCACTCGGGCCGGAGGGCCTCGGCTTGGAGCGGGAGGGGAACCGGGCTTGGAGAAGGCTCGGCCTGGGCTGCGAGAGGTGGTGGGTTCTGCGGCAGGCTTGGTTGGCACCGTGGGGCTGACAGACGGGGAGGGTCGGCTTGGGATGTGGCGGGGCTTTTGGAGACATCCTTGCGGTGTTTGTGGAACAGAGCGGCAGGATGGGTCAGGCTGGAAGGGACCACAGTGGGGCATCTGGTCAGACCTCCCTGCTCGGACTGGTTCGTCCCAGAGCACATGGCACAGGATTGCTTGTCCAGACGGACCTGGAATATCTCCAGTGAGGGGCACTCCACACCCTTTCTGGGCAATCCTGAGTGCTTTCAAGTATTTGGGGACTTTCCGGTATAGTGTGGTACAAACCTGTGGGGTGGAAAAGGGAAGGCTGGCATGGCCTTGGTGTAGAGGGGTGTTTAATGCCTGGGGAGGGAATCACAGAACGGTTTGGGTTGGAAGGAACCGTTAAGCTCGTCTCGTAACCTCTGCCACGGACAGGGACACCTTCCACCAGACTAGGTTGCTCCAAGCCTCATCCAGCCTGGCCTTGAGCAGTTTCAGGGATGAAGGAGAGTTGGAGGAACCTTGTTAAGAAGAGTGATATGTTTCTAAGTCCTCCTATCAGCATTCCTCGTGCTGGGATCTCCTGGTTTGGGGATGTGTGGCTGTGGGGCATTGGCAGCTGGAGTCTTGCTGTGTGGTGCCAGCCTAGCCTGTCCTGTGTCACCCAGTGTTCCTGTGAGGCTGGGTAAGAGGGGACATGGGGGAACAGATTCCTGGAGTGATTACAGGGCTTTGTGCAGCTGCCTTCTGCCCTCAAAAACAGGGTAGTTGGGCTGTTTGTTTTGCTGAAGTTTCCCAGTTCCCACATCCTCCTCAGATTGCAGGAATGTACTTATTCAGTGGCAGTTGTTTGGAAATAACTCAGGCGCTTAGCTGGAGTTACTGGTATGTAGGTTGGCAAACGTGTACCTTGTAGCAGCAAGTTTTGTTCAGTCCTGTCCTGTCTTTTCTTTATTCCTTTCTCATTTCCTCTGTATCCCTTGGCTGGTTTTGGTGTGCTCCTGAGTAGGTCAGATGTCCCAGGCAGATTTTATAAACACAAATGCTGGGTACAAGTGAGATTTAACCAGAGGTTGCCTGGGTGTGTGGCAGGGATTTGCAGCTCTCATGGAGAGGCTCCTGCACTTAGTGTCTTAGAGAAGCCAAAGTAAACTATTCCTCTTGGGCAGCATGTGAACAGTCTCTTCCCAACTCTCTCAAACAGGATTTTCAGTTCAGAGCACTGAAGAAGGTTCGCATCTTTGATGCTCCTGATGATCTTCCCAAAGAGCGCTCCAGCCTCCTCGCAGTGTCCAACAAATATGGGCTGGTCTTTGCTGGTGGAGGGACCAGCCTGCAGATTTTCCACACCAGAGATCTTCTCATGCAGAAACAGCAGGGAGAAGATCCCAATAAAATTGGTAAGACACACTTAAATCTCATGGGTTTGGCAGAGACAGGTTTGTAGGGGTTTGTGACATGGCTTCTAATACGTGTTACAGTCCTTGCCATTCTCTGTCAGGCATTTGAGTTGCCACATTTTCTTGTGTGGAGAGGCAGGAACAATGGTTGGTAGCCATTCTTTGCTGGGTTGGTAGCCATTCTTTGAGCTGTGAGCCTGTGCATGTGTCAGGGATGTGTGTGAGTGGAGGGACACACCGAGGGAGTTTTCACACTGACTCTGACTAAACGACTGTCCAGGAGAGGAGAAGCAACCACTGTTCCACCACCTGAGTGCAAAATGATTTTCCATCCCCTTAGTAACTGTTCCACTCTCTGCATACATAAATAAAGTCAAAAATCATTCCACTTATCATTACTCAGGTTACTGAGGAAAGAAAGTGGCGTTTTCTCTTCTTAGAAATTTGGCAGCTCTCAAGATTGTATTGATAGAGATGAAGGGATTTGCTTTCATTCAATTTTTCTGCATCTTACCTTTGACAGCTGCTGTTCATGGGACTGAGGATTATTGCATGAATTTGTTGTGTTGTTTTACAAGAACAATCCCTGCTATTTAAATTTGTCCCCTTCATTCCATCTTCCTTTCCTTTTGTGTTTTAAGTGGAGAATATTCAGAGTACTCTGGTTCCCATGAAGTTTCCTATGCAGCACCTGGCTCTGAGCTGTGACAACCTCACCTTGTCTGTCTGTATGATGTCCAGTGAGATCGGGTCCTTCATCAGCTTTTTTGATGTCCGCACGTTCCTAAATCAGGTACAGCATATGCCAAGTGGGTTTGGCTTTGGTTTGGGTTTTTTATTCAGAATACAGCAGAGGAGAGGTGTAGCTGGGGTGGGATTTTCTGTCTCTGTGAGGGTTGTCTTGTAAAGGAGTTGCTCCAAATCTGCTTGTTCTTATCAGACATTAATTTATAGGCAGGGCAAAACTGCTTTGAACTGTGACTTCTGTAGAGTTTGGCTTTGTGCTCCACTTTGACTGTCTTGTATATTTGTCTTTCCTAAAAGGCAAAACAGCAGAAACATGCATTTGCTTGTCACAAACTGGCCAAGGACTCAGGAAGTGCAGCCGTGGTCAACGACCTGAAGTGGAGCCCTGCCAGTCCCAGCATGGTGGCCATCTGCCTGTCCGATGGCAGCATCTCTGTCCTGCAGGTCACAGACTCTGTGAAGGTCTATGCCACACTCCCGTCCTCTGCTGCTGTCACATCTGGTGAGTGGCAGCCTTGGAGGGCACTCAGAATATTGGATACTGAAGAGCAGACATCAATTGTATAAACACAGGTTGCTTGTCTCAAGAGGAGTTTTCTTAAAATTCTTCACAAAAAGGAAGAGTTTAAACTCAGTGAGATCAGAAAATGTGTTGCAATGGATTTATGCTTTCCCAGCTGATGGCAGCAGCTGAGTCTTGTGGGTTATCCAGTGTGCCCACCTGTGGTTTGTGCTGTCTTAGGCTTGACTCATTTCCAGGAAAACATGCAAATAAGCATCATCACCTGTTGTGTTTTGACCTGTGTAGTTTGCCTTCTCTTGGACTGGATGACATGCTCTTTGATTCAGATTCATGACTTCTTTCAGTGGAAAAAATAGCAGGTTTATTTTATTGGTCCTGTTTTTGTGGGGCCTTGTAACTCTCCAGTTCCCTTAGGGCTAATTAAGTTATCTTTATTTTTTTTTTGCCTAGTGTGTTGGAGCCCAAAGGGAAAACAACTGGCTGCAGGGAGGCAAAATGGCACCGTGGTGCAATATCTGCCTGTAAGTATTGGTGGTGTTAAGGCCTTAGGACTTTTCAGGAGTTTGAAATGTTGTATATTGTTGTTTGGTTTTTTGGGGTTTTTTTCAGTTGGTTGATTGGTTTTTGTATCACAAACTACAGAATTTGGTTAGGTAGCACATGGTGTGAGCCATGTGATGCTGCCCAATTGCTTCAGTAATATTCAAGTGTCTTAGGCCAGTATTTGGTTTAGTTTAAGGTTTGCACTGATCACTGACGTAATGATTTCAGAGTGGCCCATGATTGTTAAAGAATGGGCGAATTCTAAACCAGTTCTCTGGGCTTTCTGCAAAACTTGCAGTTGGATTTGTTCATTGCCTTTTCTGTCTATTTAAGAGTTGTTTTATTTGCAGAATCTCCAGGAGAAGAAAGTAATCCCTTGTCCTCCCTTTTATGACTCAGACAATCCTGTTAAAGGTGCATATTTTTATTACCTTTTAATTCGTTTTCTCTTTAAAAGTGTTTCACTCATTCTTCCCCCTGTTGTCTTTACTTATAGCAACTCTATAGCACTGCTTATGAAATTACAGTCTGATTTTCTGTAATTCCTAAGCTTGATAGTTTAGGAGTTAGCTGCCATTTGTAATTTCCTTTTGTGCTGTGCACATTTAAAATCAACAAGAAAATATTACTGTAAAGTGTTTCTGGCTGAGGTTTTTGCTTTCTCTTTCAGTTTTGGATGTACTTTGGATTGGCACGTATGTCTTTGCCATCGTGTATGCAGAGGCTGATGGGACACTGGAGATGTCTCCACAAGTGGTCATAGCCATATTGCCTGTAAGTGCCAGCAGTCACAACAGCACAAATGTCTGTTGTTTGTTCCTGACTTGTTCATGACAATGGCAAGTTGCTTTTGTTGTTGATATTGGCACCACGTAGAATTTGAGTTTGGCACTACTGTAAATCATGGGGTTGAGGTTGGGGGATTAAGTGGAGGAAGTAGGATCCACCTGAAAATCAATGAGTAATCTGTTCTCTGCTGAGATTCAATTATTATATTATTGGTGCGCCCTGATACTGTCAAATTTAAGGGAGATTACTTGGTTTGTGTATTGAAAGATAAATTATCAATGTTGATCTTGCAGAAAAAGGAAGAGAAGCGACCAGAGAAGTTTGTGAATTTCATGGAGCCGTGCTACACGAGCTGCACTGAGAGACAGCATCATTACTTCCTCAATTTTGTTGAGGAATGGTGAGTGGCAGGAGTCATGGCAAACCACTTCCCTTGGTATGCATGTCTGAGGGGTCAGTGCTTCTCCATAGATTGTGTTCCCCCTTTTTGTAGAACTTGCAGTGGGCTGCCATGTTAGTTTTAACCTATTTGTGTCCATGCTTACAGGGATCTAGTTCTGGCAGCTTCAGCAGCTTCCACAGAAGTCAGCATTCTTGCCAGGCAGGGGGATCAGGTAATATTTTTATTCCATCTGTGGAATATATTTTGCCTTGCATCTGTGCAAATGTACATTTTCTTTCCCCAAGTAGAACCTATATAAGACCTGGAATACAATGAGATGATGAGTTTTTTAAGACTTCCCAAAACTAAACAAGCTTCTAAACTGTACAGAATCTGATGATAATTCTTAGATGAACAAGAGATGTGTGTTGTGAACCAAGTACCAGAAGTCTGTTTTTCATTATTCACTTGTCAGTCTCAAAATTTGGCCAAACTCACTATAATAGTGATTGATGTGAGGCCATCAGTTGAGGCTAAACATTAAAAATGTCTGACCTCTAACATGCAGTGATACATGAGAAGTCACACAAAAATCTGTGAAGGACCCTGATCTTTCTGGCATTTGTTAATCTGACAAATTTAAGTCGATACTCTCTAGCTGGTGTTTCAGTCTGTTGTAGACTGGAGTGCTGAAGAGGGCTGGTCACAGCAAAGCAGTAGTTGATGTAACAATAATTTTACTTTTTGCAGAACTGGGAATCATGGGTTTTGGAGGACTCCAGCAGAGCAGAACTTCCTCTGACAGATAAAAGTGATGACACTCTGCCCGTTGGGGTTGCTGTGGACTACACCAGTAGCATGCCCATTGTGATCAGTAAGTCTTGTTAGTCTCTCTTGTGGAGTAGTCCAAAAATCTCAGTATATTTGATATTTTTGAGGGGCAGCCTTGTGCTTAGAGTTCTGGGAAATCATTCTGAAAGGCAGACCAACACACCTGCTGCTGTTTTAATACCAAACCCACAGCACGTGTCTTTACTTCTGTGTAAGGATTCAGTGGTGAGGTGTTAAACACAGTTCTTTCCTGGAGCTTTCAGCATCCTGGGATATGACACCAACAGACATGGCAAACAAAGCTCCTGAGTTACATCTGTCCCCAGAACTGGGATTTTAGTGAGTTTAAAGGAGTTGTGTTCTAACACTGGCGATTTCAGGCTGCCCGTGAGGTGTTCTTTATTCTTGTCACTTGTGTCCTTTTGCAGAACTGTTTTGCATAAAGTACATTTGCATGGAACTAAAGGAAAAGTGGGTTGGTTTCAAAGCCAGAAACAGCAAAGATCACTGAGGTGAATGCATAGGTTTTAATTCAGCACAGGGTCTGTACTGCCTAAACCCTGCTGTGCTCTACATCTCAGCTGCATTATTGCTGTACCTTCTGTGCTGCCTAAAGGCCCTTCAAAGTACTCTGTCAAAGTCTGAAGCTACATCTGAGCTATTGTGTTGTATCTCAGTGAATTCTGAGAATTCTACCTTGAAGGCCAGAGACAGATGGAAATAGAGATGCCTTCAGGCAGAGTGGAAGGTACTGCAGTCAGGAGTTCCTGAAGAGCACAGGAGGGTGCCAGTTAACTGAGACCTTTACCTGAAAAAAAACTTACAGCAGGGAATTGAGGTCAAACATTGTACTTGAATGCCAAATTGAATTTGAAGCCTTTTCTCTGTTAATCTCTACAGTTACTGGATTAAGAAATCTGTCAGGACAGATTTTTTAAAGCTTGTGTTGTGCTGCCTCAGAGTTTTTAAAAAGGTTTTTCGAGAAGCTTTTTGACATTCCCTGTGTTCTGACACAAGGGTTTGGCTACACATTAATTGGCTTTGTAGTTCACCGCAAGTTTAGGTTGCAGAGAAACCTGATTTGTCCTGGAGCTTGTTCCCAGGTGGAAACTGCACTTCCCTAGCATGCTTTTCCTAAAGAACCAATAGTAAAGAAAAATGGCTGTTCACTGTGCTGCCTGACAAACAAAGCACCATGATTATAGCAGATTTTTCCTGCACTCTACATGTGTTAGGTTTGGGGTTTTGTGTGTAATTAAGCACAGTTAATCCATTACAGAATTTTAGAAATACAGAGTGTGTTCTGGGCCTTTAACTGTTCTGAGAATGTTTGTACTGAAGCAGACTCACAAAGCAGCTGCATAAAACACAAATATTTTATATCAGTGGTTCAGATCATGGGGATATTTGTTTGATGTTGGCTTTCTTTAAAGTTAAAAAGCTTCCTATGTAGCAATTCCATTTTGTAGTTTATGCATATGAATGTTAATGAGGGGACAGGACCCAATGGGATGTGGGGATTGCTGAAAGGAATTGAAGGAGGGAGCAGAGTATCAGTGAGGAAAAATGACTGCTTCAAAATCTGAAAAAGCTTGGCATGAGAATTGATGGGTGAAAGTTGGGCTTTGTCATTCAGGAGATGACATTCAATTGTCAAATAACCCTTTTATGAAACATGAAGTCAGGAACATAAAGGAATACAAAAGGATAAAGAAAGAGATCTGAGCACTGACAGAGAAGCAAGGGAATAAGGATGCAAATGAAAGCAAGAAGGTAGAAATATAAGAAATATTGTGTGAAGGAAGTCACATGAAGGTGGCAATTCCAGTAGGAACAGAATAGGAAGCTTTGACTGCAGGACTTATATGTGTGGTCTCTGGCAGGTGATGAGAAGATCCTTCCTCCAGCTCCAGTTCTGATCCTGCTCTCTACGGATGGTGTGCTTTGCCCATTTCACATGATCAACCAAAACCCAGGAGTCAGGTCACTTATTGTGACTGCAGAGCCGCTGCAGTTGGTCGGGGAGAGAGTTACAAAGTCAGCAGGTGAGTACTCCAGGGGCTTAGGGAACACTTGGATTTGTGGATCTTTGGAATATTGATCTGTCAGTTCAGTAGTCAGACACATGTGGTCACAGAAAACATATTTTTTCTTTATAATGATTAATGGTCACAGAAAACATATTTTTTCTTTATAATGATAATGGGGAGCAGTTCTTGGGTGTTTTGAGCTCCCAGGACTGTTCCCTGTCTTTTGTGCATGAGTGTGAAATTACCTAGTCCTGTTCCCCAAATCAGAGAATCATTTAGTTTGGAAAAGACCTCTAAGGTCATAGAGTCCTACCTTTAAACCTGTTTGTTTGTGGGATCTCAAGCACTTTGTAGGCTGTGCATTTAGACTTCCTTATGCCATCAGCCTTTGGAGAATAGGGCCAAACCAGTTTTAGGAGGCTTTTTGCCCAGCTCTGAGCACAGCCTGCACACTTCAGAGGGGTGATGGTTTTCCTCCATGGTTTTGCCACAGGAGATCATGGCATTTGACTGCAGAAAAATCCTATTTAAACAAAAATCAATTTAAATCCTATTTAAAGCTTTCCTCAGCACTGTGAAAATTGTGTCAGCAGGTGAAGAGGAGTAGTTTTGTTTGAGTTATAGATGTGTTGCCCTGTATAGTGTGATGTAGGCAGGTGATTGTTTTGCTTGTCTGCATTAATGGAGAAATAATTGCAAATGCACCATTTTCTTCCCTGTGCCCAAATTTGCCTCTCCTTCCCCCACCAGAATGCTGTTTTTTGGCAGCCTGCCTTCCTGCAGCGCTGGCTAACTTGTGTGCTGACTGCTTATTTTATTTGAGATGGCAGGAACCTCATCAAAATCAATGGAGGAAGGTGAAGCTTTTTAAGAGGAAACTGCAGACAACATTAATCTGGACAGATTGTTGTATTGATCGTGACTTTGTACAGTTTCTGTATCCCTTGCTGGCATTGGGGACTACAAGCCCAGCTCTGCCATCTCTCTTCTTCACTGTCCAGTGAAACAAGCAGTGCTGAGCTGTCCCAATCAAACAGATTTGGCCTTGCAATACGTTCTGCCATTAGTGCAGCCAAATGAGCCTCCTCCTTTCCCATTTGTCTTTCTGCAGGGAGTACTGCCACAAGTCCAACCACTCCTCCAACTTCTCTAAAGCCTGACACAGCACCAGCTGCCGCTCCCACTGTGCCCACCTCAAGTCAGACTCCAGCAGGAAGTGGAGCAGCTGTTTTTTCCTTCATGCCCTCAGCTGTGAAGACTCCTGGCTCCACAGGCAGTGATCCTCCACCATATTCCTTTGCCACTGATACCTCCAAGCAAGCCCAGACTCCTGCTCTGACTGGAGCAGCAACATTCTCCTTCTCCTCTGCTTCTTCCAAGGCATCCATGACTCCTGCTTCTGTAGGCAGCACTACAACAGCTCCTGCCACCTCTTTTCCTTTTGGGTCCATGAACTTCAAACCAGCTGCAGACAGTTCACCTGGGCCACTGCTCTCCACAGCAACTGCTGCACAGAAGCCATCTTTTACACCTTCAGCTTCTTCAGTCAAAGTGAACCTCAATGAGAAGTAAATAGATTCACCAGTGAATGCAGGGGCTGGGTACTTGTTAAATTGCTGCAGGCATGGATAATGTATGGTAGTTCTGAAGATGGTGTCTGGCTTTTTGCCCTGACAACAGTTCCTCAAATTCCCAGAAAAGCACTGAGGAAGCCCCTCTTTATCCAAGAGTGTCATGGCTGTGGAAATCCTCAGTGCTTCCCATGCCAGAGCTTGCATTCATGGGTACTAGTCAAGGGACAATGTCAAAAATTTAGACTGATAAATTGCCAAAGACTTAGTGGGGGTTTCTATATCTTTGTTTCATAGGCCTCAGTGATTCCATGCTTTGGTTTGATGCAAATCATGGCTAAGGACTGGTGGGAAATCCTTTCTGTCTGGAACTGCTTTAGTGGAGTGGTGATAGCACAAGTTTCTGTGACAGTTTGTTGAAGGTTACTTACCCCCAGTCTGAGAGAAAGCTGGAGCCACAGCTGATGGATTGCTTTGCCACTCTGTGTTCAGCAGAGAAGGTGCCAGACCTTTTGATTCTGATCTGAAATGGACACTTGCTCACTGAGCACAGGATCTGGAATCTTCAAAGCTTGTTCACACTCGCTGAAAAAAATGAATATTGATTAGAAACTATGCAAAAAGGGTTTGAGTGTTCTCAGATGTCATAGTCTCACTCCTGAGACTTGCTCTTTATTTTTAGAAAAAGTGGTTTAAAACACAGAGCTATGTTAATTGGAGCTGCTTTTTAAGGAGAAGAACTTTCATGTAAATGCATCATAAGACATTTTTGATGGTTTAAATGATTATTTTTGAATTAGAAAAATCTTTACTACACCAGAATCTGATGGGAGCTCTTAGGGCTTTTTATATTTTGTGTATAAAGCAAATGATACACCAGTGAATTGGCTGAATATTTAAATTGGCTGCCTTGAGGAGCTGAGTTTGCAAATGAATAGAAATTCATATTTTCTTGCAGAATTTCTGTTTGAGCATTACTCTGAGGATGACACTGAAGGGCAGCTCATATTTGCTATAGTTGGAACAAAATGATGAAGTGCATTTGAAGCAGGGTAGTATTTTTTGCAGGCATTTAGCTTTTGCTCATTGGAGGATCTAAGATAGAAGTCTATGTGGTTCCATGTATTCAGTAATTATCCTGGGTGACTCCTTCCCACTATCACCAGAAGCTACTCATGATTTTGTATCTGTTGCTAATCCCAGGGGATACTCATTCATTTATTCTTTTATTCACTCATTCATTTATTCATTCTGTTGCAGGTTCAGTGCTGTAGACACCTCTTCTCCCACCAGCAGCAGTGGGCAATGCACTTCCACAATGTTTTCCTTCTCAACCAGTTCAAAAACTGCTCCTGGAGGTTCTTTGGGCCAGTCCACACCCCTTGCAGCCCCTCCTGCCACACCACTGAAGACTTCATCCCCTGTCCCTACCACAGGTAGGAGTCTGATCCCTATTGTTGGAAATAATGCCTTATAAAAAACTTTCTAAAAGTTTTAGGACACAGGGAGCTTCATTTGGTTTCTTGCTTGTTTTCCCTGCTGCTTTCCCTGCTCCAGAGGCCCTCCTGGTTAGTACACCATCATGATGTGAATCACTTTTTCTTGAAACTGAGCATTTTTTCCATTTGTGCTCTATTTCTCAGAGAGCCATGTGTGAAATAATTATATTCAGCTGCTTAAGGTCACCCAGAAGTTTTGGCATTTTCAGTCCTTTGAATGTTTCTGGGCAGCCACACAAATCAATGCCTTACTTTCCATCTGCCAGTTTCCTCAAGCTTTGTATAAGTTCATCAATTACTGTTGTTCTGATTAAATTCCAGTGGCACGCCCTGCTCAAAATAATCCTCCAGCTTCCTTGGTACAGAAGACACCCAAAATCACCCCATCAGCAGCAAAGCCAAGCACTACTCAGGTAACAGGAACTTGACTGGGTTCTTTGGAGGGTGAATGTTTTTCATGGCCCATGAATTGCTTAGAATTCCTTGGACTGAATTAGTGTTCTTAAGTCAAAAAATTAGCTATGTTCTGATTTGGAAACAGTAGCAAATCTGTGGTTCTAAAAAATGTTCTCTGCATGTCTCTGCATATAGAAAGCTGTATTTTACCTATGCTATAATCAGAGTGTATGGTGTCTGAATGGAGTTTCTAACACCAGGCCTTTTTTGATAGTCTAAGCTCCCTGTTGCAATGGATATATCCTTAATATTGGTTTTGGTTTTGTCTTTCTTTTCCCCCAGGGCAAATCAGCACTCCCCAGCACAGCTTTAGAGAAACAGACCCACCAGTGGAAGGAGTCAGACCCTGTCATTGCAGGAATCAGGGAGGAGGTGAGATTTTCAAGCAGTTTTCTTCATACTGCCACACAGACACTTCCATTCAGCTGTGTTCTGATGATGTCTGTAAGTAGTTTAGGAGTCGGAATGGAAATTTTTCCTAAGATGATCAGCCTGTAGTTGTTATTTGTGTCCTGTTCAGTCATCTTCAGTCACTGTGTTGAGAAGATGGAGTATTCTTTCCTGTTAATGTTCAAGAAGCATTTCCTGCTTTGGCTGCAAAGTGACCGGTGTTTATGGTGTAGTTGAGGCATGATCCAAGAGCTGAGACATTTGTTCCAGACCCTGCTGTGTTTTCAGTGGCTGCCCTTTCTTCCACTTGGCCTTGCAGATTGCACATTTTCAAAAGGAGATGGAGGAGCTGAAGGCCCGGACTTCCAAAGCCTGTTTCCAAGTTGGAACTCCAGAGGAAATGAAGATGTTGCGAACTGAGTCAGATGATCTTCACACCTTCCTCTTGGAAATTAAAGAGACAACAGAGGTGAGCAGGCTATCTTTAAACTGTGAACCAGCAGTGACTCTTCCTCACCTGATGTTCCTCCTTAGCCTGCTACAGCTGAACTGTAGATGGAACATCTGACACTACTGTGTTAATGAGGAGGTGGCATTTGCCTTTGTGCTTTCAGGCAGATGCTTGCAGAAATGGCAAGAAATGTTTGTGCTAGAAATGGCAGTAGAAAATGTTACCTTGAAACTTGTCTCATCTGTTCTATTTCACTTTGCAGTCACTTCATGGAGATATCAGTATTCTGAAGACAACCCTGCTGGAGGGATTTGCAGGGGTAGAAGAGGCTAAAGAACAGAACGAACAGAATCGTAGCTCAGGGTATTTACACTTGCTCTATAAGAAACCTTTGGATCCCAAGAGTGAAGCACAGCTTCAGGTATGAATCATGTCAGCCAACTTCTGATAGAGAGCTTTAAATAAAATAAAACTTAGGCTTGTGTGTGCAAGTTCCTAGCATTGTTGTTCTGCCCTAAGTATTTGCTGTTTCAGTAAGTAGTCTAGTGAATGTGTGGTGAGCTTTGGTTTCCATGAGTTTGCAAGAGATCCTGGAAATCCTCTCCTGAAGCTCCTCTCTGTTCTTGCCATTTGCAGTGATGATTCAAAACTCCTTCAGAAGGGATATATTTCACCTGAGATCCAAGTCTATTCTAATCTTAGAATGTGACTCTTGACATCCTGTTCCTTCTCAGCCTGTAGTGTTTGCTCAGAGATTTCAGTTAAAAGAATGTTGGGTTTTTTCCTAAACTTTATAGAAGAGTTCTTGGAATTATTTTTATCTTCAGCAAGTGCCTTATGGAACAATTTGATGATTTATTATGACTTACAGAATTGTGTGGTTAATTTCATGGATGGTGGAGCATAAAGCTTAATGATATTCTGAAAGCTGGGGCACAAAGGAAAATAACCAGCAGCACTTAAAGAGGCTCTCAAAGACAAGAAAGAAAGTAGGGGTGAAGCACTTTTTGTTACAGCTCTGGTGATGAAGGCTATTTAACCCTAAGCAAAATAGAGTGAATGTGCCCTACAAATGATATTTGGTCTTTTATACACTGATAAGTTCCCCTCAAGAGGTTTGACTGGCAGGTTGAAGGCATAATTGAATGTCATCTTTGTGGCAGGAGGTATCAAGACCATGCATGCAGTTACTAGAAGTCAGCTGACACAAAGTAATTTCTTTTATGTCTGATCTCTAATCTTCACCTGGATTCTGTTGATTGATTCAGTCTTAATTGCATGCCTGCTTTGATGTCCAGCGTGTCTCTCTGACATCTAAAGCTTACGCTTGTGACTTCAGAGATGATAATCTTGGAGTATGTGTTTCACTGTGTAGAGGAAGGACCATGAAAAGTAGAAGTGGAAGTGGATTTGAATGGAATGAGAGAGCTTTTGGGTCAACTTTGTGGAAGTTTGCTTTGAGAAAGCTGTGTGCTGACTCTGAAATCATCCCCATTCTCCTGGGTGAGAAAAGCTCCCTTAGGCAGCCTTGTGTCTTAGTTTTCAATGAAGTTTTCAAGACCCTGAGACTTTTCTGATGTCCAGCTCTACCAGTTTGGTATCCAGAGACTTGCTGCCACAATAGGTGCTGGGGAAAGGAAGCCTGGGCTTGGCAGTGTTTAACACTAAGCCCACAGCAGGACTGGGTGTGCTTTCAGGTTGGAGAGGTCCCACTAGAATTCCATGCTGTATCTTGAAAGCATTTACAGTGGAATTCTTCTCAAGCTGTGTTCCTTGGCTGCTTCATCATATTTAGGTGAACATTCTATTGAGATGAGCTGAAACCAACTACAGTTCCTATTTCCGTTTTACAAGGTTGGAGTTCAAGGCAGGGCCATGCCATGCCAGGCAGGAAGGATCACAGGAATGAGACTGAGCTCTGGGTTTGTTTTGGGAGCAGAGCCTGGGGCCAGAGGTCTTTGGCAGAGGTGCTGCAGTTGTGCAGCTGTGTGGTCATGGATAAGTTACTTTACTCTCTGTCCTTGCTTTTTACTTATTTTCATTTTCCTACCTATACAAGTCAAATTAATTCCTTGCCTTTATGTGGGAGGTGTGAGCATTTGTGAGTGCTTTCATGAATCATAGTCTGTGAATGCTAATATTCTAGAGCCTTGTGAGCAGCCTGCAAAGCTTTGATCACTTATAATTGTTAAGAGTTTCAATGTTGTAAGATGGGACCAAATGACTCATGTTCTGGAACTGGCATTTGAAATAAGGATTGTTTTGTATAATGCCTGGTGTTTGTAAAATCCTTTTTGTAAAGACCTGGCAGTGTTTTGCAAATATTATGGACAGTATTACTCTTAGTTGAGAGCTGAGGTGAAATGTCCAGGGCAAACCATGGACAAAGTGTACCCTATTGATTGTTACGTAAATTTTCACCATGTTGGGTTCTGTTGTGCTGGCAAAATTTTCCAGGCAGAAGTATGGACAAGTGCTCTGTGGCTAGGACAGAATGAGCCCAGAGTCTTCATCTTCTTCAACTGAAACTGAGATTTCTGAAATTATTTTAAAACTCACTTTATTTTGCATGGCAGGAAATCCGGCGCTTGCACCAGTACGTGAAGTTTGCTGTTCAGGATGTGAACGACGTTCTGGATTTAGAGTGGGACTGGCACCTGGAACAGAAGAGAAAGCAGAAGTAAGTGACTGAAACTGGAGTACAGAACTGTATCTGTGAATAGGGAATTAGTCTATAATCAAGAGAGAAAGACCTTTTTCTGTTGATCTTTTTCAAGATGATCTTTTTCTGGGAGTAAAGCTTGTCTCAGACACCTAATGGAAGCCATAGTTTCAGACTCTGGCTTGATACACGTTACAAGCTTCTTGTCTCCTTGTACAGTGCAAATAGAGCTTATAAAAAACAAACTGTAAGCTTTGCAGAAATTCATTGATGGCAACTAATTAAACCTTTCTAAGATAAAACATCTTAAAGCAAATGGGCTAAATAAATAAACTGGCTGCATATTCAAAGGAGAAATCTGTATTTGAACTGAACTGAACTGCTTTGGTGATTGACCTTGAGTTTCAGTAGCCAGAACCACTAAACCATTGGTGTTTGCTTGCCTGCCTGTGACCCAGGTGCACAGAATGGTCCTTATCCTGTCTCTTGATCTGATCTCTGCAGGCGTCTGATAGTCCCTGAGCGAGAGACTTTGTTCAACACCCTGGCAAATAACCGGGAAATCATCAACCAGCAGAGGAAGAGACTCAACCACCTGGTGAACAGCCTGCAGCAACTGCGCCTCTACAACCAGACATCTCAGTGGAGTGTTCCCAGTGATGCACCTCTAAACAGTGCTCAGAGGTATGTGAAACATCAATTCCTCCCTCTCTCTTGCCCCCAGCAATGTGCAAGGGTGCATCCTCCAGAGAATGATGTTTTGTGGGCATGGTATGGGAGGACAGGACATTCTAAAGATTATACTAAACCATGCTCAGGTAATACAGAAGCTCATTGGTTGTATTCTTAGACACTTTTTGATGCTTAGCAGAAATTTCACCTAAAAGTTTAAAGAGTTTTTTTAGTAAATGGGATAATAGAGCCTCCAGGCTGAGATACTGCTGATTGTCTGTCTGACTTCAGGGGAAGAAGTGAATGATTATTGAAGTTTCCAAAGTAGTTAAATGTGCATCACACAGTATCTAGAGGAGCCAATTGTTCCTCCAGATATGCCAGTGGTTCTAGTGGCTACTTTGGCCCGGTTTTGTTCCTGCTTTGGTTGGCTTCTATCTGCTGCTGCTGTTTTTTCACTGCTCTGCCTTGTCCCAGTTTTGACAGTGACCTTGAAAGCCTGCGCAACGATTTGATGAAAACTACTTTGAAATCACATGCCAAACCTTTGCCCAAAGCACCTGGTAATTTGTTCTTTCTTTCTGCCATAAATGTGAATTACCTTTTTTTTTTTGACTTGCAGTTTGACTGTAGACTAAAAACTGCCTTCCATTTTCCAGCTAAGCTATCCCCAGTGAAGCAGGCACAGTTAAGGAATTTTCTAGCCAAAAGGAAAACTCCACCAATTAGATCTACAGCTCCAGGTAAACTTTTAGTTTATATGCCTTCCAGGAGGGTGACTTACTTGCTGTGGGACTGAGAACTGAAATTAGCTTTTGACTACTCAACCCCTGCTTCTCCTTTCCTGTTCTCCCATCTGCTCTCAGGAGGACTTGCCTTCAGTTGCTGTCTGGTTGAAGGCTGCTTTTCCAGGCAGTTAAGAAGACAAATCCTATCAATGCATGAGTAAAATGAGCCAATAGGACAGCATCCTAAAATAGGGTGCATTTATCATGGTTGTTACACTGGATGGTTCTCTCAATTAATACTGAATTTTGGTTTTGATGTTGCAGCAAGTTTGTCCCGATCTGCCTTCTTGTCCACAAGATATTATGAAGATTTGGATGAAGTCAGCTCAACATCCTCAGTTTCCCAGTCACTGGAGAATGATGATTCCCAAGCAGTGGACCAGGAAGAAGAGGCTGCCCCGGTCCAAGTCCCTCGTCATGCTCCTGTGGTCCGAACTCCCTCAATCCAGCCTGGTTTGATGGCTCAGTCTCCATCCTTCGGGAAACAGCACCTCTCCCTGGGTACTTTGTGTGAGTTGTGTTTGCAGTGTCTCTTCTCAGTGTGGTCTTGTGGGTAGCTTTAACTACTGCGTTATCCATTGGCAGTGCTTCGGGCCCTGGAGAAGAGTGATTGCAGGATACAGATTTACTTTGCCAGGTTCCCAGGAGCAGTAACAGAGTGGCTTTGTAACCTCATGAACTTGAGCTAAAAGCACTAAAACACCTTGACTCACTGATTGCATTTTTGTGATAGCCTGGTTCTTTCAAAATGCAGTGGATAAAGTATTGCCCAAAGACTAAGAAACTGGAGTACTACTGCATTTGTGGCCAAGGTTAGAAGTTCTGTGCCCAGCAAGTCTCAGTAAGAACTGCATTTGCATAAATTCAGTTTTCCTTGTGCAAGGAAAACTTTCCTTTCTTTAATCTCTGCAACCAGAGAGAAAATAAGGTGTCAGCAGAAGTGTCTGTTACAGCAGGCTGGAAGTCCTTTAAGGCATTAAAATGATATCTGTTGAGACTTACTAAATTCCTTGGGATATACCAAAATCTGCCAGGGACAGATTGGGTTGATTGTTTGAATGGCCTGCACATGAGTCCTGTCAGGAGGAAGCTGTGTACTTAGAGGAACTGCAGTTCAGCAAAGGCTTTCAGAGACTCCTGGATTTATAGAGAAACATTTAACTAATACTTTTATTAATTTCTTTCTTTTTTAGTGCCTACATCTTCAAACAGAATCATCCCACAAGGGGCAGACAGTACAATGCTTGCAACAAAGACTGTGAAACATGGAGCCCCTGCTCCCTCTGTCACCGTTCCAGCACCACAAGCAGCTGCTGCTGCAGCTCTGCAGAGGCAGATGGCTGCTAACCAGTCCCCAGGTAAAAGGATGGCTAATTGCCCAAGTGACCTCTGAGCAGCTGAATGGGGCTTTCACAGGGATTTAGTGCTCTCAAAGGAGGAGATCATCAAACAAAATGTGGCATTGGTGCGCCTCTGAGCTATCCAGTGTTCCTTTGTCTTCTTTTTTCCTGTAAGCTGCTAGTACAAAATACCTGAGACTCTCCCATTTCTGTTAACAGAAGATCTTGCAATGTTTGTAGGAGAGAGTTTCATAACACATTTGGTCAGCAAACAAAAAAATATACCAGCTGCATAGATTGCTGCCCACTTCTTTTGTCCTTAATGAAGTCTGAGGTTCCAAATGTTTTGGGCCAGGTACACTATATATGTTTTAGAATCTTGGATGGATATTTTTGGAATTATTGAGGCCATACTGAATGAAATGCTTAATATGGAATTTTTCTTTACATCTGTTTGTTTTTTTTTTCCCTCTGATTTTTTCTGTTCCTTAAAGCTGTGAGCACCTCCTTGACTGAATCAACTCTGAAGACTGTTCCTCAGGTGGTGAATGTTCGAGAAATCAAGTCTAGTGCACTGACCCCAGCAGTCTCTGCAGTAATAGGGTGAGTGAGTGCTGCCCTTCTTTCTGGTGGCCTTTGGTAGCATTTGCACTGGAGCACATCTGCCAGTGGGGAGCAGTAGCAGTGTTTTAGTGAGTCTGGCTGTGTAAGACCTGAAGTGGGTGCATTTAGACAAGAGTATTGGGTTTGTGGATTAAAAGAAAGAAATAAAGAAGACTTTACCAGGCCATTCAAGGAATTGCTAATGACTTGTCCTGAATAAATGATGAGATCAGTATTAACTGGTCTTAACCAGTATTAACTCCTTCTCCATTTGTCTGTATTAACATCCTTCTCTATTTGTCTGTGAAATGTATTTATGTGCATCCTCTCCTTTTGGGATTCTGTGGTTTTACTGCTAATATGAAATTTGGCTCTGATATCTCTCAAATACCTCTGTTCTGCCTCTCTCAGTGAGGGAATTGTAGCCCTCTGTCACTGAGTGTGGTCTGTGACTTCAGGCTGTCCAGATGTTTTCCTTCTACTTTGTCATCCTTTGCTGAGAGAACCTTCTCTAGAGTTATGCCTCTTGTTTCTGTTCCCAGATTCACCCCCTGAAGGGAGGGAGAACTAGCTTTTCTGGAAACTTATCTCAAATGTTTTGACATCAGTGGAAACTTGTCTCAAATGTTTTGACATCAGAATTTTGACTGAGGGGTTGGGGTGTCACTAGGGGTCAGTCACTTTGGAATATTACTGAGCTGCAGGGCTCTTCCTCAGGAGTAAACTAGGAACGTCTGGTATTTAACCTTGAATTTGTTACCATTTCTTGTGAGTTAGCTGTAACACTCTGCTTCCTGCAGACAACAGCCAGCTCAGCTCATTCCAGAGATTTCTGCCTTATCACAAGCTCTGTCACCAGCCTAGGACTAGGCTTTTCCCCTGTCATTGTGATGACCTTGGAACTGTCTTTGCTTGAAGTTCCTGCTGCTGCTTAAGACCAGAGCAGTGCACAGCTCTGGGCTGGGGAGGCAAGGGCAGTACTGAGAAATTCGTGCAAAGTTGAGCTTACTGCATGAACAGGGATAAATTCACCACATATCTCTGATTATATATGGTGTTACAAATGCTTTATCCATATAACTGTGAGCTGCATGTGCAGCTCCTGGAACAGTTGCTGTTGTTACATCACCATAGGCTTTCACACATTTGTGTGTACTCTTCACTCTCAAAGAAAAAAGGTGGAATTCCTTTCATTCAGCTTTTTAAAAAGGGAACAGTCTCACGGTGGTGGTACTCAACTGGAGACCTTGACATTTGCTTCATGGTTTCTTTTGCATTTTAATTGAGAAACAGCTTGGG